>NC_091129.1:122106411-122717661 GCF_040183065.1 Periplaneta americana
TCTACCCACCGTCCATCATATCGTCTGTTTAGATATCGTTACACATTTAGAAGAAAAAGGAATAGCGACATGCGTACGAAGCATGAATGTTGCCGATTTACCGTATCGAGGCGCTCAGTTTATTGGCGGCCCCAACCAGCATAAAAATGGCATTAGGCCTATATCATAAACGGTTATTTGCGGATTCATGCATACTGGAACTTTTTTGGTTCTCTTAGTTTTTATTTCTCATTCACAAATTTTTGACCATCACTTTGAAATATTCTGTATTACATACATACATACATACATACATACATACATACATACATACATACATACATACATACATACATACATGCATACACAGTCGGTCTGGGAAGCGTAGTCGGTATAGCACTGGCCTGTGCTCAAGGTTGTGGGTTCGATCCCGCCCAGGTGGATGCCATTTAAGTGTGCTTAAATGCGACAGGATCATGTCAGTTAATTTACTGGCATGTAAAAGAACTCCTGCGGGACAAAATTCCGGCACACCGGCGACGCTGATATAACTTCGATAGTTGCGAGCGTCGATAATAAACCATAATTTAATTTTTTACATACATACACATTTGTAATTTTATATTATGTAACTGATCTTGTCTATTGTAATTTCCTACTATATTTTATGTAATTTCTAAAGTATTTTCTTTTGTGTTGTTTTTTAATCAAATTTGTATCTCATGTATATTATTGAAACCTGGTTGAGTGGAAGAGAAGGCCTCATGGCCTTAACTCTGCCAGGCAAAATAAACCTACTACTACATACATACATACATACATACAGTAGCGTGCAAATTAATCCGAACAATGTAATTACTTATGCAAAAACACTCAAACGGGATAAAAAAAAAAAGGATCTAAGACTTACCTCAGTAATCTATGTGGCCTCACTTGTTCCTAATAACAGCTCTGAGACGATTTGGCATGGATTCCACTAATTTCCCACAAATATTCTTCATTTCTTCATCGCGAAACCATACACCAATGAGGGCAGAAATCATCTTCTCCTTTGTAGAACAATCCATTTTTTGCATTCTTCTTTTGCAAATTGACCACAAGTTCTCAATGGGGTTGATGTCGGGTGAGTTGCCTGGCCAGGGGAGTACCTGAATATTCTTCTTGTTGAAGAATTCTGTAGTTTTTCGAGACGTATGGCATGGTGCCAGGTCTTGTTGGAACACACCTCTGCCATCCGGAAATGATTTTTGCAGCTGGGGTACGATTCTGGTTTCCAATAAGTGAATATATTTGTCAGAATTCATCATTCCCTTGATAGGTATTAATGCTCCAGGCCCTTCATGTGTAAAACAACCCCAAAACATTACTTTAGGGGGGTATTTGGGTGCTTGTTGGAAATGAGCTGCTGTTACTTTTTCGGATCCTTTCCGTACGTAAGAAACACGGTGGCCGTAGACCTCGAAATGAGACTCATCGGAAAAAAGTACATTCTTCTAGTCATTCACTGTCCAGTGTTGATGTAATTTTGCCCACATTAAGCGTTTTTTTGCACATAACAGGGGTTAGCAGTTGCTTCTTAATAGGCTTACGAGCCCTTCGTCCAGCTTCCAAAAGCCTACGCCACACTGTTGTGACGTGAATATTCGCCCCAGTGGTAGCCATTAACTCGCGGGTTAAGTCGACAGCAGTTAGTCTAGGATTTAATTTACTTTTCCTGACAATTAAACGATCATCTGTAGGTGAAGTCTTCCTTTTCCGGCCACAGTTTCCTTTTTTCTGGGGTGTGATGGATCCAGTGTCCCTGTATCGTTTTATGATCGAATTAACAGTAGCCAAACCGATGTGACATTCTGCAGCAATTTGCCTCTGTGTCATAGAAGAATGCTCTGCTAATGTTATAATTTTAGACCGTTTTCGTGGAGTTGTATCCATTTGTGAAGACGACAGAATGTACATAGGATTGCAGTATTAAGTCTTCAACACAACTGAAATGCTTATAAGTACAAAACGACAGGCAAAATGTCACATATTATAAAAAAAAATAATGACATACCTTCAACAATGGAATTACACGTACTACATATGTCAATTAAAGCGGTATGAGCAGCTGTGAGGCCAACAATGACAGAAAATGTAAAAATATGTCGTGTTCGGATTAATTTGCACGCTACTGTACATACATACATACATACATACATACATACATACATACATACATACATACATACATACATACATACATACATACATACATACATACATACATACATATTACAAACAATATGGAGTGGCAGTCCTACCGAAAACATAGCGTTCACGGGTGAAAAGAAAACTTTCTGCGTCTTAGAATTCACTAAATGTAAGTCGGTTGTGACGATGTAACTGCGATTTCGCACGAATTATCGAACAGAAGCACCTACCGACGAAACAATTCTTGCGTGGTACAAGTTCCAGAAGACTGGCTGCCTGTGCGCTGCAAGACGACCGGGCCGGCCGAAAACATTAATTTTATGGTAAGCACGGATGTGTTCCACAGTTACACGAGAATGTTTCGTGCCCCAAATGCGTACTTGTGACGGTTCACCTCGCCATCTCATCGTTATGACTTTCCCTAGCGACGAAGTCTTAAGCACGCCATGGCGAACTTGAGAGATTCTCTATCTACTGATATGAGCATTTCTGCTGTGTGTGTCATAGTTATTGCGCTAACGACTTCCGAAACCCTGGAGGGACTTATGAATCACCCCGTATATGGAGAGTGGTTCAGGAGGAATAGTAAATATTTTAAGGGGTGATAGTATGGACTATTCTGAGTAAAAGAGTTCATACAAACATGTGCTCAAGTATCAACGGGTGTGGTAATACAGCTGTCTGAATGTTACGCATAACAATCGTTACTAATGGAAAGAAGAAAAGACAAAACACTTAGTGATTACTGATTACATACAAGTATACTGCTTCTTTTTTTGCATGCTTTCGTTACATTTCAACAGTTCAATTCACTTTTCGGCTCTGTTGGCAACATAATGTGTTGCTGTTTAGAGGTCGTCTTGTTCTTTTACCTATTAGGGTTGAACTATTTATAGTGTGAGCGAACAATATTCGTCCTTTGTGTTTACTTTTTGTATACTTCGCCTTTCATCCAGTTCTACAGAAAAAAAACTCGACAGGAATAAGGTCTGGTAACTATTTGGCCAATGCACGTCACCACAGCGGTTGATCAATCATTCCGGGAATGTGATATTTAGATGATATGTCCCTTCACAGTTAAAATATACGGGGGCTTCGTCATGTTGGAAGAATACGCTCATTCTTGCAGACAAGGCATCTACAAGCAGCTGAACAGTGCTTCTCTCAGACCTCAGAATAGCGACACTTAACATTTACTTTCTTTGTGTATAGTCATTTGTCGTTCCTTCATACTATTTGTAAGGTTTGTTATATGCAATATTCAAACAGGTGTATCGCCACACCCGATGAAAATTGGACACATATTTACTCGTATATGAACTTTTTCACTCAAGATAGTCAACACTGCCGCCCCCTAAAATATTTAGGTCTACTATTCCTCCTGAATCAACATGTAGATAAGATGGACAAATCATACCAGTACTTCCGGTATCGGAGATTCTTGTATTGGTGTAAAAACTACTAAAACATTTTTTTACTCCTTTACGTTACTTTCTATTCATACTTTGTATAAAAAGAAAGTTTAAAGAAATTGTAGATTACTACTGACATATTCTTTACCACCTATTTCAAGGATCAGGTTCATATTCTCATTTCGTTTTCACTCATGTCAGAATTAGGAACCAACTAATTCTGCAGGATTTGTAACCAGGAACGTTATTGCTTTAGCAATAGCGAAGAACATTTAAGTTTATAAGCATTAATTTAATCCATCATTTTACGTAAAGTTAGATCCAACTAATTGCTTATCATTATGTTTTATATCCTTCCTAGTTGAGATTTCCTTCTTCTGTATATCTATTGAAGTTCGTTTCACATGTACAGTAACTGCAGCTTAAATGCGTATGTAGCAAGTGAAGTTAAGCACGTAAGGCACTAAAGAGCCTTGTATGTACTTATTCAACTGTCGTCATAATTTATTAAGAGGGCGGGTGAGTTTCATCCAGCTAAGAGCCCTGATTTAATCACTAAGTATAATTGCTACATAGCCTCGCTGTGAACTGGAAAGAGGAACATATGCGAGGTGAAAGGGAATTAAATGATGAGCAAAATTAACAGGGGCTACACATCTCGAAAAGAGGAAAAGAAATGCTGAAACACCATTTGTCTATATTAAACAGTATTCTAGAAATTTATTAATTACTCACTGAAAATTGCCAACATCGCGCTTCTTCCACGCTTCCTTTCATTGACCTCACATAACACGTAATTTTTGTACCTCAATGACGGAACAAGAGGGTTAACTGACGCTTCGAAATTAATCATGGAGTAGTACTTATTATTTTTTTTTTTTCAATTCGTTATACGAAGTACAAGTAGAAAATGTTTTCAGGTTGAAAAAAAAACCACATTTTCAGGATCCCTGGTACAGGAAAAGTGGTTTTCGGTATGATTTATGTATAGAGCGATTCTACTGAACTGTTAGCAAATAGCTTATAAAGATCATAGCGAAAACTCTACCTACAAATATTATTATGCTGTACCGAAGTACATATGATATTTCCGTGAAGATATTCTGCGTCATCATATGATGAAAGATGAGTGGAGAAAGATGAGTGGAACGGAGAAAAATTCTCTCCAGCACCGGGATTTGAACCCGGGTTTTCAGCTCTACGTGCTGACGCTCTATCCACTAAGCAACACCGGATTCCCATCCCGATGTCGGATCGAATCCTCTCAGTTTAAGTTCCACCTCTTGGGTTCCCTCTAGTGGCCTACCCTCATGCACTGCGTCATAGATGTATGACAGTGGCACAATGTCCACACATGTGCAGAGGTGCACTCGTTATGAGTGACTAAGTGGCTGGGATCCGACGCAATAAGCGGCGTCTTTTAAGTCACTAAGTGATTATTTTTCGCATATCATAGGCCTATATTATTATGATTTACCGAAGTACATATATTTCCGTGCAGATATTCTGCGTTACTGAGACAATTCGATCCGACATCCGGATGGGAATCCGGTGTGGCTTAGTGGATAGAGCGTCCATCACGTAGAACTGAAAACCCGGGTTCAAATCCCGGTGTCGGAGAGAATTTTTCTCCGTTCCACCCATCTTTCATCTACCTACAAAGTTGCGACACCGATACCAACTCACTCTAGTGGCACGAAGTTAACACTAACATCCCGCCCTGATCAGCTGTTATCCAATGTGAAGATGATATAATAATTACCAGGCTTAGGATCCGAGATAACTTAAGAATGAAGTGAAGTTACAGTGCAACGGAGTACAGATGGAGTGAGGTGGTGTATTGAGTTTTGTTTACCTGTGCGTTACCGTACAATCCGGTTCGTGATCGGAGATACAGTATCCTTTCGTCTCAACGAACTCAGGCCATCACAGTGCATTTTCAATTCACCACAGTGAACAGTTTTTTTTTTTTTTTTCGAATTAGATGCAAATATGTACAAGGTTGTTCATTGTAACGCTAACGCCTTCAACGTCGCCGAAGGACATGAAAACTTGTGAAGTATGTATTCTACATCATTTTCCACCGTCACTAGATTGTACTATTAACAGTAGAATATAACGCAGCACATTGACGTCGTTGTTTACATTCACAGTATGTCTGTCTACTATGTTCAAGGAACTCTATAGTCAAGTTGTTCGTACATTGGTTGCTAAAGTGTCACGGATCCAAAGCCTGACAATTAACACCATAAAAATGAGTGCTGTATATGGATATAATAATTACAGACAACAAAGCAAGCCAAAGCCATTCTACCGGTTTTCAATAAATAAAGAAATGTGAGTATGACTTCTAGAATGAGGTTATACGAATATACTTTTTTCTGTTCTAATTATGTATATTTTTTATATTATGTCTATATTATATATCATATGGTAGGCTAATTGACTTTTATTATTTCCTTTAGGTGTAAACAATGGGTTCTTCGCTGCAGGAGAACAGGGGGATTTAAACTCGGGTTTCCGACGTAGAATAGCCGACGTTCTAGCCCTTCCGCCAACGACTGGGCAGCACATCTATGAAGAACATTGATGGGGTAGAGATATTTAAAACCGCCGACAAATGTTTCTACCTTAGCAAATCAGGACTTCAAATAAAGGTACTGTTACAGGACCGCTTCGAATGTGGGAGGTTTAAAAATAATATTAACGGCGATGAAGGCATCTATCTGAGTTATGTTCCGGGTTCCGCTGGATGCTGTAACTCCGTTCCGGTTAAAATTAATCACTTAATGGATACAGCAGCCTCCGCAGATGCCGTGCGTGCAAGTCACGGCCGATTGGCCACAAATTTACGTATGGGGGGGGGGGAGGTCCTATAATTATCATAAATTATCTGTCTGGCTTAGTTTATTCAGACGCTAAGTAGGAATTTTGATTTCGCGTCATTATGTGTGTTGTTAATTTGTCTGGATAATGATACGTAATCCATTCATTGTGACTTGGTTTTGGCAGTGCTTCGCTTTACCACCCAGCTACAAAGCCTGCTAAATTTAGACATAGCAGCGCCACGTGCGGTAATTTATGTAATTGTTTACTGTTCGGTAACAGCTGTAGTATGAGTTACTGGCGCAGGTACTATAAATCTACCTCTGTCGTGTGACGGATGGGACCATAACGATGGCGTCTCTTTCGTCACTTCATATTGCAAAATTTAGATTCCGAATCTGTACATTATGGCATCAGTTATTACGTGATTTAGTTACAATATATTGACACTTTGAAGGATTGTTTGATAGTGTATTTGCTTACCTGGAAACCGAAAATTATAAGAAAAATATAGGTAATAAGAAACAATATACTTTAACATAAATGAGACTGACTGTACACAGGAATATAAGGGAAAATACATAGACAATACTACGTTGAGGAACAATAGTGTCCATTAGCATAAAATTTTAATGTAGGTCTATACAGAGTGTCTCATTTATCTTGCTGAAATTGTTTTCAAACAAAAATTATTTAAATACAATGGGGAATTAATGACAATTTCTTTAAATGGTACCATGTGCATTTTATTCAATGAATCATTTAACCCAGAGGCGGACAAAATGTAAGGAGCAATTGATACAGCCTGCATAACATCAAAGTGACAAGGTGGAAAGAACAAGAAATACAGCACTGATATCTAGGTTGGTTTTGTTTTTCGCTTGGAGGAAATCTGACTTCACGGCGATCAAAGAGTTTGTTTTGTGTTGCAACACACATTTTTCCCGCCTCTGTTTTAATCTCTTTAATGCCTGTTCAAAAATACATAATAATATGGCTACCATTCTAATAAACAAAACCTTGAGGGATGCAAAAAATATGGAACTCAAAGCGTACGTACTTACTGCTAGTCCAAAGTAAAATTACTCTTTTTTTTTCGCAATGCAATACCGTTATTGGGCTTAATTTTATTAATGGTACCTAAATGGCAGACGATATGCCAGATGTGTAAGATCTTTTGGAGCCCATATATTTGAGGAACAGAATGGCTATGTGGTACTGGTATGATGGATGCCCAGCACATAGCTCCTTATGAACCTGTCGTGTTCAGTTTCGAAAATATCCTGGTAGGTGGATTGGACGTGGTAGACCAGTTAGCGTGCGTGTTTTGACCTTACGCAACTAGACTTTTCCGTTTGGAGAGTTGTCAAGGACGCTGTATTTCGAATTGTTTCAGCAACACCAGAGGACATGCAGCAACGAATTACTCATGCTTGTACATTCATTCAGTAAGCAACACTAGAACGATCAATGGAGTCATTCATTCAAAGATGGTAATTAGTTACTCCATGGAGCAGGACATGAAAGATGTACCAAAGTGCTATTTTACTTCGAATTTGCAGTAAGTACGTACTCTATGAGTTTCATTCGGTTGACTCTCTATGCAGTAAACAAATTACGATTGGAAAGCATGTTTTATAGTACTGTAAAGAATTTGCAGTTTGAAATGTTGGCAAACAAACAAATAAATGCTAGGCAGGTGATAAAACAGAAGAAAGTATATAAAGATTATAAGAATTAAATGCTGGGTAACTTTCGGTGTTGGACCCCGGACTCATTTCATCGGCATTATCACTTTCATCTCATTCAGTCGCTAAATAACCTTAATGTTGATTCAGCGTCGTAAAATAACCCACTAAAAAAAGGAAGAATCAAAGTACTCTAATAAAATCAAATAGATATTAATTGACTTACTAACATTCTATTTCACGTTACTTTCACCAAAACGTTTAAACGGAGCCGCCATTTTCAGTCGACTACCTATGCGGGAAACAAACGATGATCTCAAAGCACGTTTCATAATACGGTAAAGAATTTGCAGTTTGAAATGTTGACAAACAAAGAAACAAATGCTAGCGAAGTGATAAAATCGAATGCTAGGGAAGAGGTAAAAATAAACAAATGCTAGGGAAGTGATAAAATTGTGCGATAAGCAGCCACGATTGGTTGAAAGACGTCCTTTCGTACCGTTTTACTGGTCAAAAGTAGTATGACGTAGTAAAAATGCAATAGTCACGCTAAAAGCAGTCGGAGTTGTAGCTCAGTGGTAGCATATTCCACTGCAGATCAAGAGATCCCTCGTTCTAATTCGTTTGCCTCCTAACTTTTTAATAACATTTCTTAATTGTTTAATTATCGATAAAATAAAGGGACCGACAAAAAGATCCGACCTTTTTAGGTTGGCGGTAACTGAGGCTAAGACAATCGCGCAGCAGTGGGAGGATAGGGTATGAACGACATTGATATCATTTCAGTTGCAATGGATCCGTGGAACGCACCACATTGGCGTTTCACATGGAGATGTAGCGTAGGTTCCGGCACCATTTTAGTGTGGGTCGACATGGGCGAGATCCCAGGCGTAACACAATGTCATTGTCGGTAAACAATTTCAGAACGACTTCTTCGGCATCTAAACGTAAGTCAACAGGAAGGCCAAAGATACGTGATACCGCAAGACATGGTAGAAGGGCAATGCTCCAGGAGTACATTAGAAAAAATGGAAGTCATTTGACAGTGTAATTTTCAAAATCTAATTTTGTTCTTTTGTATCAATTAATGGCAATGATGCCTCAAGAATAAAAAGCAACTTACATTAAAATACAAGTGTATTGTCTCATTTCAAAAAAGTCAGATCTTTCTGTCGGACTCTGTAGTTTTTTAAGCAACTTGTTTAATTTGCGTAATTATATATCTTAACAGAAAAGTCCTTTTTAAAAGTGGGCGTACCACTGCTTGAAAGGTTTCGGTTGCACAGACAGATGGAATGACCAAAACCACTGTAACCATTTTATGTATAGCCTACAGGAGAGGTGCATGAGTGAAATTGTCCAAATCGATTTTTTGCGGCTATATAACATTTCACCTTCATACTCCCCATACTTCAATAATATAAAATAAATATGTATAGAAAAGATATTTGTAGGTTATGCGCAATGGTTTACGAAAAAGAAGCTTAAAAACGAATCAATCGTACACAACATATTTTATGCTCGACCATGCCGAAATGTAGTAATTATACACCTGGTAGCAGTCCTTTAATGCATGTCATTAAAGTACACCTATTCATTAAAGTTCAGGTTTTCGATTATTCTCGGATATGCAATCGAAATACAACTAGGGAAACGTCACGGAGGCTGGAAATCCAATAGTCTATAATACTCGTAATTAGCGTTAATTGTAAATAATATTCAAATAAATTCAATTTGTCATCTCGTTTTTCAATGTCGAATTCAATTTCAAGGTTATATCAAGATTAATTTTTATCTTACTCTCTAGATTATATCAAGGTAGTCGACATTCGTTTCCCGGATAAAATCAATACATTCGCGTCTGCGCACATCTCACAATTTATGAGGTAGGCTATTGCACTCACATAACAATAACATGAATACTTATGAATAATTTCAAGTTAGAAATATGGTCGAGCATAAAAAGTCGTATGAAACTTGCCTATAGTGGTAATTAAGACGCTCGTATGAAAATTATGAAACTCGCTTGCGCTCGTTTCATAAACATCCTCGCGTCTTAATTACTACCATTATAGGCTCGTTGCATAATGTACTATTACTGAACCTGCAATAAATCGAATTGCAGTCTCGTTATTGACAATTATTCAGCAAAACGAGTTACGGCCAGGTCTTCAGTTTGTACAATTGCGTTTCTTCACTCCTTCGTCACACCTTCCTCTGTGCCTTTGTGTTATCAGCACACAATGGGACTGCAGACGCAGAGGTGGTCGAGGAGTGGGAAGGGCCGTTTTCAAAGCCCTCAAAGAACCGTAACAGAGTCATAAAATCAAAGCGCTTCTCGCTGATGACCCCACAGGCACTAAAATTTGTGCCAAAGGCACTAATCTCGCACTTTACACGGAATTTGAGTCGACCTGCGGTCGTTTTATAGCGAGGCAGTAAGTCAAAGCGGCGGAAGCTTTTGAAATGCGCGCCGCATCTTTAATTCAAGGTGGGACGGATTTCCTTGCTAATGGATCCGCCCGCAGGACAGTAATTGGAGTGCAGCTGATTTCCCCAGTTGTACTAGCGCCAATTAAAACATGGGGAATGCGAACTCCTGGTGTCAGCCCTACGCGCCGGAGATACAGGTTCAAATATCGGCGAAACAAGTAGAACTTGTGGACAAACACGATATTCGTATGTCTCGAGGTACTCCAGTTTTCTTTGTTATTGTTTTCCTATTTCTCCATACCTTGTAATCATTATCACGCAGAAGCAACTAAAAATTAACTCATCGTATCGCTAGAACAGCACTTTTAATTATACCAGGGCTCAGAAACTGAAGACCTAAAAAAACACAGAAAAATGACATAAAAGACCATAAATTTCTGAAAATATTACATTAAAAATAAAAAAGACCAACATTTTAACATTATTATTATTATTATTATTATTATTATTATTATTATTATTAAGTATATTATTATTATTATTATTATTATTATTATTATTATTATTATTATTATTATTATTATTATTATTAAGCCCGGATTTTTAAGCAAAATGCATATTCTTTTCCACACTTTTAAATGTAAGCAGAAAGCTTATACTTCGTAAGACACGCCTAGATAAGCAATTTTAACTATGTTTGTTAGTGCTTATAAATGCTTATTTCGCAGGAAAACGTTTTTGCTTACTTATTTTACGATTTTTAATTAAAAAAGCATATTTTACCCAAAACTGCAATTTTAAAAGTGCCTATTTCACTCTAGCCGTCATTTATCACTGATTCCCTTTTTTTTTATTGGCTAATAAACAATTAACTTCAGTCGAATACGTAAGAAAGCAATGCTAGAGTATGACTCAGGATGTTGTGAAATAATACTGCGTAGTTCTAATGACGAGAAAACCTTGGGATTCCCCGCCAAAACACTGTGTCAAATTTATAAAAAGCTTGCTGGTGAAGAAACAGATATTGAAGAGGAATTCAGCGAAGAAGAACTGTGGTGCTTTTCACATGCACCTGTGACGTCATGCGACGTCGAAAGAACATTTTCACTTTACCAATCATTCTTCACTGACAGACGCAGGAGCTTCTCACAGGAAAATCTCAGGATGACCTTCCTTGTATACTGCAACAGCCTTCAATAAAGTAAGAGTTCTACGAAACAAATAATTTATCACCATATTTCCGTGTATTCGTTTTTGCTTATTTTGGTGCTTATTTTACTGTTTTCGTGTATTCGTTTTTGCTTATTTTACTGTTTCCGTGTATTCGTTTTTGCTTATTTTGCTGCTTATTTTCACCATTTTTCGTGCTTATTTGCTTGCTTATTTTACTGGTTGATTGTGCTTAGAATCCGGGCTTTAGTTATTATTAATTATTATTATTATTATTATTATTATTATTATTATTATTATTATTATTATTATTATTATTATTATTATAACAATAATGTCTCCGAAATTACGTCAATGCACATTTAAACATTAGGAGGAACTGGAATTCCCAGACGGTGCCTCTTATTCAGCATTGCAGTAAAGAGCCATCGCCATTCGTAAGGTCTCGGGTTTGAAGGATCGCTGGTTGCTTTACTTTCGGCATTTTCATGTCTTCACTTGTGATACACAATATGCTGACTGCAGGCACTACGGCTGCAGTATTTGTTCTGTTGTACGGGAAGAGCGTAACACACGTGATCAGGAGTCACGGCTGGCAATCATAAGGAAAATTCCTGTATGAATCGAATTTCTCAAGCAATCTACAGTAGGTTCTCGAATATACAACTACACCATAAAAAAAAAAGTTCGTTCAAAAGCAGAAAAGGGAAAAAATGCAACAAAACATGGAAAGTTTTCTTTAAAAAATATGACCAATAGATAAATAAAGACCTGAAAATGCAAAAAGATGCAAAATAAAAGGCTATAGTGCTTCGTGTTGAAGTGAATCGAGTTTATGTAGCATCCTGCACTGTCTATGATATCTCAGAAAAAAATATATTTAATCAACTTTCGAGCCCTATTAATTATTTATTGATACGATCACTCATTAAGATACAGACGTCACCGGAACACGTCAGGCGGTATTGTACGCGCAAGCTATATTGGTAGTTGGGCTCCCTAATGTCCTCTGCCTTCCCTCCAGTACCTGGAGCTCCTTACGCAGTTGCACTGACTGTTACAAAAACATCGTTAGGTATTTATTATACGCGCGTTCGCACTTCCATCGGTGCGAAAAGCATCCATTAACTACGGTCTGTCGTACTGCATGTCTGTCCGTTTTACAAAAACTGGCTGATTGGTTACAGTGCGCTGACGGAATGTGACATAGCAGCTGTCATCAGAGGCACCTTCACAGGACTTTGCTACATTGCAATGTGTGTATAGTATAATAAACCTTGTTTCAAAATTATGGTAACACTTTCATAATATTATTACTAAACAACAGTTGTTGTTTAGTCAACTGTCCGAAGACAGGTCTGAACCTCACAAGTGATACCAAAAAGCATAACTTATGAGGCAACTAGGCCAGAAGATAATGGGGTAGGGTGGCCAGTTCCTTTCCCCCTCCATTGCATACATCGCCGATTAGCTACATGTTACATTAATCAGAATTCAGATGCATACAAACAATAGTTCAACAGAGGTACATATCAGCCAGAACCTCAATCAGAGGATTACTAAACAGTACTGATGAAAAATTAAAGAGTTTTTTGTCAAAACGAGTTAAGTCTATTTTCATTAATTTCACAGGAAGGGCAACAAATTTTGGATGCTGTTTCGATTTATGCTGGATATTTCCAGATGGCTTCTTATCGTTGTATGCTCTATTTTTTTTTCATGGAGTGCAGTTTCATAGAAAGGACTTTGCCGACAGACCTATTGCCCCCTACTAATTGGTTGTCATAAATAAATGTCTTCCTTATTGTGACGGAAATCTTGTCTTCTCTTGTTAGTAACAAATCACAACCCTCGTTCAGAAGAATTGGCAGGTACTCGTCAAATCCACGTGGAGGCAGAGTTGCTGCATCTTTTCCGAATTCCAAGAATCCCGTCAGTTTCACTGCATAATTTCGAGGGTCACCAGGATTGTGGCAAATGTGCAATGTTGGGACGAGGGGAAAGGATGGAACTGTCAGAGTTGTTTGTGTAGAAAGGCATAAATCTGTAAGTAGGTGTTCAAAGGAGCCACCGAACTGCACTCCTTGAAATAAAATAAGGTATACACAAATATATGTTTTCAGCATAGGTAAAATAAAATCCTCAGTTTAAATACACGTTTTAAATAGGGTCATTTCTAAACAACTAAATTAACACAAATTCTGTGTGATGTTTTTTATTGGCTAAAATCTCATGAGCAGTACAAAACATGTTTGTGTTCGTAAATTTATACCTTGTTTAGGTGAGGGATTTGGACTTTTTCCATTGCTGCTTGTCACAATAAAAAAATTAAGACAACGTTTCGAAGGGAGAACCACCCTTCGAAACGTTGTCTTAATTTTTTTATTGTGACAACCAGCAATGGAAAAAGTCCAAACCCCTCACCTAAACATTAATGATACACCATTGCTTTCCAACCCCTCATTTAGATCAAATTTATACCTTACATTTATACAAAATTTTCATCATACACCTCGACATACATGCAACAAGATACTGCCTACTGCCCTACAGTCAACGGCGAACATCTGGCAACAACAGGGCGAAACATCCAGCAGTACGTGGAACCATGTAAACATGATACTTTGACACACCTCGCACTTGTTTGCTGCCTCCTGCATATTTTCTGGCCCATAAACCGAATCACCAATGTCTATTTTACCTATAGCCTCCGATTTGTCACTATGAAAACCTTTGTCGTTCTCCATGTCTTGGCTGACAGCGGCCATCTTCACATTCAGCTGCTTCCTGAACAAATGTGCATTCACGAAGGACTTCTGCTTCCCGAACAAATATGAAAGTGCAAAAGACTTGTTTCCTGCACAAATGCGGGAAGGAGTTGAAGTGTTCCGATGGAAATCGGGCTATGGGTTTAACTTGTTTTACATTAAATCGTCACATTTCAGCCTCGATGTTTACTTCATGGAGGTGAGTTTCGAGACAAAACATACAGCAGATCTCTGACGATTTCAAAGAATATTAAGAATACAGCAATACGTCTTTTTTCATTTTTGTGGACTTAACTCGTTTTGGGAGAAAGCTCTTCTTATTAGTATGGTACATGTCATTTGATAATCAAATTTTTACAGTTTCAAATTGTGAGTTTTGAAAAAACACAAAGAAATCCTATCAGTAAGAAACTGATCCTGCAAAATTTAATAAACCCTTCACGCAATTTTAAAATTATATTATGAATATGCTACTGTTTATTTAACTATGTATCTTAAGGAACAATAAAACATATCCACTTGAGATTTATCTGCAGGAAAAGACGGCAATTAGTAATATTACTATTAGATATCATCAGAACGGAAGACTCATTAATCTCAGGTAATAAAAGGAATCCGGCTGCTACATTTCTTTTGTTGAGGAAGGAGCCGAGATAATAGGCAATTATCGGGATATCCAATTACGAGGGCTGAGCCGCACAAAGGAGCGCCACGGCCTTGTTAAAAGAAACCGCGCTCATCTGCTTGTCAGCGTGGTGAACAGCTATAAAGAAGTCCTCGCCACACACTTCCAGTGTCTGTAGCAGGAGTGCGTTACGTTACAGTTCTCTCGTTATTTGCCTTTTATTTGTTAATTTAATCGTTCAATTATTCACCTAAAACGAAGATTGCATGGCTTGAAGAGTAGATTCAAACTATCGCCTTCTTTCTAGCTAAGAGCGCAAACAAATATTGAAGCATTTAGGCACGAATGGCCCGTTGTGCATCCCGTACACTGGAAATCATCCAGTAGTGGGTGATTAGCTTCATGATGCTACTGGGTTTGATTTCCTGAATCTTCTCGGGAGACATGTGTTTCCCGAAGTATCGATATGCCTAACATGGCATAAACCTGGAGAATCCAACAAAATGTGAAGTGATGACTTAACATCCAACCCACGTTTCCTACAAATTGGATTATTTATGAAACCCAATATACAGACAGATGCAACGAAAAGTGGAGTCTACCGTCAGCAGTCCGGTTTTGCCACTGCTCGTCCCATCAGGGGCGTAGCGTGCATGGATGCAGGTGATGTGTCACATCCCCTGAATATTTATCGTTATTTACTGGTACTTTATTTTGTATGCATCGTTCCGCCTGAAGTCAAGGGCTGCCGAACATTGAAATCTTTCAAATCCAAATTAGAAAATTATCTTATGACGAGTTGCCAAACTAACTTACTATTATGACAAGTGTTGTATTGCATGTTTCCACGTATTCACATTTTTTTTTTAATGTTCTAGTGATATTTAACTTATTTTATATTTTTGTTTTCATATTTTCCGATAATGGTATATCTCTAATGTGATAAGTTGAGCTATATATAATCATAATTTTCCTTACTGTGTGTACTTAAAAATATTGTATTCATTGCATGCTTTGTACTGCACTATTTTATTACTACTATTAGTATTATTATTATTATTATTATTATTATTATTATTATTATTATTATTATTATTATCATTATTATTATTATCATTATTATTATTACTATTCTTGTTTTTATCATTACTATTATTATTATTATTATTATTATTATTATTATTATTATTATTATTATTATTATTATCAATCATTGTCTTATTTTTTTATATTTTGTATATCCCATTTATTTTGACCTGCTGTTCACATTTTATTATGCTTTTTTCTTTCTTTCTGTATGTTATATATTATGTCTGATTTCTCCTTACTTGTTGTTTACATTTTATTATTATCTTATTCAGTTTTATGTGTAAAATTGTAGTGTACTTTGAAAATTTGTAGTGTTTTTTGTAACGCAGTTTTACTCCTGGTTGAGTGTTAGAGAAGGCAGTATGGCCTTAACTCTGCCAGGTTAAATAAATTATTATTATTATTATTATTATTATTATTATTATTATTATTATTATTATTATTATTATTATTATTATTATACCTGTTACACATAATAATTAATATTTTAAGATTACTTTCAAATTTTAAATGTCGCTGCTACAGCAATGGAAATATACTACACGAAGTGACAAAGGCGCGCGCCCATGCCAATTTATTAACGGCGAGTTCTTACTCCCAAGAAATGTGACTGTGTATGTCGCATCGGCAGGAGTATGTCAGAGCGAGGTAACGTTCAACTGCTGAGTGGAAGAACGTCACTTATACCAGTGCCCAGAGGATGCGATGTAGATTACGCATAACCGTCCTCTCAGATTCCTAATGGTTGCTGCTTTTGACGATATCCAACTGTAATACCTTAAGGGTATATGTACGTGAACGACCACAAATATTATCAGAAAATGCAGGCTCTAAATTTCTTTTTTATACTTTTATCACATATTTAAGTTCTAATAAGTCTTGTTGTGGTACCTCGTAATTTTTGTCCAATTGAGAGTTCATTTTCTTATAAAACTTTAGAAATTTAGAGCCTGCATATATATTTTTTATTTGGTTATTTAACGATGCTGTATCAACTACGAGGTTATTTAGCGTCGATGAGATTAGTGATAGCGAGATGGTATTTGGCGAGATGAGGCCGAGGATTCGCCATAGATTACCCGGCATTCACCTTACAGTTGGGAAAAACCTCGGAAAAAACCCAACAAGGTAATAAGCCCAAGCGGGGATCGAACCCGCGCCCGAGCGCAACTTCAGACCGGCAGGCAAGCGTCTTAACCGACTGAGCCACGCCGGTGGCTTCTGATAATATTTGTGGTCGTTCATATACATATACCCTTAAAACCTGGATGTCTCAATGTGACCTGCCTTTTATACCCCAGAGCAGTCCACCCATAAGGAGTGCGAAACAAATCGAACATTCGTTAAACCAACACTGAGGCAGTTCGCAAGACGGGAGAGCTTTGCGTACTGCCTGGAGTGCCGGGAGTTCAGTAGCAATATTTCATTTTCTTTTTTAACCAGTTGGGGACTCATGTGCAGAACTACATACGACCAACCTACAATGATTTCCGGACGTTTTCACGACCAGCGTACTAGAGCTTCGAGAACTATACACAGCCACTTCAGCCAGCTGTGTTGTCTCAAGCGGCATATTGTGCACAGAGCACCTAATAGCACGGGCCCGTTCCTTTTCTCAGCCCAAGGATTGTAGAGACAAGACAAAGTTGGGGCAGCGTAATTACCATGAGGAGCCGAACAAACCCGTCCACAGGTAACGACATTAAACAATCAACCAGCGCTCTCACCTCTCCTTCCTGCCTAACTTCATTTGCAGGAAAATGTCCGGAACTAAATTGCACGTGAGGTCTCTAAGAGATAGGACAATCCGGAGGCTTTCGAACAATGAAGCGTCGAAATGACGGCCCACTCACACACGGGAAATGCCTCTGTACTTCATTAACCACGTTCAACAGAGTATCGCGGAACGATAAAATAATGTCACTTGATTTTAATGTATATGTTGGAACAGAGGCTTAAAAACGAGCACTGTCCGCACAGTTGAACAATGCCTGAATTCTCACAGTTCGGACCAACGGAAATCTGGAATAGTACGCAGCCTTTCGATTTCGTCAGTAACAGACAATCTAAAATTATCAGCGAAAATGAAACTTCTTTATGAAATATAAGGCGGTAAGAATAAGTATATTTATAAAACACAACGAAGTAGGGCGTAAAGTAAGTGAACATCACCCCTACTAGAAAATCAAGATGCATTCAATAACAATTCCATTTCTTCTGCCCATGAACTCGCGAACAATGTTGTCTAAGCAGAATAAATGCTTCCTCAATCTCGATGATGTCCCACCAAGTCGTTATATGTATATTTTTTTTATACTTATGGTGATTTTTTCTCGCTATTTCAGTTGTTGATAGGCCTATGATTTCGACAGTTTTACGAAAAATCACACTTAAGCAGTCGATACTTAAAAACAGTTTTGGGCACGTCGTCTGCCTGCCTCACAGTTCACTTACAGCTTTACAAAATTATTCATTAATTGCATTACCTTTCCATTTTCTTTACCTAATAATCTCCAGCCATTTTCTTCATTCATCAATTCATTCCGTTTTTCACTTATTTTCTTTATCTAGGTCTAATATTTCCTTCACGCAGTCATTTTCTTCATTCACTCATTCATTTATTCTTTCTTTCTCTTTTTTACTTATTTTCTTTATCTAGGCCTAATATTTCCTTCAGGCAGTCATTTTCTTCATTCATTCATTCCCTTTTTCACTTATTTTCTTTATGTGGCCTAAAATTTCCTTCATGTAGTCATTTTCTTCATTCACTCATTCATTCATTCCCTTTTCCACTTATTTTCTTTCTCTAGGCCTAATATTTCCTTCACGCAGTCATTTTCTTCATTCATTCATTCATTCATTCCCTTTTTCACTTATTTTCTTTCTCTAGACCTAATATTTCCTTCAGGCAGTCATTTTCTTCATTCATTCATTCACTTTTTCACTTATTTTCTTTCTCTAGGCCTAATATTTCCTTCAGGCAGTCATTTTCTTCATTCATTCATTCATTCCCTTTTTCACTTATTTTCTTTATCTAGGAATAATATTTCCTTCAGGCAGTCATTTTCTTCATTCACTCATTCATTCCCTTTTTCATTTATTTTCTTTATCTAGGCCTAATATTTCCTTCAGGCAGTCATTTTCTTCATTCACTCATTTATTCACTCATTCATTCCCTCTTTCTCTTATTTTCTTTACCTAGGTCTAATAATTCCAAGTCATGGCGCGTCCTCAAGTTGCGGATAGAGACGGTTCCAGATATGCAAGGTAACTGCGAATATATTGAATAAGCAGTCGCGGACAACCGATAAGCAGTGGTCCTCCAGCTTGGGGGTTCAGCGAAGATGTAACAACCCATCACTGTAAAAAAGAACTTGTTACAAAACTCCAACATAAGCTTCGGATGGGACTGATTCTTTGGCGCGACCGGGTAGGGACTGGATTAATTTTGCTCAGGAGGCGAGCTTATGTGAGGGCGGCAGTGAACCTCCAGGTTCTATAACAGGCAAATGTAAGTAAGGTCTAATTATTCCTGCAGGCAGTCATTTTCTTCATTCATTCCCCTTTTCACTTATTTTCTTTACCAGAACTAATAATTCCTTCAGGCAGTCACTTTCTTCATTCATTATTTCCCTTTGCCACTTATTTTCTTTACCTAATAATTTCTTCAGGGAGACATTTCATTCATTCACTCCCTTTTTCATTTATTTTCTTCAGCTATTGATTACTTCAGGCAGTTATTTTCTTAATTCATTCATACTATCCCATTTACATTTATTTCTAGTTATGTTATATTATAGCTATGAATTCCTTCAGTCAGTCATTTTCTTCAATCATATTCTCATTCATTTCCTTCTTAAATGTATACTATTCATTTTCTTCCGCTATTATTTCTTTCAGTCAGTCATTTTCTTCATTCATATATTCATTTATTCTCTAATTCATTCCCGCTTTCATTTTTATTTCCATTTATTTTCTTCAGCTATTAATTCCTTTAGTCTGTCATTTTCTTCATTCATAAATCGCAAACACTGAGGTCAGGGTATCTCGCAGGCCATGGAATTTCGCCGTTACGTGATATGATGCGCCTTCCGAACAACTGGCGAACAGTATGTGACGTAGCTCCGTCCTGCCAAAACCACATGTTTTCGATGTTGAGATTGTGCAGTCTCCGTAAAAAAAGAATGTTCCAAGCATAGTAATTTTCTGTGGGGACATCTTAAAAGCAATATGTACCGCAAACGTCCTGCAACCATTGCTGAACTAAATCACTGGCATTCCTCGAGACATGATACACCGAGCATTCCACTGTTTCCACACCAGGCCATCAGAATGTGTAGGCCGAAATGGAGCACATCTTTCCGATGTCATCTTCAAGAAGTAATATGACAAGTGACACTGTGTAATAATGGCAACATAAATAGCATATTATGTACATGCACTTCCATCAATAATGTTTGTACTGTGTTTATTCGTGCCATTCGCGTTAATTCAAAATTTATCGTTTCCCTGCGCCACCCTGTATATACACATATACATAAACCTATGTACACACATATATATACTATATATAGGCACTACATTCCTTATTCTGCCATTTATTCACTCACTCGCTTACCCTTTACTAATTTATTCCTAATTTTTTCACGGCTGTATCCATTCACTAATTTTTTCTTCTACAATTCTTTTTTTTTTTTTTTTCACTAATTTGGGCACTTGTTCAGTCGTTATTGTTGTTTAGTCAACCGTCTGAAGATAGGTCTGAACCTCACAAGTGAGGCACCATTTATAAGGCAACAAAGCCAGGAGATAACGGGGTAGGGTGACCAGTTCGTTTCCTCCTCCATTGCATACATCTCTAACTAGCTGCCTATTACACTAATCAGACCTCAGATTAAAGCACTTATCTCTTTCAATTCATTTCCCCATTCATACATCTATTCATTTATTCAGAATGTCATTTAGTCTTTTATTTCTCTAGCTATCTGTTTCCTTGTTTATTTATTGTCAGACAAACACACAAGAACCCACGCCTGCGAGGTAAGCACTTTTTAACGCCTGTGCGTTGCATTAATTTCTCGGCCGCCACAGCCATCTGGCGAGAGCGGCCGCATAATGTAATTACTGTACCTGTACAAGCAGACTCCATGCTATGAACACATTTTTCTTGCTCGCTATGAAAATGTGCTAGAGAACGGAGTATAACTAGCACGAGGCACCGAAATTCTAAAGATTAAGTAAATACTTTTTTTTCTTACCTACAGTCAACCTAGTTATTTTCTACAGCCCTACCACATTCATATACGAGAAATATTTTTTATTTTTCCAATAAAAATATATATACAGGGTGTTTCAAAAATACGGGGCATAATTTCAGATATGTATTTCCCACATGTAGACAATCAAAATAGTTCATTACAACATGTGTCCGGAAATGCTTTATTTCCGAGTTATGGCCTTCACAACATTCAAATTCACCGGAACCATACCTCATGTTTTAGAAGACACTCCACTGATCAATCGTCAACACATTCACTTCTTGCATGATGGCTCTCCTGCACACTTCAGTCGTACGGCTCGCCGGTACTTGGATCGAAGGTTTCCTGATCGATGGATAGGTAGAGGTGGCCCAATTGCTTGGCCTCCACGCTCACCTGATCTGAACCCCTCGATTTCTACTTGTGGGGCCATTGAAAATCATTGGTTTATTCGTCTCCGGTGCCTGATTTGGAATCCCTTCGGAATCGAATTGTGGCATGTTCTGAGGACATACGCAATACTCCTGGAGTTTGGGATCGTGTTCGCAGGTCAATGAGACATCGATGTGAGGTCTGTATTCAAGCAGGAGGTGGACATTTTGAACATCTTCTGTAATGACAACGACCTGCGGATAGAAAAACGTTCCGGTGAATTTCAATGTTGTGAAGGCCATAACTCGGAAATGAAGCATTTCCGGACACATGTTGTAATGAACTATTTTGATTGTCTACATGTGGGAAATACATACCTGAAATTATGCCCCGTATTTTTGAAACACCCTGTATAGTTATTCCCCACACAAGCAAAAAAAAATGTTATGTTTTATTTAACGACGCTCGCAACTGCAGAGGTTATATCAGCGTCGCCGGATGTGCCGGAATTTTGTCCCGCAGGAGTTCTTTTACATGCCAGTAAATCTACTGACATGAGCCTGTCGCATTTAAGCAAAATTAAATGCCATCGACCTGGCCCGGGATCGAACCCGCAACCTTGGGTATAGAAGGCCAGCGCTGTACCAACTCGCCAACCAGGTCGACCACAAGCAAAATATAAATATCATACATACATACATACATACATACATACATACATACATACATACATACATACATACATACATACAATACACGCATATGTACTGTACACACATAATTATATGCACCCTGAAACATCCAATTAACACTCAAAATAATCGGCACCATAAGAGAAAAAAGAAATTGGTTGGGTCACTGGCTGAGAAGAAACTGCCTAGGCCTACTGAAGGATGCACTGTAAGGAATGGTGAACTGTAGAAGAGTTGGGTCAGAAGAAGATATCAGATGATAGATATTAAGATATATGAAGGGTACACAGGAAAAACGAACAATGTCACATTTCCATTAAGGTTGAAATAATAATCTACAGTATTTCAGTATATTACTGCAAAATTTCTACTTGAAATGAAGGAAATGATGAGTGAATCCGTGGCTCTAATTCTCCTTCACCACTTTTGGTAAAAATAACACTAAAGTTTGTAGTAATACAGTGAATTAGATAACGACATCACCCTTAAAGGAATTGTGACATTGTTCGTTTTTCCCGTGTATCCTTCATATGGATCATATATGGAGACAAAGAGGAAGGCAGAAAATAGGAAAGATTGGAGAAATCTGGGTTTGCAGTGAAAGATCTTCCTTAGGGTAAAACACTATGAATTAATTAATCAAGTTATCGTTATTGACATCAGCTTATGTATTAGAATTTAAACGTTGCATTAAAAAGGAAATAGCCTACTCAAAGATGATTTTCTACATCTTTGCCTCCCATTCAATGATGATTATGTTTTAAAACTTGCCTCTCATTCAATAATGATTAAGTTTTAAAACTACACTCTGAAGAATATGGAAATTTCTTACCATAGCCTACAATTCTAGTAAGAGATCACGTAACGTAAACTGTACAGTGCCATAAACCAGACTCTAATGCAGTAACCTCTCACAAAACACAGCAACATAGCCGGCAACACGACAACCTTGTTCATAAAACAAAATATCAGAAAGTGCTGAACCTTTGTTAAAAAGAAAAGTACATTATCATTTTTTTAAACTTCTGTCATGTGCTGCGTTTTCTTTTTGTGCCGGCCAGTCTAGCATAGCAGACAGCAGATGTGCCGGTCCAGGACAACGGACATAAAAACAAATATTTCTTTGTTCTTAACTGCTACAATAAATTGTTTAGCCTTTATTAATCTCGTAATCTTTCAGTACTTCGATTTTTATTGTAATTGCAAATTTAATATTAATACATCTTGATACACAACTTTTAACACTGTATCACTTCGGAATATGTATGGTAAGACTTCCATGTGTTAAATTTCAACGTACCTCGTTTACATGTTTTGACCTATTTATGGGTCATCTTCAGAACTGGTCGTTATTGGTCTTAGCGCCACTTGTTCTGTTTCCTGTGTGGGTGTGTTCCTGTGGTATAGTGTAGAGTCAAAGAGTGTGTGTGTGTTTTGAAGTTGAGTCGTGTGTTGAGAATTTCGTTGGGGTGTGTGTTTGTGTATCTGTATATTTCATATTGTTCTAGTGTGTTTAGTTTCTGGCTTTTTGGTTGGATGTGTAGTATTTCCATGTCTGTGTTGATGTCTCTGTGGGTGTGGTTAGCATTTGTGATGTGTTCTGCATATGTGGAGGTGTTTTGTAATTTTGTTATGGCTGTGATGTGTTCTTTGTAATGTATTTGAAACGATCTGCCTGTCTGTCCTATGTAGAAGTTGTTGCAGGTATTACATTTGAGTTTGTATATGCCTGTGTGGTTATATTTGTTTGTTTGTGTTGTTTGTGTGTTGAGATGTTTTTGTAGAGTGTTATTTGTTCTGTATGCGATGTTGTAATTTAATTTCTTGAATGAGGTTGCAATTTTGTGTGTTTTTGTTTTCGTATGTTAGTGTGATGTATTTCTTGTGTTCTTGTGTTTGTGTTGTATTCTTATGTTTTTTGTGATTATGTTTTGTCTTACGTATTGTATTGTCTATTATGTTAGGGTTGTATCCGTTTTCTTGTGCTATGTATTTGATTGTGTTTAGCTCTTCGTTGTAATCTTGTTGCTTCATTGGTATGTTGAGTAGTCTGTGTACCATTGTTCGGAATGCAGCTTGTTTGTGTTGTGTGGGGTGGTTGTATTAATTGTAATTGTAGTCTTAATATTGTAGTTCTAATCCCCTGGTAGAAGGAAAGAGAAGGCCTGATGGCCTTATCTCTACCAGGTTAAATAAATACATACTATACGTATATCCAACCCTCACAGAAGGCAGCAAAGTTGTCACTTCCTTACTGAGACTCTAATCCGAAAACTTGGACTTCGTAGACTGAAATGCATGTAGTTACGTGCCTGTTGCCGGTCAAAAAAAAAAGAAAAAGAAGAATCCCCTGTAATAACTTACAGTCGTCTTAGATTTTTGCCGAACAGTTGGTGTTATCTACTAAATGAAGACGAATGGTGAACTAAGGAAGCTGTCGGCGCCACAAAGGGATTATCGAGATGTGCAATATAAAAATTATGCGGTCTATTAAACGAATCGTGGCACCATCTTTTATTCCTTTTCTCGGGACTGCCAAGTTGTAGAGAAGGTTAGTTAAGCCTCATTTAAAGCGTGATCTTTCGTCTGTATGGGGTGATTTCACATCACTGTACCGCACCTCCTTTTGTTTAGTACGGGCCCGTTTCTTTGTCTTAGCCTACACAGTCGCTGTGTTCGCATTTAGAACTGATAGCTCATGGTCTTGTATCGTCATGTGGCAGAAATAATTTTAGATAATTATGCAGAACAGAAAAATTAAAGAAATGGAAACCATTACGGTGAAGGGGGTCTTAATCGTTTCAAGCCCAAGTCTCGTTTAAAAAAAAAATATGACTAGTGATGAGAAATATATGCAAACGCATATTATTTATATCGGAGCTGCATATCTTAATAAAACATATGTTAGTAATTATATGTTACATGTATAATTAAAATGATTGACGAATGGTTGTTCGTGCATATACGTGCATATTTGGGCATTAAGAGTATATTCCATGCGTATTTTTCATTTTTATAGCGAAAAACCGTTTCTAATTTTCTGGTCTTTGGTAAAACCTGTAGTAATTATTCACTTTAGCTGACGGCGCTTTTTCTCGACAAAATTGATTCAGAACTCCTTGATTTGACTTGAAGAATATGTACAGTAGTGGCAAAAAAACAGGACCGACCCTTGTACCTGATTTCAGAGCCTTGTTCACTCCAGAGCACGATAGACTGGTAACTAAGACTTTCGTGGTTCGAATCCTGCTTGGGAAGGAAACGTTATTTTGTTCCTTATTCAAATTTATTCCCAATAATTTTTTATTGTTGGTAAAATTCATGTTCTGGGAATAATAAGTTAATTAAGTAGTAAAATATCGCTGTAATCGAAAAATATTGGGAATAAATTTAAATAAGAAAAAAAAAACGTTTCCTTCGGAGGCAGGATTTGAACAACGAAAGTCTTAGTTACCAGTCTATCGTGCTCTGGAGTGAACAAGGCTCTGAAATCAGCTACAAGGTTCGGTCCGGTTTCTTTTGCCACTACTGTACAAACTACTAAAATTGAGCGGAAACAATTAATTTCATTTTATCTAGTTAGCTGGTAGGCCTATGTACGACTTTAAGCTCTGTATTTTTGGGTAGATTTCAGTGTACGGTATTGTTGACAGGAGGCGATTGAAGTTGGTGTTTTTGTGTTCCTTCTATAGTGGGCGCTGTAATGTAATTAATGAGATGGACTGCCCATTTTGCCTCGCGCTAAATTAAAAAAAAAAAACAGTGCCTCCACTCAATTTAAATAGTTCATACATATCCCTTAAGGGTAAATATACGTGAGTATTTTTTTAAAAACTCATGTTTTTTGTACTAAAAGATTACGCAGAGTTTTCTGAATCCAGTGATACACAGTTTATATAGTTAATTTATTTATTTGTGCTATTTAAATGGACATGTATCCAACACAATACAGGTCAGCTAAGACATTCATTTTTAACTTTAAATTAAATTTCCCAAAAGTTGTAATTTTTCCACACATATTATTTCATAACTCCGCAACCATTATAGATAGAAAGCTGAAATTTTGCACACTAATTTCACATCAATTTATGCAAAAAGTAGACTATAATAATTTTCATATTTTTTTTAATTAGGTCACAAAACATGACGTAAATATTAATATATTTTATATAGGACACATAAAAACTAAATATTAATATATTTTATATAGGACACATAAAAATTAAGTGTATTAAAATTAATAACTCTACATGTCTGAGAGTATTCCACTTTTTAAAAATAAGTGTTTCTTACATGCAGTAAGAAAATTAAAGATGTCAAAGAAACCCTAACAATACTATGGTTAGCAAATAATATAACTGCATAATTATTCTTCATACTCTGATAAAACTAGCTTTTAAAAGATTATTATTACTAACGGGTTTTTTTTTAAGCTGTAATAAGTCTTGTTATGGTACATTGTAATTTTTGTCCACTTGTGAGTTCATTTTCTTGTAAAATTTTATAAATGTATAGCCTTCAGTTTCTGATATTATTTGTAGTCATTGTTTGTATGCATCTGAAGTCTGATTAGTGTAACATGTAGCTAATCGGCGATGTATATAATGGACGGGGAAGGAACTGGCCACCCTACCCCATTATCTCCTACTCTAGTTGCCTCATAAATGGTGCTTTTTGGTATCACTTGTGAGGTTCAGACCTGTCTTCGGACAGTTGACTAAACAGCAATACGTACATATATATCCTTAAGCGAAATCAAGAAGTTCTGAATAAATGTTATCGAGAAAACGCTTCAACTAAAGTAAAAAATAATGGTCTGAAGATGATAAGTGAAATTAGCTAAGTTGCTTTGAGCATAAGTAAGGTGTACATAGATCACACGAGCTTCGCTTGGATCGGAGAGCTCTGACTAGTCTCCCCGGTCCGTTTCGTGTGTTCACATCTGCTTATTCGCATAGGACTGAACAATGAGAATAGTACCCACATACAAAATATACTGTCACATGGATTAAATAACAAACTAAATATTTAGCCACCTTACAGTCAACAGAAGATTGTTCTCACAATAAGTAAAACGCTTCTAATTCTATATAGACCTAGTTTTTTGTTTCACAATACATTTTTCATCTAAAAAATAAAATCCAATCCTCATTATTTGTCTCCTATTTACAGAGTTTTAAATATTTAAATTAAACTTTCTAAAATAAATAAATACATTTTATCAGAATGAAAATGAGTTTATTAGAAGTAAATAAGAAAAGTTATTGAAATACTGAAATATGTCAAATACATTTCGGCCATGATGTTTCAACATTTGTTCATTTAGGAACGTTTGTAGGTATTCTTTGTCTCCATGTATTACCGTCTCTAATGCCAGATAATAGAAATTAATTATGAATATTGTACTTGTTTTACACGTGAACGTTGTAATTGGACACAGTCTATGTATGAACGCGTCTATAAATAAGCACTAATAAATAAATAAATGATGGAAATTACAATAATAGAATAAATCAGACTAAAAAAAATTATTTACACTGACCACTTGCTTCACGAGTGTTCACAAATTACGAGAGACGGTAAATATTTTAAGTGTATCAAAAGAAAAATTTCTTCTTTCTAATAAAGTAGTTTTCTTCTTTCCTAATGAAGGGCTCTCTTCCAAACCCTTCTATTAGAACAACGAGATCCAAGCGCGTAGCTCTGTTTTGTTACGTTCACTGAACCGCAGGGTACGACGCGCTATACTCCATACATACGTACACTGCTGCGGGTTTCGTGGAGCCTCTACGTAACCAAACGCAGGAATCTATTCATAAGTAACACCAATAAGGCATCACTCAAGAGGCATCTAAGCCAGTAGTAATAAGCGCGATTTGCAAGCAAACTTTAATGACGAATACGGAGACTAATTTCGCCAAGTAACATCACGCAATCACCAATTCTACCAACGAACACAACAAATCTTACGACTGCTTGCGTTCGAAATATAAGGAACAACATATTGTCAGATATATCCTTCTAGAACTTCAACTCAGACAAAGTGCTCACAGTTCGTTTATAATATTGTTGCTTGAAACCTCCATTTCGTGTGACTCGAAGCACATGGATCAGTTCCAGAAAAAGACAAGTTTTCCCATAACCACGGACTGACCACTAGTTAATATCGCTGCTAACTATGTTACTGTAACAGTACTCGGCACGTATTCAAAATCGTTTGTGATTCGCAATGTCGCCAACCAAAACATAAAAAAGAACTAACTTCGTTTCAAGAATAGCCAGTTTTTTTTTTTTTTTTTTTTTTTTTTTTTTTTTTTTTTTTTTTTGGGAATGTGTTAAATTTGCGTCCCCACATTCTGAAGAAACCAAAAAATGACACAGCTCTCTTTGAAGCACTCTTTTCATTCGCATTTCATAATCGTATTAACAGTACATTATGCAACGAGCCTATAATGATAGTAATTAAGAATCGAGTATGGATATTTATGAAACGAGCGCAAGCGAGTTTCATAATTTTCATACGAGCTTCTTAATTACTATTATAGGCGAGTTTCATACGACTTTTTATGCTCGACCATATTTCTAACTTGAAATTACCGGTATGCAGATGTATACATTTTATTTGTAGGTATCTGACAAGATCGGAAGTAACCTTGTTCTAGGTCGTGAATTGTGAGATGTGCGCAGACGCGAAAGTATTGATTTTTTCCGAGGAACAATAATGTCATTGACCTTGACGTAGTCCCGTTAAACTTGATAATATTATAATATTATAACCTTGATCATTGAATTCGACATTGAAAAACGAGATGACAAATTGAATTTATTTGAATATTTTTACAATTAACGCTAATTATTATAGTAACAGAACATAACCTTCTGCGACAGTATTGGATTTCCAGCCTCCGCGACTTTTCGCTATTCTCTTTCGATTGTATATCCGAGAATAATCGATACTTGCGGTTTTATAACGGTACAAAGCTGACTTGCCATTGGCTGAACACATTTAAGCTGAGTTATCATTGGTGAAGACCTGTACTTTAATGAGTAGGTGTACTTTAATGACATGCATTAAAGGACTGCTACCGGGTGTATAATTAGTACATTTCGGCATGGTCGAGCATAAAATATGTTTAAGTATTTGTTAAAGAACTTGTAAAAGGGTTGTTACTGCAGTCTAAAATTCAAAATACGAAATTAAACTTACTGTGACCTGGAATGTATTACTCTTTATTATTAATTACGCTTCAGTACAAAATTGTGGAGAAATGTGATGAAATTTCCAAAGATGTGCTGTTCGTTCAGGATAGTGCACTAGCTCACACATCCCTAATTGCGTTGTGGAAAATTGAAAACTTTTTTTTTTTTGGTGGTGATAATGGTAGTGGGAGTGGGTGGAGGAGGAGCAGGAGGAGAATGACGACGACGAGGATAATAATCAATAACCTTATAAGTGAAAAATGTAAACGTGTACCGGTACCGGTACCGGTATATGAGGGAGAGTCAAAAAGTAACCTTAATAATTGTTTCATTAATTAAATATGTACACTAACGATCTTACTAATAAAAACTCTATATACAGACGTTTAACTGTCTTATACTTATACAATGAGTAGGTCGTTTATACGTCGTGTGTAAATTCCTTATTAATAATCACTACATATGTGGTGTATAACAGTATAACTGTTACACAGCTACGTCATAGTTTCGTCATTACTTCGTTACGAAAGGTAACAGAATATCTGAGGTTCTCTATTGCATCTGGTAGAGCGCTCTATACTGTTTTCGCTGTTAGAAAAATCCTAATGTAAACATGAGTACGTTGCTGTCATACCCATGATTGGCTCCCAGTCGAAACACTCACATGACGCAGGAAAATATAGTTCGTAATTGGAAACCATAATCTTGTATTATTTGAAAATAAACAATTGAATTCTAGTTGTTAAATACGATTAAACATATAACTTCACTTATATGTAAAACGTTATGTAAAAGAAAAGCTACTTTTATATTTTGTTATGTACTATGAACGCGGATGAATACCAACAGTAATACCGAAGTAGTCTGTTCCTGTAACAAGCTGGCGTCACTTGAGCTCGTAGTTGTTCACGTAAGCACGTGGTACTGAAGTATGGCTTCTGCTTTCTCAGTGTTCCTGGTTATTAATCATAAGAGTGGAAACCCTCTCAAAAACGGAGAAAAACAAAATAGTCTTAACTGTATATAATAAGTTAAGTGAGTTTTAATTACAGTAATTATAAAGTAAATGTTTCCTAAGCAAACAAATGCATAGTAGCGAGGTTAGGCCTACTTGACGAGGAACGGGAAATGTTTAACATGGAACAGAATGTACAACAGTAGGCGGGAACACGTACTGAGAATCTATGGCGCCAAACAGTGGCCAATGAAGCCTCACTTCAGTCACGTGCCATTGTATATATTATTACGATTTTTCTTACAGCGAAAATATTGTAGTGTGGCGTGTTATGTATCGATAGTACAACTGGCTCTAATCGATTACCACACTATATTTTGGTCAAAGAGTACAAGCTATAGCAATATTATTCTAATTATTCTGTGCTCTTTGGCTTCTTCTTGTGTGGTTACAAGGCAACCATCGTCATAAAATGACAGTCGATACGAACAGCTGTTAGCGGGGCGGCCATTTTCTCTCTATATACAACGCTTAAACATGGGGTTTCGTGTATATAACTAGTGCAAAGCAATTCCAATTGTATAGTTACAGTCTGTTTATACATCCATCACTTATGCATGGTTTATTAGTAAAGTTTTCTGTCTCTACTCTGCATAAGTCTCGTATAAAAACTATACACGGTTTATTAGTAAGACTGTAAGACTACAAACACTCCATCACTTTTCAACATAGTATAACAGGAACACTTACATTGAACGTAGTGGAGACTATGCTGAAAACTGATGAAGTGTTTGTAGTCTTATTTCACACATATTCAATTAATAAAGCAATTATTAAGGATACTTTCTGACTCTCCCTCGTATTAGTTTTAAAATGGCGATAACACCGATAACAGAATCGTAAAGAACTAATGATATTTCGTAACGAATCTTATTTATTTATTTATTTTATTGGGTTATTTTACGACGCTGTATCAACATCTAGGTTATTTAGCGTCTGAATGATATGAAGGTGATAATGCCGGTGAAATGAGTCCGGGGTCCAGCACCGAAAGTTACTCAGCATTTGCTCGTATTGGGTTGAGGGAAAACCCCGGAAAAAACCTCAACCAGGTAACTTGCCCCGACCGGGATTCGAACCCGGGCCACCTGGTTTCGCGGCCAGACGCGCTGTCCGTTACTCTACAGGTGTGGACTCGTAACGAATCTGAAAAGTTCTGAAATAACTACATATATTACTCTCTTCAGAATTCATATATTGATGCTGGCATAAACCTAAATTATTCCAAGTGTTGACTGAAGAAATTAGATTCTGAATATCAGCTCAGACGTTGCCTAAAATGTCCATTCACACAATCGACTAGATATGAGCCAAGGACTTTCAATGTCTGGTGCGATACGGAACTGCTCAAAGCCTTTTCAAAGTGGGAACAAGGCGCCCAAAATTGCTGAAGCACATCGAGAGAGGAAGAGGGAATTAATGAGACAAATGACAATCTCAGAATGACGACGAGACAAAAACTGGTCTTCCAACTTCATGCCGAATTACAGCGTCGATATTTCAGCTACCTGCCCGCCGTCCGGTCCGTGGCACTGCTCTTTTGACGAGAACAAGGTTCGCAACAAGAGTGGCACACGTCAACGCATTTACATTCGTTCAGAAAACGAGAGACTGACACATACCTTCATAGCCCCTGATGTTTTACTTCCGAAACTCTCTCTGGCCATTAAACTTCGAAAACCGCTTACCTGAAAAGAGAAAACACATTCAATTTGTTGCAGCAAAGCTGTACATCGGCAATAACAATGACTACTTCACTCATTTGGGATAGCTAGATGGTATTTTGGTGACATGAGTCCGAGGTTTTGTCGTTGGATTATCTGACATTCACCTTACAGTTGGGGAAAGGAAAAATCCTGACCAAGTAATCGGCCAAAGTTATTAGAAGAACCCACGTCCGAGGCAATCTCGCGTCACGAGTCCCACTCGTTGCCTCGAAATAATTTCATTTATCCTCCAATTTCGCTTTCATATATCCCTTTCACCATCCATTTACACTTACCCCCATCTCTCCACTTACGCTTCCACATACCCATTCAGTAACATTTTTACCCATCCCTCCATTTATGCTCTCACCCAAGTCTCTATGCTTTCACCCATCCCTCCACTTACACTTTCACCTATTCTTCCATCAGTGCCTTCACCATCCCTTCATTTACACCTTCGCCCATCCCTCCATTTACGTCTTCGCCCACCCTTCTATTTACGCTCTCATCTATCCCTCCATTTACATTTTCACCTATATCTCTATTTACGTTTCCACCTATATCTCTATTTACGTTTCCACCCATCCCTCCATTTACGCTTTCACCCATCCACTTACACTTTCACCCATCCTTCCATTTACATGTTCACCTAGCCCTTCATTTCTGCTTTTACAAATCTTTCTATTTACACTCACCTATCCTCCATTAACGGTCTCACCCATTCCTCCATTAACGTTTTTACCTATCCCTCCATTTACGCTTTCACCCATCCCTCTATTTACTTCTACCTATAACTCTATTTATGGTTTCATCATCTCTCCACTTACGTTTTCACCTATCCCGCCTATAACACTTTCACCCATCCTTCCATTAACGTTTTCACTCGTTCCTCCACTTATGCTTTCAACTGTCCCTCTATTTACGCTTTCACTCATATCTCCATTTATAGGCTACTTTCACCCATCTCTCCATTTATAGGCTACTTTCACCCATCCCCCCATTTACACTTTCAACTATTCCTTTATTTACGCTTTCACCTATCTCACTATTTAGGCCATCTCTCCACTTATACTGTCACCCATCCCTCCATTTACACTTTCACATCTCTCTCCATTTACGTTCTCGCCATCCTTCCATTTACTTCATCTATACACATACATACATACATACATACACACACATACCCACATAAGTGTTCTGCCCATGGGCAGGTCTTTCACTGCAAACCCAGCATTCCCCAACCTTCCCTATTTTCTGCCTTCCCTCTTAGTCTCCGCATATGATTCACATATCTTAATGTCGTCTATCATCTGATATCTTCTTTTGTCCCGAACTCTTCTCCCGTTCACCATTTCTTCCAGTGCATCCTTCAGTAGACAGTTTCTTCTCAGCCAGTGACCCAACCAATTCCTTTTCCTCTTCCTGATCAATTTCAGCATCATTCTTTCTTCACCCATTGTTTCCAACACAGCTTCATTTCTTATTCTGTCTGTCCACTTCAAATGCTCCATTCTTCTCCATAATTCCACTTATACATTCGTCTATTCCTCCATTTACGCTCACCTAACCACCCATTTACATTTCCAACGGTCTTCTACGACATCCATTTACACATCCATCCATGTAAACATAATCATACACTCATTTTCCTTGTATTCCATCCATTTACTTGCACAAACATTTATGGACCCGTTTACTTATGAACTCACATTCTTTTGCCTATGCAGTTATGCGCTGTCCCTTCTTTCGATACGTTCATCTATCCGTCCATACAACAGCCGAAGTATTATGACGTTTCGCTTGAATTGTTTCCACGACAGACTTAGGCCTGTCATCTCCGCAGCGCCCAGCAGATCCACCTGCTCCTCCGTATCCAATAGCCGCTCCATTGCGTGCTTCGCGCACCTGTCGGCAGGACGGGAGGGTCTGCAATCTGACGCGCGCCAATGATGCGGGGATTTCGGCTACTTGCACCGTGTCGAGCAACGGCGCGGCTTGACTAATCCCTTTACAGCGACGGTAATGATGCGAACACATTCTAATCCTAATAACATGTCACTAATATTGCCTCCCTTTAAAATTTGTCTTCTGTTTCTAATTTGGTTTATTTCTTTGAAAAAAAAAAAAGTAAGAAAATGATAAAGAGAGCACCGACATCTCGACTGTTGTGTTTATGTATTTATTACGGGTTTATTTATTTGTGTCTTTATACAGAATGCTTGATTTATTTCCTCATCACTAGGCGGTATTTGACTCTCCGCAGCTGCGCTAACGGCATCCGTTATGTTGCCCGCAAGATGGACGTAAAAGAATCTCTTCGACAGTCATTTTATTAACAATAAAACTAAAGTATAAAGCTTTATTTAAAATGTCTTACAACAAGTGTTATAACCAAAGCTGGGAATTTGGGGACTTGTGTGTCGTGTGCATGAGTAAGGTTACAGGTACAACGTACACAAAGCTCACGCTGCAAGTGCTCAGGGACAGTCGTATGTACTAAGAAAGTGGTCACATCGAATGACAGGAAGAGGGACGAGGAAACCCTGTCGTGTCGAAGCCAATGACATTCAGATAATTAGAGGTAAACAGTCTATTTGAGGAATTAGAAAATACGTATTATTCGAATGGGTATTATATAAAAAAGGTAAAGGTATCCCCGTAACATGCCATGAAGGCACTTGGGGGCCATGGAGGTAGAGCCCCATGCTTTCCATGACCTCGGCACTAGAATGAGGCGGTGTGGTCGGCACCACGCTCTGGCTGCCTTTTACCCCCGGGAAAGACCCGGTACTCAATTTTATAGGAGGCTTAGTGAACCTCGGGGCCGTTCTGAAAGTTTGGCAACGAGAAAAAATCCTGTCGCCACCTGGGATCGAACCCCGGACCTTCCAGTCCATAGCCAGCTGCTCTACCAACTGAGCTACCCAGCCGCCCCGGGTATTATATACGTTTGAAAATATATTTCTTAAATTTTAGGTACAGAATTTCGTGGAGGAATTCTGAGGAGATACATTATTTTCTTCGAGTGAGAGTTTATATTTTGTAAGTTGTGCCACACAAGCTAGAGACTGGAAACGGGCATTCATTGAAATACATTGCAGTCCTTTAAATCGGTGGAAAATTTGTCCATAGCCATGGATCAACTCGTAGTGGAACCTTCCCTAGTAGTGACACAGAAATTGAAAACTATTTTCGAGAAAAATTTAGGATGCTTATCTTTCTCAGATACGAGATCAGCTAGCAACTGCTGAAAATCGAACAGAAAACAGTGACAGTGAAAACATTCAGTATTTTATTTCGGCGCAAGACTTTATAATAAAATTACAAACCATTTTCCAAATTTGAAAATTTTTAAAACTGAAGCTTTTAAAAAAGAAATTTGTAAAATTATCCATGATATATAGGCCCTAATATTAACAAATATATATTTTTTTTACCTTTTATTTCTGTCGACTATATTCATGTTTTTATTGAATATCACTGGCTTCTGTCGGATTGTCAATTTATATTAAATGTGTATTTTTCTCTCTTTTTCTCTTTCACCTTTATTCTTGCTCTTGTGTTGTATTTATTGGTTTGAAATAAGTTACTTACTGTATTTAGTAAACTGTCCTTGTAAATTTTATGTTATATTATTGACTAAGACCACACCGTACACGAGCCTGGCTCTTACGGTAGTGGCTAGAAACATTTTTATCTTATAAATGTAATTTGTACTCGCTAGCTAGCTAGTTAAAATAAATAAAATTAAAAAAAATTAAGTTTGCTCCCGTCACTTCATGTGACGTGGAAATAAGTTTCTTTCGTTTCAAATCATGTTTAACTAACAGACAAAGAAGTTATGGATTCGAAAATCTTCTAATGTATGTAGTCATACACTGTAATAAAATGTACAGAGCAGAACTGTAAATTTGATATATTTTGCACGTTTATTTATATATATGCTATAAAATTACGTCTTTCAACCTACCATAATATTATCAATATGTTGTTCCAGCCGGGAACCACCTTTATAGCAGACCTGACAGTACCTCCGTGCTGGAAGCGGGAGTTTGTTGACATTGAAGTCCGGTCGCTTAGCCACGTTCAAAGACACAAGTCCCCAAGTTCCGAGCTTTGGTTATAACTAATGACTAGAGCACGGATTTCAAATCTTAAAAGTGTTGTATTGCATGATTCCACGTATTCATATATATATATATATATATATATATATATATATTCATATATATATATATATATATATATATATATATATATATATATATATATATTACGTTCTAGTGATATTGAACTAATTTTATATTTTTGTTTCCATATTTTCCGATAATGGTATATCTATAATGTGATAAGTTGAGCTATATATAATCATAATTTTCCTTACTGTGTGTACTTAAAAATATTGTATTCATTGTATGCTTTGTACTGCACTATTTTATTACTATTATTATTATTATTATTATTATTATTATTATTATTATTCTTTTTATCATTATTATTATCATTATTATTATTATTATCAATAATTGTCTTATTTTTTTATACTTTGTATGTCTCATTTATTTTGACCTGCTGTTCACATTTTATTATGCTTTTTTCTTTCTTTCTGTATGTTATATACTATGTCTGATATCTACTTACTTGTTGTTTACATTTTATTACTATTATCTCAATTCAGTTTTGTGTATAAAATTGTAGTGTACTTTGTAAATTTGTAGTGTTTTTTGTAACGCAGTTTTACTCCTGGTTGAGTGTTAGAGAAGGCCGTATGGCCTTAACTCTGCGAGGTTAAATAAATTATTATTATTATTATTATTATTATTATTATTATTATTATTAAAACATGCATGTATTCATGCACTATCATATGACAAAACAGCCACAATGAAGCCAAAAATAAAAAAGTAAAAATATGTACCGGTACTACCAAAATTCAGTTCTACATTAGGTTACATTTATATTTTGTTTTGAAACAACCTACTACAACTAATTTCACAAAATTTTCTTGAACACAGAAAGTGACCTTTTTACATCATAAGAAGTGACAGGTACTTAAGTAAGGTAATATGAGGCAAAGTGATGTCGAATTGTAAGTTTTTTGCATTTCCGCATGACCATGACCCTATGGAGAATCGAACCCGCGACTTTGACTTTGCGGCATAACGTCTTAACCGCGACGCTATCCGCCCAAAATACACAAGTACCTACGTTTTTATTACAACAATCACAATAAAATACATCACCGTCCGTCTTTAGAAATTCCTTTCCCACAATCCATTTTTACACAATATCTCTTCCTGCAGTTCTAACAGGAGCTATAGCAACACTACACAATTCGACACAAAAGTATACAAAATTGCAGTTTGCAAGCATGCTACTTCTGCCTTCCTTTCTTTTAATATTTTGACCCCCGGCTTGTAACGAGTGAAATTTGGGGATTGGAAATTCTACTGTAACAAAAGGAAGAATTAGTGGAAAGTACAAGGACTAAAGGCTGGTTCACAATAAACCGGGAACGGAAACAACAACGAGAACGAGAACGGAAATATTGTTAAAATAAATGTATTTAAATGTAAGCATTCCCAACAGTTAATTGTGAATGCTCACATTTAAATATATTTATTTTAACAATATTTCCGTTCTCGTTCTCGTTGTCGTTTCCGTTTCCGGTTTATTGTGAATCAGCCTTGATTGTCAGGTGCGATGACACGAAACCATATTACCGGTATCTTTCTTTTATTTTTTTTCTGTATAAACAAATAACGTGGAAATACCAGATTCTACAAAGCAACATTCATAAAAGGCACTATTATGCAACATTATTCACCTAGTAATAGATACAATAATAAAGCAATTAGACTAAGAAGTAACATAAGTACACGATTGAAGCAGTGTATAGCTTATGCAGATGATATAATTACTGTTAACAGCAAGAATAAAACAAGCACTAATTGAAAGATTTCAGTATCTTTAAGAACAATCTATGCAATATGGTTTTGTAATGAACAGCAACAAAACAAAATATCTCAAATGTACCGGCAAGAATAACGAAATAACTAATTTTAACATTGATAGTGCAATACTACAGTATAGATTGTGAAATCGTACAAATAGGCCTACCTTGGATCCAAAGTAAATAGTAACAATAACATAAAAGAAGAAATCAAATAGAGAATTGTCTTATGTACACAAAACCTAATTTTCCAATAAAATGCTATTTAAAAGTAAACTTCCATCTAAACAAGCAAAATTAAGATTCTACAACAACAGTAAGACCAGTTGTAATAACACAGGTTCTTAAATAAGAATCAATACAAAAAAAAAACTATTCATTTTTGAAAGGGAAAATATTACGAAGAATATTTGACCCAATAAAAGAAAGAGATGTCAATAGGTGAATTCGGAATAATAATGAATTAAACAAACTAATTCAAAATGAAAATATAATAAACTACATAAAGGCGCAAAGACTAGCTTGGTTTGAACATAATATAAACCGCACGAACGAAGATAAATTCTGCAGTGCTTGGGAAAAGTGACATAAGTCAGTTTTCACAAACCTTTTTTGATAATTTATTGACAACTTACTCTGGTTTATGTCGATTTGATTTTTTTCTGTATGAATTATTGTAATGGGAGGAATACCTATGTATTTTTTTCCAAGCGAACAGATGTTCCGTACGTTGTCAATAAATTATCAAAAAAAGGTTTGTGGAAACTGACTTGTGTCACTTTTCCCGAGCACTACAGAATTAGTCAGAAAGATCTCCTAATTTGAAACCAATAAACACAAGGAACAGAGGAAGAACAAAAAAATGAATAGCTGACGTCTTAAAAAACATAAGAAATATGGAAATATGGAATTGGCCAAAAACATATCCAAGACAGGAATGAATGGCGCAAAAGAGCTGAGAAGGCCAAAACTGCTACGAAGTTGTAGTATCCAATGAAGAAGAAGAAGAAGAAGAAGAAGAAGAAGAAGCGATTATTACACACATCCAGAAGGAAATTCCACGTTTTCCATATCACTGTTTTCTACTTGGTTATTTAATGACGCTGAATAAAGCACTAGGTTATTTAACGCCGATGGAATTGATGATACCGAGGATTCGCCATACATTACCTGACATTCGCCTTGCAGTTAGGAAAAACCTCGGGAAATACCCCAACCAATTGATCATCCCAAGCGGGAAACGAACCCACATCCGAGCGCAACTTCGGGCCAGCAGGCAAACGCGCTACGGCCTCAGCTACGCAGGTGGCTCATGTCACTGTTAATCGTTCGTCTAAGAATATGAAAAGAAAAAATAATAATTTGTTAACGATCGTGGAAAGAACAGAAAATACTAATTCTGACAGACACCTGAGAATTTTCTTTCAAGGGGAAAGTATAGTCTGTATTCACTTACAAGCCTACGCTTCTGTAACAGAATTAACGAGAAGAGGCCGAGAGAACAGCTTCCCACATACCAAATTATCGACCAAGAGCTGCAACCCGCAACAGACACGATAAGCCATCTCGCGGGGCTCGCGCAAACTACTTCCTTAGTGCCTCGTAGAGATGCTGGGTCGTTTTTTATAAATATGCGTATCGACCAAGATTTACGAGATTAGAAAGCAGGGAAGAAATTTTCGCCGCCTCTTGAGAAAACCTAACATAACGAACACTAGTACCAATCATTCTCGATTTCGGTGTAAACATAGCTCTTAAAAAGAAAATATTTTGGCTCCCGGCTTGTAACGAGCGAAATTTGGCGATTGACAATTCCAGTGTAACAAAAAGAAGAATTACTGGAAAGTCCAAAGACTAATTGTCAAGTAAGATGCCACGAAACCATATTACCGGTACCTTTCTTTCATTTTCTTTCTGAATAGACAAATAACGTGGAAAAACCAGATTCTACAAACCAACATTCATAAAAGGCACTATTATGCAACATTATTCAACCTAGTAATAGATACAATAATGAAGCTATTAGACTTAAGGAGTAACGTAAGTACACGATTGAAGCAGTGTTTAGCTTATGCAGATGATAGAATTATTGTTAACAAGGATAAAACAAGCACTAATTGAAATATTTCAGAATCTTTAAGAACAATCTATGCAATATAGTTTGGTAATGAACAGCAACAAAACAAAATATCTCAAATGTATCGGCAAGAATAATGAAGTAACTAATTTGAACATTGACAGTGCATTGTATAGGGTGCAAAGTCTTATAAATACCTTGGATACAAAGTAAATAGTAACAATATCATGAAAGAAGAAATCTACTCCCACTCAAAAATCCATCCACTTAACAATTCACACATGCATTCATCTATTAATACACCCGTCCGTCCGAAAACAGGCGGGAACACGTAGGCTACTGCAGATTTTAAAGTAAGCACACCTCTTAAAAACTAAATCTACTTCCACTAAAATATTCATTCACTCATCTGCATCCATCCATCCGAAAACTAGCGGGAAAACATACTGAGAGGTTTTGAAATAAGCATAGGTCTACGTCTTAAAAACAAAATTTACTTCCTTCCGCTCAAAAATTCATCCACTCATCTATTTACACATGCGTTCAACCATTCTTCATTCGTCCGTCCGAACACAAACGGCAAAACATACTGTACATTTCAGGTCAGTATAACTTTCATAGATAAAATCTATCCATCTAATGTTCATCTTGTATTAATCTATCGACACACTACCTACCCATACGTCCGTCCTAATACTGGCAGCAAATCTTAATCGAAATTAGAAGTAAATTTATCTCTCAACAAGTGCGAGTAAATTAACTCGCTTCCACTCTAAAATGCATTCACACACACACACACACACACACACACACATACACAATCACCCAACTACCCGTCCATTCGTCTGTGTATTAGCGGCAAACGTATTCCATATTTCAGGATAAGCCAGGATAAACATAACTCTTGGCAATAAAATCGATTTCCTCCCGAATAGAAATCTATCCATCCTAATATTCACCCCTGCATAAACTATAAATAGGCTATAATCGCCCTTCCGTCTGTCCTTTGAATATGCGGGAAAAACGTATGCGAAATTAATTAATTAATTTATTCATTTATTTATCTATTTATTTACTTATTTATTTATACATTAACTTATTTATTTATACATTAATTTAGTTACTTATTTACTCATTTATTTATTTATTTATTTATTTAATTACTCTATTTATTTATACATTAATTTAGTTACTCATTTATTTATTTATTTATACATTAATTTAGTTACTTATTTACTCATTTATTTATTTATTTCTTACGATATTAATGTGCTAGACAACAGTCATTGGCCAATAATAGCCTACCTTAATTAATACACTAATAATAAAATAATATAAATTGAAGCCAATATATACCGGTAATAATAATAATAATAATAATAATAATAATAATAATAATAATAATAATAATAATGAATATAAGAGTGGTTTTAAGTATCTAAGCATATCTTTTAAAAATAAAACCGACTTCCTCCAGATCAAAATCTATCCATCTAATATTCAATACTAGCGGCGAAATATATTCGAGATTTAAGGGTATGCATATTATCTGTAATAACTAAAATCGACATCTTCCGATCAAAAATGTATCAATATAATAGTCATACTTGCATTAATCTAACCACACTCTCACCCAGCCATTCGACAGTCCGAATATTACCGGAAAAATATTCGAGATTTGGGAGTAAGGGTATCTCTTAAGTACTAAATCGACTTCCACTCAGAAATCCCTACATTCACTTTTTTTATAGCAATGCGCACACACCCACCAGACGCCGAAATGTTAGCAAGAAAACGTACTGCGGCCGTTCTTTTATAAGTGACACCTTTGAGTAAAAAAATTAAAATAAATGTTTGCATAATTTTTTGTATAACTAAGTAATTATATTCCTTAATTCCTGTATAAAATTACTGTTGTCTATAATATATTTAAGCAATAATTAGTTAATAATAAATTAAAATTGAATTGTTTTTGTTGCTTGTCACCCGTCAGATATGGATGTCACATCCGTTACAGAAAAATAATAAATTTTTAAAATACTGTAAAAAAATTATTTTACTCCAAACTAAAATAATGAAAAAAGTCTCGTTTATTCAATTATTTTGTTTAAAAATGAAGTCTTATTTAGTTCAAAATATTAACAGTGTATGACCAATATAGCAATGAATTCAGAAATGTATGGGCAAATTATGGCGCATCAACTACACCCTCATAACTGAAAGTAAAGGTAATATATACCAATGTTTTATAATGACTATTACACTTTTACTACGTCATAACACTTTTGACCAATAAAACGGTACGAAAGGATGTCTTTCAACCAATCATGGCTGCTTATTGCACGATTTTATCGCGTCCCTAGCATTTGTTTATTTTTATCACTACCCTAGCATTTGTTTCTTTGTTTGCCAACATTTCAAACTACACAGGTCTGGACGTCAAAAAAAAAAAAAAAAACACACACACAAAATTACAAACCACTCCAGTCGATGCACAGCAGTTCAAACATGACTCGCACTGGCATTCAAGAACAAGAATTAATAAAGATCACTGGTCATCTGGCATCTTCCCTGAATCCCTATTTAAAAATAAATGAAGAGCACCATTCGAAAATCCTGAATAAGTTGAGGAATACACCATGTACATCAACGAGTTCCACTTCTTTTACGCACACGTCCAATATAATATCAACTGAACCACCAACAACTAAAACATTAAAATTTGAAAATTGTACTTTCAATAATTGTTTCTTTTAAAATTATTCATGATTATTTTTTATTTCATCATCGTTAATTAAAACGTTTCTTGTTTATTTCATCATCCCTAATTAAAACGTTTCTAACACTTGTTTATATTATTTAGGTTATGTTTGTTATAGCTTCTGCTATATGATATTATGCATAGTCACGTATCAGAGATTATTTAATACTAAGATTTATTGAAAATCATCTGTCAAGTGACGTTGATTACTGGGATCCGGATAATTGAAGCGGAATGCAACTGTTTTAATAAAAATTAAATTGAATCAACAAAGCCTTCTTGACTAGTAACCGTCTACAGAATTCAATGAAGATTCCATAGTTGGCACAACTGATAACAAGAAAACAGCTAATCATAACACACTACTGCCATCTCGCATAATATTTGTAATGTTGAGATGGTACAATATTACATTTGAAGACAGTTGTATTTTCGTAAGTCAATTAATATTTTATTGTATTGGAGTACTCCGTTACTTCTAATCTTTATATACTTTCTTCTAATCGTGTAATAGTCAATTAAATCCCACTCGAGTTTTGATTTTCTCTAGATAAATCAAAACCTCTAGTGAGATTACTGTCGAAAATTGGCAGACGTACAAATAAATCCGTAAATTTCCTACATTCAAATAATGCTTTGAATACACGTATATACAGTATACACATTATTCTATGACAATGGTATGAAAAAGACGTGTCATTCTCATACCCGTTAAAAAAAAAACCACTGGCTGACCGGCATTTTAAGGGTAAGCATACATACCTCTCAAAAGAAAATCTACGTACAACAACTCATCCTTTCATCCAATCATGCAGTCCTCAGAACTTACACCCATCCATCCAAATACATATTGCAGATTTGAGGGGAATTGGACGTTATCGCATGCAAAGTAATGGTAAAAATAGCCTATCTTTAAGCAGTCATAAATGTAATACTATTTATCACAGCTATTTCATTTTTTTAGTGATATATGTATACACATTAAATTTTAAAATGAGAAAAGAATGGTTAATCTAGTTTAAATCTTACCCTTAAATTAATTTTTGAATTTAAACATATGTTTTATATAACTTCACTACATACCTGTGATTAGGTACACTCTATTCACTTATCATAGCACACATTGAATTAAACTTTTGGCCACTTACTGCTAATAGATACTAAAACATACCCTACTAAAATTATTAAAATATCTGTAGTGTTATGGGCATAGGGCTTACACTAATTTTCAATTTTTTTTTAATTTATTGACGGTGATGATTACTATAAGCCCTATGCCCATAATATTACAGATATATGAATAATTTTAGTAGGGTATGCTTAGTATCTATTAGCAGTAAGTGGTCAAATTTTCAATTCAGTATGTGCTATAATAAGTGAATAGAGTGTACCTAATCACAGACAAGTAGTGAATTTATAAAAAAAAATTGTGCTTAATTAAAAAAATTAATTTAAGGATACATATTTACTCTAGAGTCACCATTCTTTTTCATTTTAAAGCTTAATATGTATACACACATAGGTAACAAAAATGAAAGACCACTGAAAAATAGTAGACTATTATATTTATGACTGTCCACACCTGTGGAGTAACGGTCAGCGCGTCTGGCCGCGAAACCAGGTGGCCCGGGTTCGATTCCCGGTCGGGGCAAGTTACCTGGTTGAGGTTTTTTCCGGGGTTTTCCCTCAACCCAAGCTGAGCAAATGCTGGGTAACTTTCGGTGCTGGACCCCGGACTCATTTCACCGGCATTATCACCTTCATCTCATTCAGACGCTAAATAACCTAAGATGTTGATAAAGCGTCGTAAAATAACCTACTAAAATAAAAAAAATATATTTATGACTGCTAGAAGATAGGCTATTTTTACCATTATTTTGCATGCGATAATGACCAACTCCCCCTGAGGGCAAGCCAGACACTTAAAATTTCGTCCACACATCCGCATCTAACAAGCTATCTACCTACCCACACACCCATCGAACTATTCATTCGAATATGAGTCAAAAACGTAATGGAGATTTCGATATAGGACTACCACTCAAAACGCCAATACACTTTCATCTGCTTGTCTATCGATCTGGCTATCTTCTGCCTGCCTATCTATTTATACAGAACGTTCCATAGGTATACGCATGGTAAAAACTGCAAGGGTGAGCAGACGACAATAAACCAAAGCAAAAAGTCCTAATAAGCATAGGTCCGAAAACCAAGTTTCCAAGAGGTCGTGCGTACCTCCATTTTTTTCCAACATGAGTTACGCGACCTTTCGGATGACGTGTCGCTTTGGGAAAGGCAGTTGCTGTAGTACATGCATGAAGGAGCACCGGCTCAATTTCATTTGAACGTTTGAGAGTTCTTACGCACAAAGCTTCCACAACAGCTGTATCAGCCATGACTTACCAACACCATGGCCTTCCAGTTTCCCCGACTTCAATCATCTGAATGTTTTTGGTTTGTGAATATGGAAAAGTTTTGTGTATTCCAGCCCTGTTGATAATGTTACAGAACTCCGGGAACGCATTGCCAATTGCTGAAAACTTATTAGAGACACGCCAGGGATATACAAAAGTATACAAGTTTCAATGAGGAAACGTACTGATACCTGACTCATCATGAACGGTGACCATACTGAGCACATATTATAAAGCACTCTTCCTCCAATGCAAATCGGATATTAGGCCTAATATTACTCCCAGAGTACTGTACTGACACTGACGAAGCAATAAAACCCCATATATTTCGTTCTCCTCTAGTCACCTCCTACAGTTTGTATCTATAACTATGAAACACCCTGCATATCTGTATCATCGCCGATCATTTTCGAAAAATATTATTCCGAATGGCTATTTTTCCGAATAACATTATTTCAAAATCCGCTTTTCCGAATGGCTATAAATGAAATCACTTTGTCTTCCAAATTGGAAAAATTTCCAAGTGACTAAACCTGTAGGCTACTGCAAATGGTTTTTCTTGAGCAACAATATTAACATTATTAATTAGTAATTATTGTATTGTGGGTCCCTATCACCACGGCATGGCGCGTCCTCAGATTGCGGATCGGGGAGACGGCCTCCAGATATGGAGGGTAGCTGTGAATATATTGAATATGCAGTCGCGGACAGCCGGTGAAGTGTGGTCCTCCAGGTTGGGGGTTGGGCGAAGGGCTAACAACCCATCACCGTAAAAAACAGCTTGTTACGAATCCTTCAAATAAGATAATATTAAAAGGGATTTGAGGAAACGTACTGATACCTGACTCACAATTAGACTTCGTATTCCAGCTACCTAAAGACTGAAGTTAAAGACACATTGCGTATATACGCCTACGCCGAACACAGGTAATGCAACGGATAAGGATATAAACAAACAGATCGTCGCTGCGTGTTCGTGGAGTACAGTCAATTCCCGACATTCTGAAGCTGTACTAGTAAACACATGCTTGAGTAGTGGTGTTCATTTTCGTCGTGATCTTTGCATTGAATAATAACGCGCATTTGTAAATTACGGAACTTGAAATGATTTTATATTGTACGAAATTCTTTCAATGGCACATGACATTATTGGTGCATGATGTAGAACAAGATATTTCTATTTTCTGACATTTTTTTGTGTTTTATTAGGATAATGCATGTCGCTCATCAGTGAAAACCCACTAATTTTCTATGTACATTTCTAGAAATTCCCTAAAATGTAGATTATTTAATTTATTAATTGGGATGTTGCCACTGAACATCCTGGCAGACTACAAAATCCATGCTAAATGTCGAGTTATTATCTTCATAATAATTAGATTGTGATGGTATTGGTTTTGATTACGTTCAACACACTTTGTGTTCTGTATTGCAGTGTCTTTCAGTGCACTATTTTTGTCACTTTGACGTTTATTTTACACAATTTATATGTAATGTTGTCACAGTGAAAATATTAGTTCAAATATCCTTAACTATGTTCTGCGATATTACACGCTGGAACATCTTACCTAAGGCATTTTACCTCTGCAATGAACCTTCAATTAGCCACAAAGATGCAGTTATTTAAATAAGATAAGACTACTCACTATGAATGCGTCTCGATTTTGACTTTCTAGAGGAAGAGGACAGAGGATGTGTAACTATTTTGTATACGAACCTATCTGTACCTACGCTGTGACGTCACATATACTTCGAATCAGGCAACTTCTTTCTAGTTTAGGTATGAAATACGAAGCCTACTCATCATGAACGGTGACCATACTGAGCACATGTTATAAAGCACTCTTCCCCCAATACAAATCGGATATTACGCCTATATTACCCCCAGAGAGAAGGCAACTTCCTGGAATTTAGCTAAGATAAAAAAAGAATATGCAACAAAATGAAGGTTTTAAGGAAAAACTTTAGATTTTAATGAGGGTTTACAATGTGTTTCAATCAGGGGTGGTCCATGCCAGTGCCTTCATTTTCTGTCTCTTTCCGCGCTTAACTTTTGTTACCAGATCTTCCAAATGCGGGAATGTGAATGACAAAACAAATTGTGGGCGCAGCGTGCATTCTTGCAATCTTTGTGTTAAAAATACTGTCTACTACAGTAGACATTCCTTGCGAACCACGTCCTGTCCAGAACAGGGTGAAAGTTTTCCCCCTTCCTAACATAAATTCTAAAGACACCCTAGTACCGACAAAAGAACAGAAGCGGTCAAAGTCCTCACTTAAACTAAGCTGTTGTTAAGCATTTTATATTAGCCTACTTCCGTTGTGTGAAGTGAAGTCCTCAGTGGAATGAGGGATGGACTTTAGAGTCTGTTCCAAACTATAGAATTCAAACTTCACTGTTATTCACTTATTCAGTAGGTAATTGCTACTGACCTATTTGCTTAGAAAACGATTTAACAGACCTATCGGTAAAAACGGAAGTAAAATGCATTCCAAATGATTTAAAAGTTCTTCAAAGTATTCAAAATGACCTAAAAATCCCGAAAAAATATATAAATGACCTATTAGTTCAAAAACGTCAAAAAATGCAAAAAAAAATTCACTATAAGAAATTATTTTTTTACGTTGATATTAACATAGAAAGGATTTCTATATTAATAGGCATCGTCCTAATGTGAAAAATAAGAAGATTACTTTTCATCAATATCCGCCCCCTAGTAATGACCATTACAGCTCCAAAGCTTTATTTAAGTTTATCAGTTAACAAAGATCAGTGCATAGGCAAGCATTCTTGGGTCTTATCATATCCGACTGCTGCGCGGTTATTTATGGCTGGCAGACATTTGCCGCAGTCTGTACACGCCTTCTCGTAATGGGGTTAAAACCCTCATCGTAGATGGCCATTACATTCGTACAATGACAAAGAAATCTTGTTACACACATACACTGCTAAACGGCACAGTGCTTGTCTCTGACAGTTTAATCTCGTCAGCACACCTTCTGTATCACAGGTACGCGTAGAGTTACTCTAATTATTAGGATGACAACTTGTAACAGATGAGGGCAGTCTGCTATCCTCTGAATCTCAAATGCGAAGAAGGTCCGGAAAACAAATTTGTAATTTGTGAAATACTCTAAGTCAAGGCATAACCGCAGTTAAGGCGGGATGGAGCTATTGCAAGCTTGCCGTTTCTAGTGAAACGACGACTGTTCCTGGTATATCATAAGAGAACATCTGAAAATTCTTCCATGTTTCAAAAGCCCAAATTAAATGTTCACTTTTAATGAAAAGTATTAATTTCACATACTGCGGTGGCAGGACACCTTCCTAACAAAGTATGAAGATGTTACCGATTTCAACTCGGCTGAAAATGGTGTAGGGCAGCGTTTCTCAAACTTTTCTGAAGTGGGGACAACTTTTTTAAGTCAGAACAGTTCTGCGGACCACCTTACTCTTGTTCCCTTCGAAAGCAAATTTATTATTTATGTAGCATATTTTAATACCAGTATACTTACATTTTAATGTAGAAATAATTAATTAAAATTAATTTAATTTATTAACTTTATATTAGTATTAACTAATTAAGTTAATGTTAATAGAAGAAAATTTCTTATATCGTCATTTGCAAAAACAGAAATAAAAAAAATAATGCAGAAAATATGCCCGATTTTCAGCAAGTAAAGATGCAATTTTGCATGTTCTATTATTGGTGTACGACGTACAGTACAGTACTTAACAAAAGTTTAAGACCATGAGCAAATTTCATATAATTATTTCCTGGTCCTATATTTTTTTTTCTATTTCCCTCATGAATATTTTGTCAATTATTTGGACTGTGAGACATCTATCGACGCAAAGAAAGTAAAATTATGACATTTAGTTTTCGAGTTATGATTTTAATGAAATATTTTGTTACTGTAAAAAATGCTACATTTATAATTACGGAATAATTTATTCATGCTAAACCAACATGTTTATTGTAGTGATGATTTTTTTCAAGCAATTTGAGAAGTGTGAGAACACATTGGCACCAGAAAGAAAAATTTAAAAAATTTTATTTTCGTTTTATAATTTTTTGCATATTTTTCCAAAATAAGGAAAATAATAGTAGAAATAACGTTAAGTAAAGGCATTCATAGCTTATTCCACAGTGAAGCTATGAATGCCTTTACTTAACGTTATTTCTACTATTATTTTCCTTATTTTGGAAAAATATGCAAAAAATTATAAAACGAAAATAAAATTTTTTAAATTTTTCTTTCTGGTACCAATGTGTTCTCACACTTCTCAAATTGCTTGCAAAAATCATCACTACAATAAACATGTTGGTTTAGCATGAATAAATTATTCCGTAATTATAAATGTAACATTTTTTACAGTAACAAAATATTTCATTAAAATCATAACTCGAAAACTAAATGTCATAATTTTACTTTCTTTGCGTCGATAGATATCTCACAGTCCAAATAATTGACAAAATATTCATGAGGGAAATAGAAACAAAAATATAGGACCAGAAAATAATTATATGAAATTTGCTCATGGTCTTAAACTTTTTTTAAGTACTGTACGTGACCGTTTGAATGTGCAGACTGGCTGTCAGCAAAACTATTAACAAAGTCATAAATACATGAAAAGGTTCGGTACTTTGGTCCTGTTATGAATTCGGGTGGTCCCTAGCTGGGTAACAGGCACAGCGCCAGATTTGCACGGGAAAGATGGCGAGAAACACCATGTTCATAGTGCTTTAAATCCCTCTTTTGTTGCTGAGAGTAGAGTGGGAAAGCGATAGACGGGTAGGGTAAATAAATTTCATAAAATATCAGCACTGGGAGAAAAAGTTAAAGGCGATTGCCATGTGTCTTTTACATACTCTGAGATTTTCAGCTATAGTGTGATACGCAATTGACTGAATTTTATTTTTTCTTCTGTCTTTTTTGAAGGACCACAAGGGCAGACATTGAGGACCACAGGTGGTCCGCGGACCATAGTTTGAGAAACGCTGGTGTAGGGAAATTTCTGAATTGGGGATTCCTCGTTTATATAAATAATATTACCCTAACAGTACATCAATGAAACAAGTTTTTTGGACTAGCCTACATTTCTTGAAATGTGATGCAGTCAGAGACGCACACATTTACCGGATTAATGTCAGATGATCCAATTAACCAATTAATAATAAATTTTGCTGATTACATCCTAATTGTAAGTAACTATTTAGAAAACGACGTATTTCCGCCGATATTAAGGGTAGACACACTATTAGCCTTACCTCGTAACACTAACGGCGCCGAAGGTTTCCATCGTAATTTTAAAGCAAATGCCTATTCATCTGGTGATAGACACAGTGCAAAAAGAACAGCTGCAAACGTAACTGAAAACTGAATAAATCTAGTACTCTAAGAAGAAATGTCTATCAGTGGAATAATAGTACATTATGCAACGAGCCTATAATGGTAGTAATTAAGACGCAAGTGGTTATGAAACGAGCGCAAGCGAGTTTTATAATTTTCATATGAGCGTCTTAATTACCATTATAGGCAAGTTTCATACGACTTTTTATTCTCGACATATTTCTAACTTGAAATTATTCAAAATTAGGTTATGTTATGGTTATGTGCGAACTGACCTGAATTGTGAGATGTGCGCAGACGCGAAAGTATTGATTTTCTCCGAGGCCGAATGTCATTGACCTTGATAGAAAATAAGATGAACATTAGTCTGCTATAACTTGGAAATTGATTTAGAATTGAAAAACGAGATGACAAATTGAATTTACTTGAATATTATTTACAATTAACGCTAATTATTATAGTAACAGAACATAACATTCTGCGGCAGTATTGGATTTCCAGCCTCCGTGACTTTTCGCGAATTGTCTTTCGATTGCATATCCGAGAATAATCGATACTTGCGGTTTTATAACGGTACAAAGGTGACTTGGCATTGGCTGAACACCTGAACTTTAACGAATAGGTGTACTTTAATGAGTTGCATTAAAGGGCTACTACCAGGTGTATAATTACTACATTTCGGCATGGCCGAGCATAACAAATTAAAAGAGTGTTTAACAAAGTAGAGCGAAAATAATATCACACGCTTAAGAAAGTCTGTTTTAAATCATTACCATTTTAACGTAACTATCCAGATTAGAACATTCTGACAAATAATATGCACACAATATTTTATCCGCATATGTAATGTATTTCACAGACAGTTCTAAGTCTGGTGAAGCGGAAAGGAAAATGTGTCTTCTGACTGAGTTCACTGTGTACATTTGTCTTGTCTATGAGTGCGTTTCTGACTGATTTAAATATGCGGTTTTGAATAAGAAAAAATGATAACATGTGCGCTTATAAAGACGACTGGAAAAGTCACCTCTTATTCATATATGAAGACAATAATATTGCAAAATAACTATTTCTAAAGAACTTTTATAAACTTAAATTTAGAATTATAACAATTATAATAATAATTATTATTATTAATTATTATTATTATTATTATTATTATTATTATTATTATTATTATTATTATTATTATTAATCGTTACATTTGTGACCAGTACCGTAAATCCAAAAACAGTAATGAGGAAAACTGTGATTATTTCAAGTATTACAGTTTATATTCTAGATGCCAACGTGTCAACTCCCAAACTCGTCATTTTAAAATTTTACAGGAGAAACAAGAAATTGAATATCTCAGTACTAAATTCCGGTACAAAGTTAATTCTTTATTATCACATAGGCTATTTAAATCATTTCCAAAAAGATATGACAATTTTATTCCTCCTGTCACTGCTTGAAAAGGGTTTAATTGTAATTTGAAGATAAGAGACTTGGATACTTCTTCTAGAATATCTACTATTTTAGAAACAAAATTCCTCTTAAATATTTATTATTAATAGGTTTGAACACAAACCAAATTCTAAGCTATTACATTAAGTAGGCCTAAATTCAAATAGATGAGACTAAGAAAGCTGGAACTCCAAATTACAAAGTGTATCATATTGTGAATTTACCGAGTTATATTAATTAAATAACAGTCTTATGAATCGATGCTGGCAGAAGTAGGGCCCAACTGTAAATGACTGGGCCGTTTTTCTACAAACCAAAATATGGTATTGTTACAATAAGGCAGACGTCTCAATAGGGCTTTCTCGGAGCACTTCCTCCTCTCTCTCTCTATTTTTTAATGTAAGAGTGGAACAAGATGCGGGCGCAGTTCGTGTATCTCCGGATGACGTCATTGACCGCGTCGTTTGAATAGACATCTGCAACCGCTACGATGTTGTCTCCATCTCCGAGGAAAGAATGTCCTTATTACCGCAGATGTATGAAGAAATAAAAGCTTTCATAGGGAAAGTGGGAATCGCAAGTTTCAGTGGGTAACTGTTACCACTTCATTAATCTAAAATTGTTACCTAATTTGAATGAAGACCAGTGTAACAAATATAATGAAGTACTGAAGGACTTAAGAAAAGAATTGGAGACCAGATTTAAGATTTGAATAATTCTAATTTAAAATAATTGTGAATTTCTAAGATGTTTTTGTTATTGTTAATTATTGAAAACATTACGACACATATTATTTAACTATTATTGTAATTAATATATTAATATCGACCTATCGTAAGAATACGTACCTTAACAACAATCAAGTTTAGTTGTAATTTTATTATTATTTAATTGAATTTTATTTTATTAAATATAGTATAAACTCAAAACAAAGAGAGATGCCAAAAACTATTTACTAGAAATGAAGTATTGTTGTCGTCTAGTCAACTGTCCGAATACAGGTCTGAACCTCACAAATGATACCAACAGGGCACCACTTTGAGACAACTAGGCCAGGAGATAATGGGGTAGGGTGGTCAGCTCCTTGTGCTTAAATAATTACGTAACATGTATGATTCTTCATGCTTCAGACATCTTCCTTTTACTCATTAATACATAACTAAAAAATAAATTTATTATTATTATTATTATTATTATTATTATTATTATTATTATTATTATTATTATTATTATTATCGCAAACTACTTCCGACATTTTATTCCTTCCGAAAACAACCGTCTATTGTGGCAGTAGAACTCAAAAGTGCAGCTTTGTGGCATTTCTCCCGCGACAGTTACAACTTAGCTCACTCATGCGTGTGACATGAATCAGCGATCGGCTATCTTCGGGTACTGCGCTTATCTCTTCAGCTGACTACGCTATCTACATTTGCTCTCTGTAACAACTTTTATGCGTTGGCCTTGAGACGCCTGCAATGAGGTCTCAAAAGTAACAACTGGGCCCTTCTACCAACTGGGATATTAATTGTGCTTTATGCTAGAATTAGTTTATTTATGACTGGGCCCTGTTTCTACAGACCAGATGCGCCTTCGGAAGAGGTACAATAAAATGGAAGAAAGTCAGTTTTAAAAAACTTGCTAGTTGGGCCCTTTTTTGAGCAGCCGCTTCAATTGCTTAAATTAGTTACTTTTTCGTTGTACCGGTAGACTCCCTGTAGTAGTAGGAGTAATAGTAGTAGGAGTAGCAGTAGTAGCAGCAGTAGTAGTGGTATATTCTCTCCACATAATGGTTGATTAGTTTCTAATGTCAAACATTGGACGGTTCAGTCACTGGCTCCGTCAAACTGCTAATTTAATGACAACTGCCCTCATACTAGTACACGGGCTCTGTACACACAATCCTATGCAAAATGTAACAAATGTAAATACGCGAAGCTAATACAATGCGTATGTTCCTCCTACACGAAATCCGATTTCAAAATCTCTATTAAAGGGCGTGGTCTTCTTGCATTTCACAGATTTGGAAGTATCAAAGCTGCACAAAAAAACGCAACACAAGGCCAGCCCTTTCTGCCCAACAACCACCCTTCAGAAATAATTTAAAGTGACGGGAAGGGCGCATTATAAGCCATTTATTAGAGCCTTTCACCCTACAAGTTCGACCACCCTCGGCCTATCTATGGCGTGCCCACCCGCGAGTTTTCATTGATCGTTTACTGACGTCACACTCCTCCTCTCCCGCACCCGTCCACCACCGCTGCCACAGCTACTGCTGGCTGGCTACAACACTGGGGAAGAGAATTTTCGCAACCCGCACAGATGAATGCTTCGGTCAGAAAATGCACACTTCGGAGCCGAGATCTTCGTAGTCTCCTCTAGCACTGGCCGAGTATAGGAATTATTAATGTTTCTCAGAATACAGCAGCACGTATCTTTACGTTGTTGGAGCTGTATTCACTCTTCTTTCGATTGGTCACGTTAAGCTTCTGTCATTTCAACATAACCATTCCAGAATGAAAGAGAAATGAGATATTCCGTGAATGTGGCGCCAACGCAGCGCTGTATATTTCAGTATCTTGATCAGAAAAAGTAGCTAAAATCTCTTCATTTTATTAATTAGCCCTACGGTGAAAATTCATTAAAACGATCTAGAATTTTCAAGTGATAGAAATACTTCCGAGCGTTTTTTTTTTTTTTTTTTTTTGTATTAAGGGGGGTGACGGGTCAAAATTGGTCTTTTTTCAGTCAAAAATCGCATTGTCGTTTTCTTGTAAAAATGAATCAGCGACCTCTTATTCATACGCTCAGCAAGTTTCAATGCTCTGCGGCGCTCGAAAGCATAAAAATTACGCAATATATAAATGGCTGCACCTTAGAACTTTAATTCCATGCAAATTTTACAAGTTTTTCTCACATTTTTTTCGGCACATTTTGTCAGGTCCGAAGTGTAAAGCCTCTTACAATTGTGATGTTAGGAACATGAAATTTTTACTGCATGTTTCTATACACTGTGGTTAACAAAACAGCGCATGGGTTGTATGATTAAATGAATATTTTTTTAAATAAAAAATGAAATATTTATAGTGACAATGAAAAATTTATATTTTTATGTATAGAGTGGTTATAAAATTCCTCTCCCCTTTTGTAGTAGAGATATAGGAAAACTAATGCGTGATGTTTTTCTAAATATGCCACTGGTTTTGCCAAAAATAAATGTAAACATTTCACTGAAAAATTGAGCGACATATTTCATTTCGAATTATGCAAACTTTTCAAAATATGTCTGTTAATAACTCAGAAACTAATTCACTTACAGAAATGAAACTTCACATCATTATCTATCACACCTTGATTATGTGTAGGCCTACAAAATATCAAGGACGTAGCTTGAGAAATGTAGAAAATAGAATTTCACTATCACTCCCCTTACCGATATACGCAAAATGTGTTAAAAACGTAATTTTATGCACGAAAAATGCAAATCTCATAATGAAAGTCCAAAATTAAGTGAAATATATCAGCAAATTTTCGCAAAAAATGATAAAATCCATGAAACTACTTCGTAATCACAATATTTTCAACAACAAACAGGTTTTATGAAGAATTCACACGAAAAATTACTCTCTCTCTCTCTCTCTCTCTCTCTCTTTCTCTTCCTTTTTTCTTTCCTTTTTTTCATTTTACAGTGAAATTTGTTTTTAAAACACTTGTTAGTAAACTTTTTCTGAAGTTTGTTTTTAAACACCTTGTGGAAGCCGGATACTGTTTTGTTATCGCATTGTCGTGGTCAAGGTGAGAGTAAAAGGAAAGCTGCATAGTTATTGTACTGTCGTTATCACATTATTATACTGTGAAACTGCTTAAATTTAACTGCTTGTATAAACAAGAATGCATTGTTGAAAATCAAGTTGGATGTGTGTTTATTATATTATCGCTATGAATAGTAACCAAAACTCTCAGTTACATTTCCAACATAATAGGGTAAAGGTTGGTAATATCGTGATAGCAGTAATATTGTGATACTATGTTTGAAGGTCTACCATGGAATTACCAATCGGAATAGAAGCGCGTTTGTCAAGGCAGTCCGACCGACAGACATTGGCCCTTTAGTGAGCATAATGGCGCCGCAGAAGAAGGCACGTGTGAGTGTACAGGCTTCAACAAAGAATGAAAAGTGTAGTGAAACCAAGTGAGTAAACATAAAACTTAGTGTCTATCGATATATTAGCAGTACGTCTTTAATATGCTGTATAGACACATACTCTGATGATTTTATACAAGTGTAACATCGTCTCGATTTTTTAGAGTGCAAGCAGTTTATATAGCTTGATACATATAGCGGAGGGAGGCTTACGAATTATGCCTTCTTCCTTACAGTTCCGTTCCGTTTTCTGCTAGCAACGGTGATAGGAAAGTAAAAAAAAAAAAAACGAACGTACAGTGTTGTCAACCTACAAAATGCTGTGAAAAAGGTGTTGAATGATAATTGGACTATATAAAAGGGAGCAAAGGAGTGTGGTGTACCTTGGAGTACACTGAAGGATCATATTAGTCGTAACGTTGGAAATGCTGATGTTGGAGAGGGCGGGCCATTTGATGTTCCTAAACTCGGGTGTCCGTTCGTGCTACCTAAATTAGTAGAACTGAGGTTAGTGAAGTACATAATTGAAATGCAAGATTTTGGGCTTAATATGACAAAATAAAGCGTCTTGCACTTGAGTTATCAAAACATTTTAAAAAATCTTCATTTAATGAAGACAAAGAAAAAATAGGACCATTTTGATGGTGGTCATTCAGACAAAAATATAGCTTATCATTGAGAACACCAGAAAAGTTGGCAGGAAGTCCAGCTGTTACAGCTAATAAAGAAAACATTGAGGACTTCTACGATAAACTGGAACAGACAGTAGCCAAGCTTCAGCTGCAACAGAAGCCAGAAAGAATTTTTAACTGTGACGAGACAGGAGTCACTTTTGTGATGAAGCCTTCGAAAATCGTCGCGGAAACAGGAAAGAAAATAATTTACAGCAAAACTTTTGCAGAGTCGGGAGTAACACAAACTGTATTAGGTTGCTGTAGTGCCTCTGGAACTGCAATTCCGCCTATGATAATTTTTAAAGGTGTGAGACTACTAAATGGTTTGGACAAAGACACTCCAACAGGATCACTAGTCAGAGTATCGAAGAATGGCTGGATAAGTTCAGAACTTTTCTTAGAATGGATGAATCACTTTGTAAGGAACATTTCACCAGCCAGACCAGTGTTTCTATTATTAGATTCGCACGCATCACATGTGGGAATAGGCGTCATTGATTTTGCTCGTGAAAATGATATCCACTTCATGACATTTCCGAGTCATTGCAGCCACAGTCTTCAACCACTGGATCTCAGCGTTTATAAATCATTTAAGAATGTATGGGCCAACGAACTTGACCGTTACAAGCATAACAATCCTGTAGGTGTTCCAACTAGATTCGACTTTGGCAAGTTGTTTTCTGTGCCGTATGCAATTGCATTTAGTACAGAAAAGATTAGAAATGGGTTGAGAGAAGCTGGAATTTATCCCATGAATCGTAATGCAGTACAACCTGAAGCAATTGCATCTTCTCGCCTAACAGCTGGGGATGGAGATTTCAGTCAAACTCGAACAGGAACACTTCCATCAGACAGTGCCAACGGGATTATATGGAACATATTGTGCTTGCCCAAATGCACTGATGGCAATGCTGGTGAGCGCCGCAGAAATGTAGATCCAAAGGCCAGAGTGCTTACTCCACTACCAGAGAAAAGACTTCGTGGTAGACCAAAGAAGACAGAAGCAGGAAACGCAGCTCCCTCAACAGAGCCTTCATCGTCTAGTTCTGAAGAGAATGAAACGGCTTGCAAAGTGTGTCATGGCACGTATTCAAGAGATGTTGCAGCTCGTAATGGGGCACAGTGGATTCAGTCCATATTTTGCACAAGATCGTATCATGAACTATGTGCGAATGCTGATAATTCACCCCAGTTCACGTGCTTTGAATGCTACAAATCCGTGGAATTCTCAAATGACTAAAGTGATTAGTGCTTAAAGTGTTCAGTTTGCAAGGACCTTTCAGTGTCTTTAATTGTAAGGTTGGCAATATTACTTGAAAGGGACTTTGTATTAGATACTATGTTGACTGGAAGTTAATATTCCAACCTTTAATTAAGTTTAATTTGAATTTGTATATTTGCAGTCTAAGTTAAAAGAATTATCACGATATTACCAAACATCTATCACGATAATACTCTATATATCAAGATATTACTAGGTATAATTTCATTTAATCAATTAACTTTTTTCCTCCAAAATCTTAAATTTTTTTAGTTTATTCTATAATATATGTGTAAGGAACACTCTGAACTTCCATCAGTGTCAATTTAGTTATATTATTAAATTTTGTTTTGAACAAAACTACATTTTATTTCAAATTATCACGATATTACCAACCTTTACCCTATATCGTCAACAATACTATCACTTTCCACCATGTGCACTATCTAATGTGATATGAAAGATTTATTTCGCAAAGAATTGGAGTTCATTGTTCAATTTCTTTTATACTTCCTATCGAGGTAAGAAATACTCGTAATAATTATACCACCAATAAAACCAATGCTTAAAAATAAACCATAGCTTACCTTTCACAAATCAATTTTGTTTCAACAATGAACATATTTCTATGCATCGAGTCTGATGTGCTTCGTCAGATCATCTTTGATGACATCATCAGTACTTCCTCTGTGAAGAAAGTGAGAAGTAAATCTTTATACTTCACAAGTAAGATGCATGTATTTTGATTCCAGTAATTTATTGTTTTCTGAATAGTAGCATTTCATTTAAAACTAATTTAAACTAAATATGACCTGTATAATAGCTGCTTATAAACTGTTTGTGAGAGTTGGGGGAAGGCAACAAATTTTAGCACTGCCTAGGGGCGGCACTATATCTAAATCCGGCCCTGTTTATACCCTAATACAAAAAGAATGAAACCAAAGGTACAGCACTCCTGCCGTCTTTCGGCACTACAATCTGGCTAAAAGATCGCCAGTTCCCACGGAAAGAAATTCTTGCAGTCTCACGGAACTACAGCCTGGCAAATGATTTTCAGCGTTTAGTGAATTATTTATTAACGAAAATGTGGAGAACTTATCTGAATTTTCGGAACAATTGCTCAAAATTTCCTCTATTACGTTCCATATATATATATATATATATATATATATATATATATATATATATATATATATATATATACATATATATATATATATACAGTGAGATCCAGAAGTCTCTCCGCAGTGCTTCTGTAGCCGAGAATCCAATAGTCAGAGAATTCAAGTGTATTTGGTAGAGAATTCAAGTGGCAGTACTGGCCATTAAACATATGATTGACTGGGGGTGTGAGGTTGTCAAACCGGTATGAATCGGGAAGTGCCAACTTTCTAGAGTTGTATTCTGGAGTTACTAGAACTAATAAAGCTGCGGAGGGACTTTTCGATCGCACTGTATATATATATATATATATATATATATATATATATATATATATACATCGATCGCACTGTATATATATATATATATATATACAGTGCGATCGAAAAGTCCCGCGCCTTGGCGTCGTGGTCTAAGGCATCCTGCCTAGGACTCGCGTTACGGAATGCGCGCTGGTTCGAGTCCTCGTGGGGGAAGAAATGTTCTCATGAAATTTCGGCCAGTGTATGGGACCGATAGCTACGAAAGATAGCGAAATCCGGTTGCAAATGCCAGCTATAACGGGTGGGGGGAGGGAAATCATCGTGCTAACCACACGATACCTCCATTCTGGCTTGATGATGGTCTACCTCTGCTTCGGCATGTGGGCGTGAGACCAGCAGCCGGCTGGTCGGTCTATGCCCTTCATGGGCTGTAGCGTTACGGATTATTATTATTATTATTATTATTATTATTATTATTATTATTTTTTAGTTCTGGGACACACTATATATAATATGAGGTCACGAAAATTCAACGCATCAATTCCCATACAGGAATTTCGGCGGCTGGGTAAGAATGCTTGCAGCTTAGTTTAAAGGTCGGGCCAGGACACAATGCGTGGGTTTTGTATATTAAATGTTGCACCAAGCTAGCGTTCACCGTCAGCTGTCTGAACTTTATTGAGAAACACATACATTTAAAAATTGCTAGACATACATTAAAGTAACTTATTTTCTTTGCTGAAACGTATTTACAGAAAAACAAGTCGTACGAGTTTATGCAAGTTTCGGCAGAAATTGTGTTGTTAAATGAATTTAATAAGTGACGAAAGCAGGTTCTCGATAAGAAGAAACATATTTTATTATTCAGTAATTAAAATTCACACAACTTCTCGACCAGAGAGTTACATATTGAACTGAATTGTGTAAGAGAAAATAAAATAATACAGATATTCTTCAGGAATTAAAAATTAAACTGGTTTTGGATCAGAGAGCTATTATATTGAACTGAATGTATAAAAATAGAAACAGAGACGGACAGGAATTAAAAATTCCGTCACTTTTGTATGAAATACACAACAATGAACTTCGTACACCGACAAAAAGAGTGTGCGATATCAAATCGGACAAATGCTGCCTGACTACGTTCACACATAGCTCACAGCTCAGGTAGGTGTGGGCAGAGTTCTATGACGTCAAACATCAAGCTGGCAACCGGGCGGACATAAGTTCGAATCCTGCCAGAAAAGCACGACTTCACAGAGTTCATATCATTAGGTGCTGGCAATGAGAATCCTCTAACATTGATCTTCAACAACAAAAGCAACTCGTGGTTGATATGAATTAAAGAACACTTTCAGATGAAGAAGGCGACAGGGATCTCCATAAATCTGGATGTGCAAAAGGGCAAAAATCTCGCATCAATACGATGGACGTTCTAAATTAAATTACATGAATAACGTCTGAATTGTAAAGAGATTTTAAGTAACATGAATCTATCGTCCTCTTTCGCTTTAGTAGTAATGTATTCTGCTACAAAACCAGCATACAGGGTGTCTAAAAATACACAGCATAACTTCAGAAATGAGTTCCTCACATGTAAACAACGAAAATAATATTTATATCAACATAGGGCCGCAAATGCTTGTTTTCCGAATTTTCAAGTTCTGTCTATGACACTTAGGTCTAACTGTTCACATAACCTTACAATGGTCTATGACATTTAACTTTTACATAACCTTACAATGGTCTGCCTATGGCACCTAACTGTTCATATCACCTTTAAATGTTCAACATTTTCACTTTCTGCCTGAATACAAGTGTCTGATGGCCGTGAAAGACGATCTTAAATTCCTAGCGTGTTTCGTATTGTCTCACAGCCTGCAACAGTTCGATTGCAGAGTTTTCACATCAGCTATGACAGTCGAATATACAAGTATAAATCTAGTGGGTTTAAATCAGGTGAGCGTGGAGACCAGGTAACTGGTCCATTTACACCAATCCCCCAACCAGGGAACCTTCGATTCATTCAGATAACTGAGCGCATGACCAAAGTATGTGAGAGTGCCATCCTGCGTATGTGTGCTCGTTGATGAATGTTCAGTAGCGTATCGTCCAAAAAATCAGGCATGTTTCTTTTTTTTTTTTTCACAAAATGTCTGTATACCTGCCCCGTTGAGTCTGGAAAGTACTCGAGAAAAATGTATTTCCGGCCCTATATTGGCAAATTATTTTTATTGCCTACATATGAGAAACTCATTCCTTAAGTTATACCGTGTATTTTTAAACTTCTTGTGTAAGTTCGCTAAAACTAATTTTTCTCATCAGAAATGTCAGAAGGAAGTCAAATAGGAAGAGGGGTACGACAAGGATTCCTTTTATCACTTATCCTGTTCAACACCTATTTGGAAAATTTAGTAAAGAACTGTCTTCACAACATGGAAGGAGTGATAGTAGGAGGAAGAATAATAAAATGTACAAGCTTTTCAGATGATATGGCGCTGTTAGCAGAAGAGATGATACTAAGGGATATGTTACTGGAGTTAAGTAACAACTGTAAACAGTATGGAATGAAGATAAATGCCAACAAGACGAAGGTCATGGTTATAGGAAGAAAAGTAAAGAGTGTAAACTTGCGAATTCTAAATGTGGCAGTAGAGCAAATGGACAGCTTCAAATACTTGGGGTGTACTATAAGCAGTAACATGAGCTGCTGTCAAGAAGTCAAAAGAAGAATAGCAATGTCAAAGAAAGCTTTTAATAGAAAAAGGAGCATCTTCTGCGGACCTCTGGAGTAAGAACTAAGTAAGAGACTAGTGAAGTGCTTTGTGTGGAGTGTAGCGTTGTATGGGGCAGAAACATGTACGACGAAGTGAAGAGAAGCGAATAGAAGCATTTGAAATGTGGATATGGAGAAGGTTGGAGCTTGTGAAGTGGACAGACAGAATAACAAACGTAACTGTGTTGGAAAGAGTGGATGAAGAAAGAATGATGCTGAAACAGATCGGAAGGAGGAAAAGGAATTGGCTGGGTCACTGTTTGTGAAGAAACTGCATTCTGAAGGATGCACTGGAAGGAATGGTAAACGACAGAAGAGTTCGGGGCAGAAGACGATATCAGATGATAGACGACATTAAGATATATGGATCATATGAGGAGACAAAGAGGAAGGCAGAAAATAGAAAAGACTGTGGAATGCTGGGTTTACAATGAAAGATTTGGTTTTGAGTAGAACACTATGGAATGAATGAATGAATTAATTAATTAATGAGTGAATGAATGAATGGATTAGAGAGGACCTACGGTCTGTTCTGATTGTGATAATACGGATGATAACGTATAATAATAATAATAATAATAATAATAATAATAATGTGTAGACTACATGCCGCAGCATCGTCATCTACTAGTACAGTATTAAACTCTATAGGCTTGCTCCAGTCTCACGAATTTGAATCTATTACATTTTTCCAGCCATCTTTTCCTCAATCTGCCAATATATTTCATTTCCATTAACTTTTAAAGATAATACGAGTAATTCTACAACAATAAAACAATTATTTTCTAACAAATGTGCTTCCCGTTTCACAAATATACTATTAACTTATTCAAAATCCATGAAAACTGAAAGAAGAGAGGCGAATATGTACGACTTTAATATCGACATAGATCCACACGTGTTGTAAGCGACCCAGCCACACTCACGAGCCGCCGCTGATCTGCTGGTCATTCCTTAGACTAAAAAGATTTGGGGAGCCCTCATAAACCAGCTCAGAGTATAGAAAATGAATTAGTCTGTGCCTACAGCTTTTATATCATGCATACATACATTACACACACATAAGTAAATTATGTTACATACGTGTACGTACAAGTCACATAGCGGTACCTAAACATACACGTATACATACACATAAATATTTAATATATATAGGCCTACATGTGTTAGGCAGTTTTACGATTATGTTTCTTACAATATTACTTGGGAAACCCAACAGTGTGGGTAGTAAAACTATGTGAAACCAATGCACCCATTATCTAAAAATAAAAACAGTTTTGACTGCCTTTTTATGGCGATAATTAAATCTTAACATCACATAAATACCTCGCGATTCTGAGAACACTGGAAATGCCTCTCGTAATAATTAAAAACGAAAGCACGAGTGATGGAGTAAGAATCGTTATTTGTGGAAATTAACAATGATCTCAATTCCTGGAAGCTTAGGAGTACGCAATTTCGAAGGAAAATACAGAAACAACCCCTCCTGCCTATCCATCATCGTCACACGCCTAGGGGCGTGGAAGTTCTCAAGCAAGTCCTCTGTTTGAACTCTTTTGCATTAGCATGATGTTTCCAGCATTTCAGATTAACAGAGAATTCATTCCATTTTGTCATCAACCATCCTGTCCACCTGAGTGTGTTGAAGTTTTCATTTATCATATTACTATGTACAGTTCTTTTCATTCATTCTTTCATTTCGAGGATCCGTCAGCAACTCACAAAAGGAGGACGAGATATTTTAACGAAACCGGTAGCAAATTGTTGGGTTTAAATAAAAGACTCGAACGCATACAGATTCAGATTACAACCAAACATGTTCAGCCATATTTTTCGAAAGATTCCATTTTTAGAAGTGTTTTCGTCAGGTTTCATCATTACCCATCATTTACAGCTTGCTTGCAAAACGACAGCGTAGCCAAGCAGTTCCCAATCTTTTGAATGTCACGGGCCCTTTGAAGCTCACGGTTCATTTTCACAGATTCCTTAAAAAGGTTCGTATAATTTAGGCACAATGCATATTATACTCATTAAATATTCGGCTAATGCAGTGAATTAAGAATTCTTAACAAATTGATAGCGATATAAAATATTAGTTTTAAATCTAGTCTGAAACTACATAAATATAAAGATATTTTACGTTACATCATGTCTTTGCTGTGAAAAAAAAAGTTTTTTAAACGTGTTATAAGGTTGTCAATGGAATGGTTGATCTTATCTTGCAGCTGTCAGTTTTGTGAAATCTGACTCAAATGTAGATGCTCCAAGTCACAAATCTAGCTCAACATTATGTTTACTTTTGTATGTTATTTTGTTCAAGATGACCAAAGCAGGTAATATACACTCACACAGGTATGTTCATGCAAATGACATTTAAGTATTGTATTGGAATTAAGGAGACAGCGGAATATATTGTCGTTGTTCTTGCAATAACTCCTATGTGCGAAAAATGAATTTTTTCAGTAGGAAGAAAAACCACATTTATTCTCCTATGGCAGCAGTGCATAGGAGATTGTGAATTCTTACATTTTCAAAAGAAAGAAAGAAATATAATTACATACAGGAGATTTTATTATTTGCTGTATCACTATATAAGTTATTTAATAGAGCAAAAAATCTGAAAATCGATAAATATGTCACATAGGAGTTATTGCCAGAAAAACGATATGATTGTGCATGCAACCAAAATAACAGCAGGGTCCTTGTAGGAAACACGATTTTTAAGTTTGAATCAGATCTACCGCTGTTCCAATAAATCTTTCCATGAAAATGTTTTCTTTCTGTAAACGGCCCCATGCAAAATTACTTTCTGGACACGACCCTCATAATTGGCCAAAATTTGTATAACCACTTGTTTTGACATTATTTACATTGTTGGAGAAAAACATTAACTTTTTTATCTGCCCCATGAGACTGTTTGCTGTTAAGACAACACAGATCAAACACAAAATTATGGACACACTTCCAGTTCCTAATAAAAAATGTATGTCCAACCCCGTGCCGGAAAAGGAACGATATTACAATCTATGCCACAGTACAGAAATAACAACAAAAATTTGGTGGTGGTGGTGGTGGTGGTGGTGGTGGTTTTATTTTTATTTTATTGGGTTATTTTACGACGCTGTATCAACATCTAAGGTTATTTAGCGTCTGAATGAAATGAAGGTGATAATAATGGTGAAATGAGTCCGGGGTCCACCACCGAAAGTTACCTAGTGGGTTGAGGAAAAACCCCGGAAAAAACCTCAACCAGGTAACTTGCCCCGACCGGGATTCGAACCCGGGCCACCTGGTTTCGCGGCCAGACATGCTGACCGTTACTCCACAGGTATGGACGTGGTGGTGGTGGTGGTGGTGGTGGTGGTGGTGGTGGTGGTGGTTGTGGTGGCGGCGGTGGTGGTGTTGGTGGTGGTGGTGGCGGCGGCCGCCTCGACCTTACCTTTACAATAATTGATAGCTGTTACATCCAAAATGAAACCACATTTGACTCACCTAGAACAGAAAGAAAAAATAACAATTAGATTATGTTTCAGAATTAACGATTGGAAAAAAATATAACCTATATATAGAAGTCGTTCATCAAGCACTGTCCCGTTTGGTGACAAATCACCAAGTTTCTGAACGCTTAAGAGACAGAGGTAGACTCTCAGAGATGTTTTAAAAGTAAAGTCAACCCCATGACAGCTCAATACGGCCCAGAGGGTGATGAGACAATCGGCATCTAATAGCAGTAGGGATGTCAGTCCTACGTGCCCGACGCCTTTACCCCCAAGGAAATGCCGCTGGTACTCATTTCTGTTAGAGGCTGAGTAAACCCCAGGGCCATAGTGCAGCTGGAAGGATTGGATCAATTGAAAAATCCACGATACAGGATCGAACCTGTGTCCTTCTGTCTTACAGCGTTACTCCTCATCCGCGACGCTACCGCTCGCCCCCATAGATGTTTTACAGCATTACAATATTTCCTGTATATTTCGAAACATTAGCAATTAAAGGATCCTTTTCAATTACTTATGCTGCTTCCTTGAAGAAAACAATTTTCACGCTATCACGAATCCTAAAATACGGGGTGATTCCGAAGTCCCTCCGGAGTTTCGGAAGTCGACAGCACAATAACCTTGACAGACACAGCACAAACGATCGTATCAGCAGACAGAGAATCTTTCTAAGTTTGCATTTGTAACAGGCGCCATGGCGTACTTATAGATTTAGCCACTAGAGGGCAGTCATAACGAAAACATGGCGTTCAGTGGTGAAAAAACAGTGAGCTCTATACTAACTAAACTGGAGGCACAACTCAATGCTTTAAAAGCGTGACGCGAATGCTGAGCGTCTGAGCGTATTGCTATCTCTTTCTAACATAGTGTTGTCCTTGTCTCTCTTGCAGTGAATTCTACCTTACACTAACGGTATTTTTATTGCTTACTGCGCATGTGCAACATGAACCTCACGAAAGACTCATTGAAACACATTAGTTAGAAAGAGAGAGCAATACCTTCACCAACAGTCACGCTTTCAGACAGGAAAGAGTATTGCGGTGGTGCCTCCAGTTAGTATAGACCTCATTGTAAAAAAGAAGTTTTCCGCGTCTTAGAATTCGCTAAATGTGAGTCGGTTGTGACGGTACAACGGAGATTTCGTACGAAATATCCAACAGAAGCACCTCCAGACAAAGTAACTCGTGCGTGGTTTAGTAGAGGAGGTAAGATCTGTCCTGTCGCCTTATCACACGCAGTGGATACGGAAGGGGAAAATAAGGTTTAGTCTGAATTGAAAATCCCTGTTGGTATATTTGTCTAGTATTAACCAAACAGAAACAAAATTTGTTTCTGATCTTGTATCCTTTTCCCTCTCACGTAGCTCACATGCCAGGTCTCTCCACTCGATCTGTACAAGTTGATACAGCGTCGTAAAAGAAACCAAATAAAAATTATTTAAAACAGACATCTTGTAGTACCATTCACAAGTACTGAGGTTACCAGATCACTTCGTCAATAAAAATCAAACTCATGGTTCAGAACAACTGAAGTACAAAACAAAGAACAAAACCTCAAATATATGTGGGAGTTAAGGGGATGTTAATTAAATAAAATCAATACATATTAGAGAGAATATATATAATAATAGTAAGTCAAAAAGTTAATAAAGAACTGAATACTACAAAAGCATAAAATCAAAAAATTAATCGAGAACAAGCAAAGAGATAATACAAGAATACATGTTTGTTGTGACAACACCGATCACACGGGAAATCAATTCTGCAAATATTTACTGGCTCAAGCACTACCACGAAATACCTAGTATCAAACTTTTCCTGCTAAAATCCGCCAAAACCCCAGTATTTACTGATAAATCTAGTGGAATGAAATTCTGCGTATGGCAGCCCTCCCCTAGCTGACCGGTTCTTGGGATAAACACTGCGTGAAAACTGTTGGAAGCCGACAACCCTTCCATGATGTAGTTATCCTGCAAAGTGGTTGGTGATGCCTGCGTTTAAATTGCAATTCAATTACTGTTGTGTAGACAATAGAATCCTCATTTTCCTCAGAGACGATCGATTCCGCACCCCCTCATCCATCTCCCCCTCTCCTGTGTAGACCAAAGCCCGAACAGAGCCCTAAGCGACGTAGAGGACATCCCAAACATTCGCCAAATATGGCAAACACAAAAATTCAGTAACGACTCGTTACGCTACACAACGAATCCTCCACTCTACATTCATGCAACTGCAAAAAGGACTCCAGTTGTTTTAACAGCAGTGCTTCAACACTGAAGCTGTAAGGCTCTTCAGATACACCGCTGCAAACAGCAATTCAGTGGGTATCTCAATAACAAAACTGAGTTCCTCCTCTATCTCTACGTTTGTTTCTCCTTTCTATATCTTCTGTTCTTGCCTGCATTTATCACTTGTTTGTCACTATGTGTGCCCGCTTCATCTCCCTTTCTATTCAGTGTCTCTTCTACCTCTTGTGTGTTTGCATATTCATTATTTTACTCTCTCTTGTCTCTCTTGATTCTTTTATGTCTTTTTTCTCCATCTCTTTTGGTACGTATGTCTCTCTTCAGTCTCTTGTTTGTCTCTACACATATCACTTCTATCTCTTATTTCTTCATATACAGGGTGAACCGTAAGTAATGTTATTAATTTCAGGGGATTATTTTTCCTCTTTTACATATATCAAACAAAAAAGTTGAATGTGATTTTGCTCGCTTTTCGAGAGAAAAATTATTTTATATGAAACATTTATACCATGTTTTGGGGAAATCATCGATTTAATTCCCAATATGCTCTGCCAGTTTAAAGGGGCAATGCATTCTAACAGATTGTCCTTTAAATATGCAGAAATTTCATCCTAACAAATACAACTTTTCGTTCTGAAAAAAGAATTTTAAAATGTTAAATTTGTTCGTATCAAATTTCTGCACATCTAAAGGAAAAAACTAAAATTCTTTCAATAATAATTTATTATTATAATACACTGCTCTCTTAAATTGACTGGGCATATTAGGAATTAAATCAACGGCTTTCCCAAAACACGTAACGAAATATTTCATATAAAACATATCTTGAAAAGGAAGCAAAAAGAGCAAAACTGTATTAAGCTTTTTTTGTTTGAAATATCTCAAAGAATAACCCGCTGAAATTAATGACATTGCTTACAGTTTACTCTGTATACCATGTGTTTCAAAATGATAGAAATATTTTCATATAATAATAATAATAATAATAATAATAATAATAATAATAATAATAATAATAGGTTATTATTACTATTATTATCATCATCATTAATAGCATTATCAATTACAGATGAACAACGATCGAGAAAACGAGACTAACAGCGCCCGCAAAGCCGAAAACCAGCTCGACAATGTTGTATTACGTCGCGTCCTTGACGTAAAGACAGGTTGGGATCTTCCAAGACTCGATATTGTGATCAAGTCCCGACGTCCCGAAGTCAGCAGTTGTTTATACCTGACCGAACTTTTATCTACTTTGGCAACTGTTATATATGTATAAACAATAAAGTAACCTATCTGAAACATCTCTACCTTTCAGTGTATAATAATCCGTTCCCCAGTCTTTATTTAATTACTAGACCCTTATTAAAAGGCTTGGAATTTTCTTTTCATATGTTTAAGATCAAGTGTGCAATCTCAAGTAAAAAGATATTAATGTCATGTTTTATGTTTCTTAGAAATGCAAATTTATTTGCAAATTGTTTTTTTTTTTTTTTTTATTTATATAACCACAGATCATATAATAGAACCAGAACATTTTGATAACTAAGATACTGTTCTGTTTTGTCTTTTTGTCTCATTTAAACATTTGTTATTTATTTAAATGATGTATGTTATTCAAGGTTACGAAATCTTTCCACGCCGACCAAATGCTGTTTCGAGAATGACGAGCGAGACTCGAAGCGCAGCGGGAATGACGAGCCGAGACTCGAAAGACATATGCAGCGAACACAACGAGCGAGAGCGGCAGCTAGTTTTATTCATTTCTATTATCAATATTATTGATAATAAGTATTAATGAGAAATTAACATGGTACACATCATTTGATAGTCAAACTCTCAAAGTTTCATGTCCTAAGTTTCAGAAAACTTATATTTCTGTTGCTACAGAAGACATTATTGAAATATGGAAACTCTATAACACAAATCGTTTTGCGTTCCGCAACTTCCGGGAACAAATTCAATAACAAAAGTTGTTGGGTAGGCATTTCCGAACTGACAACCTATCACACTGTTGGACTGGACGTGCTACCGTCGCTGATCTTGTCTCTCGCTTTTGGCCTCCCGAGTCACCAGACTTGACACCATGTGATTTGTCTTTGTGGGTATGTGTAGAATGTAGTTTATGTGCCACCAAACCCCAAAACCTTGAAGAAGACATCGGATCATTACTGCGACTGCATCCATAAACAGAGATAATATGTTGGAGAGGAAAGAATCTGACTACCGTGTTGATTATGTCGCGTAAGATGTTCTCACATTGAGCGTTTATAATGTACCAATGAAAAGTTTTGAGAGTTTCTTAAACAAATATTATATGTGCAAAGTTACTGTATCATTAATAATTAATAATAATCGTATGAAAATAACACCATAATTTTGAAAGACGGTGTAACTTACATAGTGACAGAAGCATGAAAACGCCCTGTTTAAACGCTATTCTCCTCGTAGGCAACGGTCCGGCTTGTCGCCACTTTTGCTCGCAGACAATCGTCGTATCTCACAGTACTACGACTACAACACAAGACCACAGTAAAAACAATGCTATACAATTATGGAATTAATTACAGGGCGATTGGCACGTAATTCTATGGCGAATCCTCGGGCTCATCACGCCAAATACAATTTCGCTATCACCCATTCTACCGACCCTAGTTAACCTCGTAGTTATCATACCGTCGTAAAATAACATTACAGAAGAAAATCAATATTGTCATACATTTCTCTTAAATCAGAACTGTGCACTCCTGCAGTTTAGCCCTGAAATTTGGCCGAATGTCTTGAAGGATTTTCGCCACTAGACGTAAGACCATCTGCCAGTAGTTAATCTACAAAGTGATTCACGAGGATTTACCGCCACTTACAGAGCTTATTTCCGAAGACATTCTGAGCAAAAAAAAAAAGTCATCATGTATCCTAATCTCAATATTTTCAGAGATACACTAATTTGAAGTTGTTAGTAAAGTACCTTTTTTTCTTTAGTTTCAGAGGTAAAAGAATATTACAGCCACTGAATGAACTGTTCAGAAGCATAATGTCTTTAATTGGCTAGTATTCTGAAGCTAAAACTGTGTTGTTAATTGCTTTGTACAGATTTTGTTTTTCAATTTTTAACTAAAAATTATTGCAAACCATATGACTTAAAGAACTTGATTCTTTACAGTTTAATTATGCATCCTAATGTACAGTCTTAAAGAATTTACAAGTGTGACGTGATTTGTAACAATTGTGATAAATGCGTAGGAAAATGTAATGTTGTAGTTAAAAATCGAAAAAAAAAAATCTGTACGAAGCAACTATGGAATTCACAACACATTTTTAGCTTCAGAACACTAGCTAATTGAAGAAATGATACTTCTGAATAGTTCATTCTCTATCTGTAATATTCTTTTCCACTTAAAACTAAAGAATAATGGTATTTTACAAACAACTTCAAATTAGTGTAACTCTGAAAATATTGAGATTAGGACACATGTTTACATGACATTTTTTGCTCAGAATATCTTCGGAAATAAGCTCCGTAAGTGGCGGTAAATCCTCGTGAATCATCCTGTATACTGATAAGCTAGTAAATAACCTCCTTTTCCCCGTAAATATAAGTTTTCCATATCCATGTATGACAAAGATGACCTATAATTCGTTTTATCATTTATGCACAAATGCAAATTTGTTTTCTGTTTAGTCTTGAAATACAAGAAATCTTAACTTTCGCTTTTGTTTTCAGAAGCTAGTAGATTTTTTACAGTTTATTAACGGGACCGTTAACTTATTGGACAGTTAAAATTAGACATGTCAGTTAGGGAACTTTATAGCGAACCAAAGTTTTTTTTCTATGCGCAATTGACGTAACGTAAAATAAGTAAAGAAAAACCTCTAACAACCTTTAACCTTCATTATATATTTTAGGGGTGCTATTCATAGACATTTCGCTAGCCCGCGCTACGAGCATGCTAAACTAGCCCCGGTTATCGACTGGTTACTTGTACAGGATTCATATCATATCATATCGCTAACACTGGTTCATGAATACGAAAAATGTTAGTTCGCTGATCATCCACCGGAAGCCCGTGCTAAGAATGTCTATGAATACGGCCCTAAGTGATATTCACCTCACCAATTCTACCCCTTCGGGCCGGCAACCCGTTGGGCAGTAATTTCATAACTGCTTTCAAATCTCACAATAAGCCTCGGATGAACCGGATTGATAATTGTAATTAATCGCGTAAAACATTATCAGAACAACTGGATAAATCATCTGCATCGCATGCATAGAGATAGAATACCAAAAGTCATGTTCCACTATCGTCCAAACGGGAAGAGATCTCTCGGTCGTCCAAAGAAGCGCTGGATTGAAAATTCAACTGTGAGATCGTAACAGACCATTTGGCCTAATACTTGAAGGGAAGAAGAAGAAGAAGAAGAAGAAGAAGAAGAAGATGATGATGATGATGATGATGATGATGATGATGATGATGATAATGTTGTTCAAGAATTAGAACTGAAACATGTTGATATAGAGTTCCAATCTCAGCGTGCAAGTGGTGATGTCGAAAAATCAACGTCAGCATAAGGCTGCAGTATTATGCTAAGTTTAACTCGTTGCATGATCCATGTGAAAGGAGCCAATTAATATTTACGAAGTAATCGAGTCATCTTCTTATACTGACATGCTGTCCCATGCATTCCTGTTCCTGAAATATACGGAATTCAAGTCATATAATTGTAATCCAGAACATTCTTTCTGTGACCAATAGACCCAAATAGACACGTACAGAAATATAGCTCGCCAAAATACTTTCTGCGCGTGGGGATATCGGGATGGAATATGAGGATTAACACGTTTGTCACATAGGGCATTTGACGCTCTGATTTCAACGCGAGCACATCGTTTAAAATACATAACAAAGTACACAAATTTTCTTCCCTATCTTGGGATGAAAGTAACATGTGGTAACAGTCATGCTTTCTTTCCAACCAACTAACATCCTCTCCTCTGCTCACGCTAACCAATCGAAACGCGAAATCTCCCTCTCGAGTCTGCTATCATGTCAAACAGAAGTACCTAGGCCAGTCCTGGGCGTTAATACCTCAATTAAGGTACTGCAGACTATCCCTTAACCCCCCACTCCATATTCCCCGGCAGAGACAGTTATGTATCAGATCGATACGAGTAGACCTGAAGGCAAGCATTACAGAGTGACGGATTTTATAAGGCATGCATCATAGCTTTCAGTTCTCCCTGGTCGTCTAAAATCCACCACTGATGCACAGTGCTTTACTATATGTTCATTTCTAAAACAATGGGCGGAGATAACTCCTTTCCTCTTTCCTTCCCCTTTATGCCCAGGGCTGACCTAGGCCTATAGACATAAAAATAATAAAGCAATTATTGTTTAATTCGTCAAAATCAATTGAATGTTAGTTTATTATATCATGATGTATAAAATTGTTTTTACATTACGTGTTTTACATGTAAAGTACCTACAGGTAATTTACTCGCTGAATCCTGATTGCAACCCAGCATTAAAATTACATTAGACTACTTTACAAGTACAGATTTGGTAATTCCTCATGGTTTGTAGCGTACTTTCTAATAGTAACTAAAACGACATTCAACATATTCGCATTATAGTCCTCAACTGTACGTCTTACTTCAAACAGCGCAACATCAATTGCCATAGCAACTTGCACGGCCTCATAACCTGGAACATAAGTATCTGTGAAGAAGAAACTACACGACACCTGCGGCTTTACTTCCCTTACAAGGGAGGGATGTTTGAAGTCTTGCAGACTACTTCTGTAAGTTACAAATACACGGTAAGTCTCCAACTTCGCGGCAAGACTCAACCGCAGCAGCTCAGTCACATAAGGACTTTTCGCAAAGAGGGCTTCGAGACTTGTAGCAAGGTAAGTTTTCCCCGTGGAATTAAAATTAAAACTATCATGCTGTACATGAATGAATGACTTCTGTAGCTCAAATGAAATGAAAATTAATAACTGTAATTATAATAAGCATATTTTCACCTCTCGACAGAGTTTAACAGTTGCAAATGAACGTTAAAAATAATTACAATTAAGTGCCATCCAATTCGTCTCTAAACAGACTGTATAACTTAAAAGGGACGCTAAATGAATAATTTTTTACAATTAGCATTTTTTCTGCATAAGTTCCGAGCTTAAAAGGCACGTTAAATAATTAACAATTAGATACAATTATTATCATCTCAGCGTTTTTTGGAAATGTAATTCTAATGGAACGTCACGTATGGAAACTCAACATTACAGTGTTAATTACCAAGTGCCATGCCTGTGGCTCAGCGTTATAGCACTGATCTTTCATCTAGGTCAGCGGTCATCAAAACACTGCACGCTCGGGCTAGCGTCTCTTACCCGCGGACAAGACACAGTCCTAACGTGCAATCGTCGCTGCTGGTGGATATGCTGTCTCTCTATCCCTTGTGCACGACGGAGCAGAGTTCCTTACCCTCCATGCACTCTACCCATTTCAGCGAGTGCTACATGTGTACGATGTGGCCAGAGTGCACATATGGAAGATCAGTGATTAAATTTGGAGCGTTTCTCTACAACTAATATAAACCGAATACTATCTATGCAAATGACCTTGTTAGTAACACTTGAAATAGGTGTACTCTTTTTAATGGTCCTATATTTTAACATTAACTGCACTTATAAATGGGGATTTTCGTACCGGTGAATAAATACTACATTATGCAACGAGCCTATAATGGTAGTAATTAAGTCGCGAGTATGTTTATGAAACGAGCACAAGTGAGTTTCATCATTTTCATACGAGCGTCTTAATTACCATTATAGTCAAGTTTCATACGACTTTTTATACTCGACCACATTTCTAACTTGAAATTATTCAGAAGTATTCATTTTATTCTTATGTGACTGAAGAGCGGAAGTGACCTTGTGCATAGCTCGTAAATTGTGAGATGTGCGCAGACGCGAAAGTATTGATTTTTTCCGAGGAACAGATGTTCACATTGACCTTGATATAATCTAGAGAGTAAACTGAATATTAATATTGATGTAATATTGAAATTAAATTAGACATTGAAAAACGAAATGACAAATTGAATTTATTTGAATATTATTTACAATTAACGCTAATTATTATAGTAACAGAACATAACCTTCTGAGACAGTATTGGATTTCCAGCCTCCGTGACTTTTCGCTAATTGTCTTTCGATTGCATATCCGAGAATAATCGATACTTGCGGTTTTATAATGGTACAATTCAGTACAATGGAGATTCCTCATTAGCTGAAAAAAATGAATTATAATGAATAGGTGTACTTTAATGAGGTGCATTAAAGGGCTACTACCAGGTGTATAATTACTACATCTCGGCATGGTCGAGTATAAAATATTATAAATGATTACAACCTACTTTTAACTATTTTGGGTTATATTTTTAAACAATTTTTACAAGTATTTAATCCTTACAATGTATAAATTAAGCGATGTTGTAATTTGGGAATATAAATGCTTTTGTGTGCAATTCAGACTACGAAAGTTCATTTTCTCATCAGTATCTATACTAAATTATTACATTTATGAATAATAGCTCAATAAAATAAACTATAAATACCAACAGTATCCGTAATATGGTAAACAAACTAAGATCTTGTGAAAGACATGTCAACCTCTGACACTAGTTTTTATATATAAAGTTCAACTAAGCCGTTCACGTGAGAATAACACCGTTTGTTCTTCACAAGTTCGACACAGCTGCAAGAATATGAAATCTGGTCTTTTACCCGAAAAGCCGACGCTTTAGCTATTTGTGTAACTGAGCTCGGCCGGTATTTAATCCTGCAAATTCTCAACTGCAATCAACTACCGGCATTAATAATTCAAAAACAAAGAAAGCCGAGATAGAAGAAGGCGAAGAAGAGACTCGAGGACATAAGGTGAACCGACGAAACTTCTGTGACATGCAGCAACTTAAAACCTTCCATGAATGGGACCTTCTTTAACCTTCAGTTAATATTTAAACAACGGAAGTGCAATCGATACGTTAGCGAAGGCGTAACTGAGACCAGACCAGGCCTCAGGAGTTACTTAATTTGATAGCGAGACTCGCAAAATATACAAAGAGAACGGCTCCATTATGTAAAAGAAGGAAAATACGAGACAGAAATGGCCACTCAGCCAGTTACAGATGTTTGCTAGAGAAAGAGCGGGGGCTCGCATTTCAAAACTTGATTAAATAGGGACAGTAAATTGAACACGAGGCAATAGCGGGGAGCATGTGTGCGTGTGATCCAGACGGCGAAATAAATTAAAGGCGGGTATGAAGAGCTCCCTGTTGGATATGGCTTCCTCTACACTAAACTCTAATAACACAAACTCGCACCATAAAATTTACAAGTGCGTCCCCAAGTACTCATATAAATGGCATTCATTTTTCATTGGATGTCTTACATAAAACAAACGTTAATTTGTTTATAAATACTGATGAATGTACCTTGGCTTTTAATCCGTTATTTGAGGATTCTCTATCAACTTCGATGTTATCTGACGTCGATGAAATTCTTTGGTCAGCGGAAAAAGGAACATAAGTAAGAAGAAGTCGATTTTTCAGTTGTACCTAATCACATAACTCAAGGTTTTTTTTTTTTTCTAATTTTTGAAATACTAAATTTCTTGTACGTTAAATTTAAAAGGGTCTTACTTTGACCAACATACATGAATTTCATTATTATACTTATATTCAGTTAAGAGTAAATTAAAAAAAAAAGTATCTCCTGAAAAAAATATCTATTTTTTTTTATTTATGTGCCTTTTCCCGCCGACCAAAGAACTGAGGTCGTACAAACAACAACCGAGTAAAGGATTCGTCATGGATTGATTGCATGACGTTACTTTATATTTGGGGAAACCTCGTACAGCCGAATCAAGTGATCAGTCTGAGCGGGGTTCGAACTATCCTGAAACACAGCACGAGGGTGCGATCAATACAACCAGTTTCCGCCGGTCACTGTGGGGCAGAAATGACTCAAAGTGGGACAAAATACTAAATATACAAATATAATCTTCAAACTTTCTACCAGTGTTTAGCATAATTTAATGTAAGAAGTAAATTAAAATTACATATATTCTGATATTTGTTCTGGTATAAATAAAAAACCAGGATTTTTGTGACTCAAGTTACACTGAACAGCGATTAAATTAAATCGATATTTCTAAACCCAAAAACAACATACCTAATAAAATATTATCACAGATACAAAATAGTAATATACGTTACAAGAGCGGTATGTTGACGTTTTCATGGTCGAGGAAAAGATTGGAAAAGCGAAACGTAGTTGAGCTTTTTTAATTTCCGAGAACATGAAAACAAACATACCGCTCGTGTATCGTACATTATTTTGTGCGAAGATCGTTTATTACATACCTGAGAGACGAATTTCTAATTAGTTGCAATGAAATCTCCATCTTGGTTTCTGTTCAATGATGGCAACTTTTAAAAACAAAAATATCTATCTTCAACATTGTTGCTATAAAATGTTTTCTGTGTTTACTATATTCCAGCAGGCCGTGATATACGTCTGTCTTTTTTTTCCCCCAGTCTATAAATGCGAACTTAAAACAAACGGTAAGGTTATGTAATGATTTATTTTTCATTTTAATATTTTAACAATATTATTTATATAACATATTGCATTAATAACATCGGCATCTGGAATCTTGTTGATTTTTTCACGGCTTCCTTAATGTTACTTGCATTAAAATGCAGTAACTTTTGTGGTGTTGTAGAGTTTACTTAATTTTTGCAAATATTTAAAAACAACAATTAAGAGTGCAATTTAGGTGAAATTGCAGTGGTAAGTTTCCAATTTATAATTATTACTATGTTAAACGTCTCTAAAAATAATATGTTAAAAGCCTAAAGCAGTAAAATGAATGTCGCGCTTAAGCGGTAAGAAGAGGGAAATTGTTATGTGTGTTACGTTGGGAATACTGAATGTGGTATTTCACACTTACCGCGTAGTGGTTCTGTGCGGAAAACAAGCAAATACGCACTATCTCGCACAAAAGATCGTTTCAGGCGACGAAAATTCGATTTGTATAAACGTTAATAAAATCTATAAATTCCAACCGATTGTGCTAATTCTTTCAGAAAGTGTTAAACTCGTGTGTTTATACCAATATCTATCATCGGTTTCGAGGTTCGATGCAAAGAAAATAAATTATGAATATTAATTTTTCGCGAGATTTTCAAATAATATGAAAACATGAATAGGCTAAAAATTATAAATCCCAGTAAACTCTTCTAATTCCTTTAAAAAAAAGTGTTAAATTCATGTGTCTGCACGCATATCTATCAAAAGTTTCATTGTCCCATGCAGAGAAAAACAAGTTTGTTAGTGTATAACTACGAAATGGGAAATACGATAGTTTCTGTTTTTTGAACTTACAAAAGCAAGAGCAAACTCAGCAGCTTCTTCGGAATATTCAGTTTTCCTCCTTTAGCTCTTCTTAGAAAATTAAGAGAACAATTTTCTTGAATGGCCATGACGACAAGACATCCAACATCCACCAACAGATTCAATTTCAGATGAATCATATGGAGAGAGCTTAAATTCTTGATGCATCTTACTGCTATATCTTTCTTTCATTTTATTTTTCATTCTATAGCACTTTCGTCAGATTTTATTAAAGTTATTGTAAAATGAACATTTTTTTAGTTAAAAATAAATTACTGTTATATGCTTGTGAAAGTTGGATTCTAATAAAAAATAACAAAAAGAAATTGGATACAATTAAAATGTAGCAATGGAGAAAAATGGCAAAGATACGGTAGACAGATAAAATAACGAAATAACAAACTTGATGAAACAGAAGAAGATAGATCACTAATTTTTTAAATCAACAATAGAAAAATATCATTTCTGATTATATATAATGTTACAACAATTACCTTAAAATACCTCTTGAATGTAAAATTTTGGGAGGAAAAACAGAGAAGACCTCTGAAGACGATTCTGAAAGTTACGATGGCAATCACAGAATGTCAAGATAATCAAGAAATGGAGAGTAGCCGAAAGAAGAGAAGAATGGTTTCATTGACAAGGCATTGCTTTTAGATAAAGAGAAGTAGTTCTGAAGATATATTTTAGAAAATATTCATGTAATAATTCTAATTCTAAAATAACGAACTCATCTACAGCTGCATTATTACTATTCTCGTAACATCGAGTAACATGCACTTTATTATTCTTTTTAAATAGCAAACTGAATTAATCTTAAATTATATCCCTTATAGCTATCACATACATTTACACTAAACATAAACCAATTCAAACTTAAATATTCCTATTAAAACTTACACTTTGTGCTAATATTTTCAACCATTATCACTTGTTTATTCGTTCAATTAATCGCGTAACACAAACCACTGTTTGAAGTGGTTTTGGACTGACTGGTGAGTTCCCGGCTGGGTGCGATAGCTCTCTTTCAAGAGTGTTGACACATCTGTTAAAACATATTATTATACTACTTTTGACCAATAAAACGGTACGAATGTTCGTCTTTCAACCAATCATGGCCGCATATCGCACAATTTTATCGCTTCCCTAGCATTTGTTTAATTTTATCACTTCCCTAGCATTTGTTTGTTTTCATCACTACCCTAGCATTTGTTTCTTTGTTTGCCAACATTTCAAACTCCAAATTCTTTACGGTACTATAAAACATGCTTTGCAATCGTCATTTGGTTACAGCATAGACAGTCAATTGAAAATGGCGGCTGCGTTCAAATGTTTTGGTGTAGCTAACATTAGTGAAATAGAATTTCAATAAGTCAATTCATATTTTGTTGTATTAGAGTACTTAATTTCTTCTAATTGTATATACATTCTTCTAATTGTGTAATTAAATATCCATATTATGATTATTTTTCAATTTAACTTCATTCTGTATATTGTACGTTAATGTGCTGTAGACAGTATAATATACACTGCATAATGAATACGTCCACATGGACAGCTCAATTCGTGAGTAAAAACACTCACTGTGAATACTGTACTGCATTTTGATTAAACAAAAACTTAATGAAAATGATCAAACTCAAAAGCGCGATATTTCCTAGTTTACGTAAATGGATGAACTACTTTTCTTCCCTCCTATACCTAGTAAAGTGATTTGTTTGTATATTACGCCAGTATCATCGAACTCCAGTCGTGGGTAGCAAACGGCGTTGATCCAACGGTATAGCCAGGTTAATATTAAAAATGTTAGTAAAAATAAAATTATGTCCCTGTACTAAATCTTAGTTAATAATAGAGAGTATAATAATAATAATAATAATAATAATAATAATAATAATAATAATAATAATAATAATTTCATTCTATTAGAGATCCCGAAAGGCCTTTAGTTTGACGAAGTATTAAGGCTTCCCACTCAAAGAGATACTCTGTGTGGTGACTGGGTTGAAGAACAGTCCCAATATAGCCCATTCATTTCGTAAAAGGCGACTAAAATGGGTACCCAGTGACAGGGGTGTATAACCGAATCACACTGTCTCCAGCGGACATAAGTGTGGAGACCTGGTCCTCCAGGTTGGGGGGTTGGGCATTAATGTTGAGATCCTCACACCGTAAAAGGCCATTTTCTCGAAACTTCAAGGTTGAAAACTCCAGGAAGAGATGGGAAGATGAAGTCAGACACGATGCCTTCAAACTACTGGGGATACGAACATGAAAAACAAAGGTTAGAGATAGTACTGTATTGAAGGCGGGGTAGAGGAAGCCAAAACTAAGCTTGAGAAAATAAGGGGGAATATAAAATGAATAAATTAAGGAAGAAGAGTAATAATGACCGGAAAATAAAGAATAGGAGAATGGGAATAGGAGAGAAAAGTAGAGAAAAGGCGGCCGTCGTGAATTAATTACGAGACGAGAGAAGAAAAATTGTAATGGGACTCAAAAAGAGAGCTCCGGAGTGGAGTACTGGTCTTTTCAGGCCTGAAGATACGATCAGGCCCACATATTTGTTCCGTCTATTTCATTCTTACTCAACACGTCTCCTTTAAGTTGAAATCCCTCTTTAATCTAGTTCCATTCCAATGTTTAAGGGCGTAAATTTAATCGAGATTTTTAAATTCCTCCATTTCATTAAGATAAATGTAGTCTTGACTTTAGCAGGAGGATATCCAAGCCACGGCTGAAATCCCGACTCACGGAAGAGCCCGGAAAATGTTATCACCTAGTTACAAGTTCACGCTCGCTATTACATCTGATACAAAATATAAAAAATTTAGAAAACAATAATCGGTTTAAAAGAATGACAAAAGTAATTTGAAAGATTTTCCGTCTCTTAGGACTTAAACAATTGAAATTTAACTTAAGACTTTATGTCATACTTTAATAAAAAGAATAGAATATACATTAAGTTTATATTTAGATTTAAAGAAATGATGCATAAAACCATAATTTTATTATTACAGCAATGTTGCTCTTAATTGAAGACCTAACTTCCTAAAGGTGTTAAGTGCCAAATTTTCAAATTTTATTTCATTGAATCTAAGGGAAGTACATTCATATGAGCATATCATACTAAATTGTCTTTGTCGTGGATCAACTGTAACTCATTCATGTCCCAAAAGATGGTGCATTTCCAGTGTATTTTAATCAATATCTCAAAGTTGTTTTTGGCACTTAGCACCTTTAGAATGTTAAGTCTTCAATTATTCTCAAAGGAATGAGAATGTAGGCCTAAATGCGCTCAAAGGGACCGATATTTGAAAGTACAAGTTGCACCTACAGACAGTATTAATTGATCATAATGATTATACTTTTATTACAGCTCACAACGGAGAATAAATACTACTGTGGCGATGCTGATGATTACGATTATGCTAACGATAATTTTGAATACATTCCTATGATTATAATCACGACTATTATAATCATGACAATGATGCTGCAGCTTCTTATGTTAAAGATGATGATGGAGCTGATTGTTCTACTAATAGGTTAATTGTAACTGCAACGGCAATGTTGACCGTGACTATGGCAATGACAATGTGGAATATTACTATGGTAATGGCGATGTTCTTGATGGAGAGTCAGTTTGTGCTATGACTATCTATTGTGCGATTATATGTTGATTGAGAGTGTGAATTCGATACCGCTAGTTATGGATATGATACTGATGGTAGTGCCGCTCATTGTTAACATGCTGATGATTATAAGTATAATGCTGCTGATTACCAATCTGATGACGTCGATCACGATTGTGGTGATTCTGATAAAAAACTTGAAGACTGCGATTACGAAGGTGATGAAGCCGTTTATGACTATGATACTGATGGCACTGCCGCTCATTGTAAAGGTGCTGATGAATATCAGTAGAATGCTGCTGATGACCAATGTGATGACGTCGATCACGAATGTGGTGATTCTGATAAAAAACTTGAAGGCTGCGATTACGAAGGTGATGAAGCCGATTATTATTCTGATCACGCCGTTTATGACTATGATACTGATGGCACTGCCGCTCATTGTAAAGGTGCTGATGAATATCAGTAGAATGCTGCTGATGACCAATGTGATGACGTCGATCACGAATGTGGTGATTCTGATAAAAAACTTGAAGACTGCGATTACGAAGGTGATGAACCCGTTTATGACTATGATACTGATGGCACTGCCGCTCATTGTAAAGGTGCTGATGAATATCAGTAGAATGCTGCTGATTACCGATGTGATGACGTCGATCACGAATGTGGTGATTCTGATAAAAAACTTGAAGGCTGCGATTACGAAGGTGATGAAGCCGATTATTATTCTGATCACGCCGTTTATGACTATGATACTGATGGCACTGCCGCTCATTGTAAAGGTGCTGATGAATATCAGTAGAATGCTGCTGATGACCAATGTGATGACGTTGATCACGAATGTGGTGATTCTGATAAAAAACTTGAAGACTGCGATTACGAAGGTGATGAAGCCGTTTATGACTATGATACTGATGGCACTGCCGCTCATTGTAAAGGTGCTGATGAATATCAGTAGAATGCTGCTGATGACCAATGTGATGACGTCGATCACGAATGTGGTGATTCTGATAAAAAACTTGAAGGCTGCGATTACGAAGGTGATGAAGCCGATTATTATTCTGATCACGCCGTTTATGACTATGATACTGATGGCACTGCCGCTCATTGTAAAGGTGCTGATGAATATCAGTAGAATGCTGCTGATGACCAATGTGATGACGTCGATCACGAATGTGGTGATTCTGATAAAAAACTTGAAGACTGCGATTACGAAGGTGATGAAGCCGTTTATGACTATGATACTGATGGCACTGCCGCTCATTGTAAAGGTGCTGATGAATATCAGTAGAATGCTGCTGATTACCGATGTGATGACGTCGATCACGAATGTGGTGATTCTGATAAAAAACTTGAAGGCTGCGATTACGAAGGTGATGAAGCCGATTATTATTCTGATCACGCCGTTTATGACTATGATACTGATGGCACTGCCGCTCATTGTAAAGGTGCTGATGAATATCAGTAGAATGCTGCTGATGACCAATGTGATGACGTCGATCACGAATGTGGTGATTCTGATAAAAAACTTGAAGACTGCGATTACGAAGGTGATGAAGCCGTTTATGACTATGATACTGATGGCACTGCCGCTCATTGTAAAGGTGCTGATGAATATCAGTAGAATGCTGCTGATGACCAATGTGATGACGTCGATCACGAATGTGGTGATTCTGATAAAAAACTTGAAGGCTGCGATTACGAAGGTGATGAAGCCGATTATTATTCTGATCACGCCGTTTATGACTATGATACTGATGGCACTGCCGCTCATTGTAAAGGTGCTGATGAATATCAGTAGAATGCTGCTGATGACCAATGTGATGACGTCGATCACGAATGTGGTGATTCTGATAAAAAACTTGAAGACTGCGATTACGAAGGTGATGAAGCCGTTTATGACTATGATACTGATGGCACTGCCGCTCATTGTAAAGGTGCTGATGAATATCAGTAGAATGCTGCTGATTACCGATGTGATGACGTCGATCACGAATGTGGTGATTCTGATAAAAAACTTGAAGGCTGCGATTACGAAGGTGATGAAGCCGATTATTATTCTGATCACGCCGTTTATGACTATGATACTGATGGCACTGCCGCTCATTGTAAAGGTGCTGATGAATATCAGTAGAATGCTGCTGATGACCAATGTGATGACGTCGATCACGAATGTGGTGATTCTGATAAAAAACTTGAAGACTGCGATTACGAAGGTGATGAAGCCGTTTATGACTATGATACTGATGGCACTGCCGCTCATTGTAAAGGTGCTGATGAATATCAGTAGAATGCTGCTGATGACCAATGTGATGACGTCGATCACGAATGTGGTGATTCTGATAAAAAACTTGAAGGCTGCGATTACGAAGGTGATGAAGCCGATTATTATTCTGATCACGCCGTTTATGACTATGATACTGATGGCACTGCCGCTCATTGTAAAGGTGCTGATGAATATCAGTAGAATGCTGCTGATGACCAATGTGATGACGTCGATCACGAATGTGGTGATTCTGATAAAAAACTTGAAGACTGCGATTACGAAGGTGATGAAGCCGTTTATGACTATGATACTGATGGCACTGCCGCTCATTGTAAAGGTGCTGATGAATATCAGTAGAATGCTGCTGATGACCAATGTGATGACGTCGATCACGAATGTGGTGATTCTGATAAAAAACTTGAAGGCTGCGATTACGAAGGTGATGAAGCCGATTATTATTCTGATCACGCCGTTTATGACTATGATACTGATGGCACTGCCGCTCATTGTAAAGGTGCTGATGAATATCAGTAGAATGCTGCTGATGACCAATGTGATGACGTCGATCACGAATGTGGTGATTCTGATAAAAAACTTGAAGACTGCGATTACGAAGGTGATGAAGCCGTTTATGACTATGATACTGATGGCACTGCCGCTCATTGTAAAGGTGCTGATGAATATCAGTAGAATGCTGCTGATTACCGATGTGATGACGTCGATCACGAATGTGGTGATTCTGATAAAAAACTTGAAGGCTGCGATTACGAAGGTGATGAAGCCGATTATTATTCTGATCACGCCGTTTATGACTATGATACTGATGGCACTGCCGCTCATTGTAAAGGTGCTGATGAATATCAGTAGAATGCTGCTGATGACCAATGTGATGACGTCGATCACGAATGTGGTGATTCTGATAAAAAACTTGAAGACTGCGATTACGAAGGTGATGAAGCCGATTATCATTGTGATGACGCCGTTTATGAGTATGATACTGGTGGTACTTCCGCTCATTGTTAAGGTGCTGATGATTATCAGTACAATGGTGCTGATTACCAATGTAATGACGTCGATCACGAATGTGGTGATTCTGATAACAAATGTGACGACTGCGATTACGAATGTGATTAAGCCGATTGTCATTGTGATGACGCCGTTTATGAATCTGATGACGCCGATTATGAACGTGATGACTCCGATGATGAACGTGAAGACTCCGATTTTGAACATGATGACTCCGATTATGAACGTGATGACTCCTATTATGAACGTGATGACGCCGATTATGAACATGATGTCGCCTATATCTAATGTGACTACGCCTGTATGGAATGTGACGATGCCGATTACGACTGTGACGACGCCGATTATGAATATGATGTCACCGATTACGAATGTGATGACGCCGATTATGAATATGATGACGTCGATTATGAATCTGATGATGCCGATTATGAACGTGATTACTCCTATTATGAACATGATGACTCCAATTATGAACGTGATGACTCCTATTTTGAACGTGATTACCCCGATTATGAACGTGATGACTTCGATTATGAAAATGATGACTCCGATTATGACCGTGATGACTCCGATTATGAACATGATGACTCCGATCATGAACGTGATTACTCAGATTATGAACGTGATGACCCCGATTATGAAAATGATGACTCCGATTTTGAATGTGATGACTCCGATTATGAACATGATGACGCCGATTATGAATGTGGCGACTCCGTTTATGAATGTGATGACTCCGATTATGAATGTGATGACGCCGAATACGAATGTGATGACTCCGATTACGAGTGTGATGACGTCGATTATAAATGTGATGAAGCCAATTATAAATGTGATGAAGCCAATTATAAATGTTATGAAGCCAATTATAAATGTGATGAAGTCAATTATGAAAATAACGACGCCGATGATGACTGCGATAACGCTGATTATGAAGCTGAAGACTCCGATTATGAGTGTGATGACGCCGATTGTCAATGTAATTTCACCCGATTAGCAATGTAAAGGCTTCGATTACTAGTATGATGCCGCCGATTACGAATCTGACGACAGATTATAAATGTGATGACGCCAATTAAGAATTCAATGCCACAGATTACGAATGTGATGCCGCTAGTTACGAATGTGATGACGCCGATTACGATTATGATACTGCCGATGTTACTGATTATTACGAATGTTTATGTTGTTATGATTGAAATGTTAATTACGATTAAACTGCTGTTAATTGCGAAGGGTATTTTCATTTCATTTCATTTTATTTCATTTCATTTATTATATTGCATAAATCTTACATTAGCAATGAAGCTTTACGATATGGAACAAGTCAAAATTTTACAAGATTACAATTACAATTTTACAAATTTTTTTACAATTTTAAATTTTTTTTACACTTTTTACAATTTTGCAATTTTCTACAATTTTTTGGCGAGATGTATTGAGTTGAGGACAGTGTTAATTAGTATAATACTCCTTTTCAACCTTCCAATTTTCAGACCACCAACTCTTAATTCATCGTACGTTTCTCTTCATTAATTTTCCAAAATATATTCCACAGAGTGGCGTAAGAATGCCGGTGATGACGATTATGTGTACCGGTATTTAGTCAGATTACTACTCGACTCAAAACCAGGTGTCGATGATTTAAACATAGCCGGATTATAAAGCCAGATGATCTTTGTTTTTCCGCTACTTGGGAAAAATGTCTGGTACTTCCAGCTCTGCAAATTCGCCCTGCTGAGAGTTCAATCATTTCACACATCCTTTCAGAGACTCGTAAGCATTTAGCCTATGATGAACTGTGATTTTAGTGCAGTAGGTCTTTCCTCCTCCTCCTTCTTGCAGGAACCATTACTTCATTAAAATGGATCGAGATTTTATGTGCACTCTGTATTGTGAAAGGTGGAAGTATTCATAAAGACAAGAAAAGTCTAATAAACATGGGTAAAAAATTAATATATTTGAAGAAACAAACACTGTGAAATTGGTATTCTAACAACAGCATAGTTCACCGCTGTGAAGTAACGGTTAGCATGTCTAACCGTGAAACGAGCGGGCCCTGGTTCGAAATCTTGTTTAGGACAAGTTATCTGGTTGATCCATTTTGAATCTTGCGTACACTACTTTTAACACTTGAATATAAGTAATTGATTAACTAGCGGACTTCAAAATATACAGAAAACCAACCATCACCACCACACACATACACAACACATCTAACCACCCCATACAACACAAACATGCTGCATTCAGGACAATGGTACACAGATTATTCAACATACCCGTGAACCAAGAACACTGCAATGAAGAAGTGAACACAATCAAATACATAGCACAAGAAAACGGTTACAATCCAAACATAATAGACATCATCATAAGACAGACAAAACAAAAACTTAACACAAAAACACAACACAAACACAAGAACACAAGAAATACATCACACTAACATATGAAAACAAAAGCACACATAAGATCGCATCTTCATTCAGAAAGCAGAAATACAACATAGTATACAGAACAGAAAACACACTACAAAGACATCTCAACACACAAAAAACACAAACAAATAAATACGACCACACAGGTGTATACAAACTCACATGTAATAGTTGCGACAAGTTCTACATTGGACAGATAGGCAGATCATTCCAAACACGCTACAAAGAACACATTAATGCAATAACCAGAGGACACAATACATCTACATACGCCGATCACCAGACATCGGATTCTAGGGCAAATGCCTATTTTGTTTCTTTAGGAGAAAAGTAAAAATAATTATTAATATTTGTGTTTCATGGAAATTGAAAGGTATTCAAAGAGTTTTATAGTGCCCTAAAATGCCCTAAAACGGTTATTAGAGCCTAATTTGTTAATATTCGCCTAAAAATGCCTAACTCACTGTAAAGTTTCGCATTTTACTCTTACTTTTTATAATTTATACATGCATTCACTGCGAAATTTAAGGCATTTAAAAAGTGGAAAGTTTGCTTCACACCGGCCATGAAACCATTGATAAAGGAAATAAAATGTTTTGAATCTCACGACACTCGCAATAGATTTCACCGAATTTAACATGTTTGGAGGCATAAATGCCGACAAAGAACCAACCTTAGTTTTGAAGCAGGCAACAATCACAACATGTGCTGCTACCGATTCAGAGATATACTATACTATAAAAATGACTGTTTTCGGTCTGAAACCGATTAGCTGTATTGCCCTTCAGAGTGTCATAAAATCACAATTTTTGGAGAAAGAGTGTTTTTTAAATGTTTATGAAAAGTCGTAAAACTGCGAATTAGTAGGGTAAACCGTTACAAAATATTTAAAAGAATGGCCCTCCTAGTGTTAACACTACCAGGAAATGCAACAATAAGTGGAACTTTGTATTTTTGTCCAATTGAATCTCAATAACAACGGTTCATTTGAATGCTCGTTAACAGTTGCTCTTTCCCTCACCTTATTTGTGTTGAGAAGTTTTGAGCGGTAGGACGTTTTCCTGTGAAGTTTAACGCGATAATGCCGAAAAATATAAGTGCAAACTCTACATCGATCCGGCAATGGCTAACAGAATATTCAGAATTCACTTATGATGGAAAAATAATATTCTGCAAGATTTGTAGCAAACAGGTATGTAACAATAGTTGAAATATATAAATTCTATTAATTTTAATGAGTAGGCCTATAATATTTATACATTGACTGAGCTAGGCAATCGTAAAGTTTAGCGGTCCCTGCTTAGGTCGTTATTGCACGCATGCAAGTACAACGGGATTCAAAAGCACTGCCATAATACTGTAAAAGAAGTCTGACGGTTTTATGCATGCAATTGACGGCGTAGTTTACGAAGCTGACACTAGAGTGGCATAAAAAGCGCAATTATATTAATTTGTCTATGATTATATTTACATAATGAACGTCCGTCACTTTAACCTCTCCTTTAAATGCCAGTCGACGGTTCGAACCCCGAAATGAAATTATTCTTTATTGTAGGTATATAAAAAGCGCAATTATATCAATTTCTATGAATATGTTTACACAATGAACGTCTGTCACTTTAACCTCTCTTTTATTATAGGTACATAAAAAGCGCAATTATATTAATTGTTTATGAATATATTTTGCACAATGAACGTCTGTCACTTTAACCTCTCTTTTAAATGTCAGTCGACAGTCGACGGTTTAACCTCTCTTTTAAATGTCAGTCGACGGTTTGAACCCCGAAATGAAATTATTCTTTATTACAGGTATATAAAAAGCGCAATTATATTAATTGTCTATGAATATATTTACACAATGAACGTCTGTCACTTTAGCCTCTCTTTTAAATGTCAGTCGACGGTTTAACCTCTCTTTTAAATGTCAGTCGACGGTTCGAACCCCGAAATTAAATTATTCTTTATTATAGGTACATAAAAAGCGCAATTATATTAATTGTCTATGAATATATTTACACAATGAACGTCTGTCACTTTAACCTCTCTTTTAAATGTCAGTCGACGGTTTAACCTCTCTTTTATGTCAGTCGACGGTTCGAACCCCGAAATTAAATTATTCTTTATTATAGGTATATAAAAAGCGCAATTATATTAATTGTCTATGAACATATTTACACAATGAATGTCTGTCACTTTAACCTCTCTTTTAAATGTCAGTCGACGGTTCGAACCCCGAAATTAAATTATTCTTTATTATAGATATAATACAATTGCTCGAAAAATGTAAATAAAGTGTATACAGAATGAACTTCTCCCTCTAAATCTCAGTTTACAGTTTGAACCAAGTGACGGCTATATTTTCCGAGTTCGAGCCCCGAAAATTAATTACTTTTATTGGGGGTATAATTCAATTGCTGTAAAAATCTAAAAACTTGTATACACAATAATGTAATAATACAGCCATTTTAAATTAACAAGCAAAGCTGTTGTCAAAATTAGTAATGTAATAAATTTAATTAAATTTCGGGTCTCGAACTGAGAATATATAATCGCCCTGGGTTGAAACTGTAGACTGATGTCTAAAGTGAGAGGGTAATTTTGTATACTTTTTTTTTTTTAGGTTTTTCCAGCAATTGTATTATATCTATAATAAAACAATAATTAATTTTCGGTGCTCGAACTCAAAGAAATATAGCCGTCACTGAGTTCAAACTGTGGACTGAAGTTTAAAGTGAGAGGGTAATTGTGCATACTTTTTTTTTCAAGCAATTGTATTATACCTAGAATAAAGGATAATTAAATTTCGGGACTCGAACTGAGGAAATATAGCCGTCAGTGGGTTCCAACTGTGGACTGACATTTAAAGTGAGAGGTTCATTTTCTATACATGCTTTTACATTTTTCCAGCGATTTCATTATACCTACATAGGGGTTCACAACCAGAGTGGACCAAGTTCATCTGGAATAGTTCTGAGATATTGAGTCTTCATTCACCTTCCATAGGAAATGCTGTCCTCTGTGGAGTAACAAATGAGTTATGGACTTTGTTTGTTATGGCAATGGATAAATCTAAGTTTTCTTCATCCGAGATTGTATTAATCCACAAACTGATCACGGGTGGACTTGGTCAACTCTGGTTGTGAGCCCTTCAAATAGTAATTAAATGTCGGGGATCGAACTAGGGAAATATAGCCCTGACTGGGTTCAAACTGAAGACGGATATTCGATGGAAGCGAATGTGACTCTGGTGAAGCCAAACATAATAATTAATGTCGGAGATTGAACTTGGCAAATATAGCCCTGACTGGGTTCAAACTGAAGACTGATATCAAGGCCTTCTCGATCTAGACCAGGGGCCTGTTTCTCGAAACTCATGGACTACCGTAATAATATTAGTCTGCACAGTAGTAATATTAGTTTATTAAATAAAATTTTTATAAAGTCTGTGTTTCTAGAAACTACAAGGGTAAAGTAGCAGTTACCAGTTCACAGACTAGTAATATTGTTCGATTTCACCAGTTCATAAGTGTTTCTGTTTCTTAAAATGCTGATTTAGTTGATTATACTAGTATTGAACAGGAATATTGCTACAAGACTCTAAAGATTGGATGGTTTCTATATTATCAGTTACCAGTGAAAACCTTTCTCAGATAATCAAAACAAAATATTGTAGTTATTTTTTTAATATGTGGTTTACTGGTTGCGATTCAAGTGATGAAGTTGTTGTGAGAAGAGCTAAAACCATATCCAGAAAGAACAATTATTCCATTATGGAAGCACTGTTTAAATATAATGAACAGATTAGGTAAAGTGCTGAAAAACTTGAAGAGTTATTAAATATAGTGGGACCTGCCATAACAAGACAAACAAATAGAAGTCATGCATTATGAGCAAAGCTTCAAATACAAGTTGCTCTACAAATTGGAATGTTGATTATTTGGCATATTTTCCAATGCCATCAGGTCTTTCTGTCCTAGACCAGCAACACTTGCAGAATTTTTTCTTAATAATCTAATATCAATTCATCAACTGCAGTAATTTTTGCTAGCTTCCCTCCTCCACCGCCAGTTCTTCTGACCTGTCAACTTTAGCCTACAAATTAAATATAAAGCTACACTAGTTTATGAATAGATCAATGTAAAGCTGAAAAAAATTGCGAATTTTTCATCAAGTCCTATTAAGTGGCATTCATGTTGGCAGTAGACACACTGGCTACATAATATGTTCATATTATGATACTAACTGTGAACTTGAATTTGTACTTGTCAAAGTTGCTTTCTTAACGTATGCATAATCTTTGTTCTGAGGTATCAGTTCCATAGCCTCAAACATTACAAACATTTTTGTTCATTGGTTTACTTTACCATTTTTGTTAATATGCTTTAAAAAGCATCGAATAAAATATCCTTTGATTCATTAATCATATTCACTATAGTTGATTTACTTTAAATTGATGGCATTTCAGCCGAAAAGAGAAATCAAAACCAAAACAGCCTTATAACCTCAAATAACAATACAAATTACTCTTAAGGAACCCGCAGTTTCATTGCCGCCACACATAAGCCCGGCATTGGTCCCTATCCTGTGCAAGATTAATCCAGTTTCTATCATCATATCCTACCTCCCTCAAAAGCATTTTAATATTATCCTCCCATCTACATCTCGGTCTCCCCAAAAGTTTTTTCCCCTCCGGTCTCCCAACTAACACTCTATATGCATTTCTGGATTCGCCCATACGTGCTACATGCCCTGCCCATCTCAAACGTCTGGATTTAATGTTTCTAATTATGTGAGGTGAAGAATACAATGCGTGCAGTTCTGCGTTGTGTGACTTTCTCCATTCTCCTGTAACTTCATCCCTCTTATCCCCAAATATGTTCCTAAGAACCTTATTCTCAAACACGCCTAACCTATGTTCCTCTCTCAAAGTGAGAGTTTATTTGAATTTAGCACATTTACCTTCTTTAATTGTAGGTAGAAAATTCACCACAGTCCCTTCTATGATATTAGTTTACGTCCTCTGGTAGATAGTAGATAAATATAATTCAATACAACCCAGTATAGTAAGAAACAAATAAATAATACAATTAAAATGTTTATTTAGTGTAAAGTGTGCATAAGTTCCATTTATTTGTTGCATAATATGTTGCAGGTATAATTATAAAACTGTGTTAATTTTAATGTGAAGAGAATTCAGCATGTTAACATAACCTGTTTGCATTAACATTTTAAGTTGAGAACGAAAGCTATTTTGAGATTTAATAAAGAAGAATATATTTAGGATAGACTTCAGAACACGATTACCATCCTTAATTGTAGGTAGAAAATTCACCACAGTCTCTCCTATGAAATGTAGCCTACATAGGTTAGGCTTACTGTATATTACTTTCCCTCGTAGATAGTCGATAAATACAATTCAATACAACTCAGTATCATAATAAATAAGTTAATTAAATACAATTGAAAGTGCGGGGTATCATACGTGACATTATGCTTAATTATGATTTAAAATTGCGGATATAGAAATATGAGGTAAATACAGTAAACATAACCTATAATTCCTATATGGTATCATAACGTAGTTATGGAATGCCGGTGCATTGGAGAACATCAAAATTAGACAGAAATGGTTATATTATATAACTGGTTCTTAATTTGAACTGAGTACATTAAGCATTCCTGATATTTTCCGGAAATGCTTTATCAGTGTCCATAACTAGTAGCCTATATGTGAAGATTTCTCAACACAAATGCTTTCTTTCGCTGTAAAAAAAAATTATTCAGCAATATATTTATACATATATTAATACAGTGGTCTGTAATTTGAATAATTGTGCTATCACATTCACATTCGACATGACAACATAACCTTGTAAATCTGGTTGCTTTGAGGTTGCCTTATTGCAATACAGCTGTCATTTAGTCAAGTGTCCGAAGACCAATAAAGTATCACTCATAAAGCAACTAAGCCAAGAAATAATGGGGGTAGGGTGGCCAGTTCCTGTTCCCTTCCATTGCATACGTCACTGAGTACTAGCGCTGAGGTAGTTCTTGTGATTTCGGAAGTAAAAACCGTACAATTTATTTTTTTGTGGAAATGCATTTGATCCTATAAACAAGGCATAATAAAAGTCTAAATTAACCAAACTAATTCGTATATGCAAGGAGTATGTGCGCTAGTTAAGTCCTAATAACATATTTAACTAATCAGACTTCAGATTGAAGTACTGTATGAAACGAATAACTGCAATTGATGTGTAAACAAATTGCCTTTACAAGTCGTCATACGTAACGTATGTATGTATGTATTGCGAGTAATTTTACGGCTGTCGCCGTCTCCCGCTTCTCAACTTCCAGGTACTCCGGTTTTGCCAATCGCCCATTTGTAAACCCCTGCAGACCATATCCTCCTGAACCTCCTTGCTCCATTTTTTCATTGGCCTTCCTCTTCTCTTTTTTTCCGGGGCAGTCCAGTTGAAGACCTTATTAGGCCAGCGGTCGGCTGACATTCTCTGGAGATGCCCATACCATATCAGGCGTTTAGTTTCCACTGATTGTAAGATATCTCCTGATACTTGCATTATATTACGGACATCCTGATTCCTAATGTGGTCCATCCTCGAAATTTGACAACTACGGCGCCAGTAATCCATTTCTAAAGCCAACAATTTCTTCTTCAACCTGTCTCTCATTTCCCAAGTTTCAGAGCCATGGGTACATATACTTTCTATTATAGTTTTATATATACTTGTCTTGGTTTTCCTTGTTACCTTGTCATTCCACAGGAGTGTATTTAATTGTCTTATGGCCCGCTTTCCTTGACCAATCTTATTATTCATATCTTCATCACTTTTGGCCTGACTGTTGAGGGTAACACCCAAATATTTGAATGACTCAGAGTTTTCTATTTGTGTATCACCAGTATCTAAATTTACCTTGCTGCGACTACCCACAACCATGTATTTTGTTTTCTTGAAATTAAATGATAGGCCCCCTTCCTTATAAGCCTCACTCAATTTACGAAACATATAGCTGGAATCTTCTTCATCTGCCGCTATCAGCACTTGATCATCAGCGAAATGTAGGCTATATAAAGTATCTTCCCCGACTGGTACACCCATCTGACCACATTTCTTCCTCCACTGTTCCAAAATTGCTTGGAGATAAATCTTGAAAAGAGTTGGAGCAAGTGAGCATCCTTGGCGTAGGCCTTTTGTAACTGCGAAGTCTTCTGATAAGTGGCTTCCTACCTTTACAACACTACTACATCCACAATATAATTTTTTAACCGCCCTTATATAGGTTTTCTTTATGTTCATTGCTTCCAAAGTTTACCTAAAGGTACATTATCATACGCTTTCTGCAGATCTATAAATGTAAAATGGACCTCTCTGTCCCTCTCTACCTTCTTATCCATCAATTGTTTCAACGTGAATATCCCATCAATGCACGATCTCCCAGGTCTAAAGCCATTTTGTTCTTCTAAGTCTGTATATTCTCCTTCTATTCTTTTCTTAATGACTTTTGCATATAATCTTGCCATGGTGCAGATTACACTAATACCTCTGTAATTGCTACATTCTCGTCGGTTCCCTTTCTTGTATACCGATGTTATGATTGATTTTTTCCAATCTTCAGGGGGGTTTTCGCCTTTCAAACATTTATTAAATAATTCGACCAGAACTTCAATTAGCACATCTGGAGCATTTTTTAAGAGTTCCACATTTATACCACCACGTCCTGGAGCTTTACCATTTTCCATCTTAGATAAAGTTAATTTTATCTCTGCCACAGATATTTCTTCAATTTCTTCCTCAAATTGTTCACTCCCATCTGTAGCTCCAACTTCCAGGAATTCCTTCCTTTGTTCTTTCATCAAATCTGCGTAGTAATTTTTCCACTGTTCCAGCTGAATAATATTCAATCCTGCTGTGTCTTTGTTCTGTGTTCTTAACCCTTTGACCACTTTCCATGCCTTATTAGCCCTTGTGTTACCAGTACATTTATTAACCTCTTCAAATGTTTTTTGCCAATTTCTATGCTGATTTAAACAGAGCGTTTGTTGCTGCTAACATTCCCTGGAATGCAATTGAAAATCCGGTTTTAAGACAGTTTTTACAAAAATACTGCAAACAAAATATCCCATCTGAGTCGACCCTAAGAAAAAATTACTTAGACAGAATATACAATGAAACTTTAGCTTCCATTCGGGAGGATATAGGTGATTCTTACATATGGGTCTCTGTGGATGAAACCTCAGATCCTATGAATAGGTATATAGCAAATATGGTAGTAGGAAAACTTAGTCCTGATGGATCTTCGATTCCACACCTCGTATGTGTTAAGGAACTTTCGAAAGTGAATAGCCAAGCCATTGCTTATTTTGTAAATAAAGGCCTACAGTCTTTATACTCAGGTAATATAGACGATTCTAAAGTTCTGTTGTTTTGTACTGATGCTGCCTCATACATGGTTGCTGCAGCTCCACTTCTTAAAACATTTTATCCTAACCTTACGCATGTAACCTGTCTAGCACATGGCCTTCACAGGGTTTCTGAAACAATCCGGAATGAATTTCCTCTTGTCAATTCGTTTATTTCTAACACAAAAAAGTGTTTTTGTAAAGCCCCATCCAGGATTTCATTATTCAGAGAGAACTTTCCAGATATCCCACTCCCACCTCAGCCGGTTGTTACACGATGGGGAACCTGGATTCAGTCAGTGGTGTATTATTCTAAGTATTTTAAAGAAGTGGTCACAGTTATTGATAAATTACCTGAAACTGAGAGTGCAGCGTGTGTGAAAGCAGTGAAAGATTGTCTGAATGACTCACGAGTGAAAAACGATATTGCCTACATAACATCAAACATTTCTTTCATACCTGCAAGCATTGAACAATTAGAACGTGAAAAACAATCTCTTTGTAGCCAAAAAGCAATAGTAAAGGAAGCTCAAGTGAACATACATTCTGCTTTGGGCGAAACTGGGAAAAAAGTTAAAAATAAGTGTGACAACGTATTAAATAAGAATGTAGGATTTTCATCGTTGGAAAAAGTATCAAGAGTGATATCGGGGGAAAGTGTAAATGTTCCAGTAAGTATTGATGTTTCTATTGTACCTAATTTAAAATTTACGCCTCTCACATCAGTTTCGGTTGAAAGAAGTTTTTCTGCTTTCAAAATGATTCTCAGTGACAAAAGGCAAAGGTTAACTGTGGAGAATTTAGAAAAAATTCTGGTGGTGTACTGTGCAGATAATTATAATAAAGTCTGAGCATGGAACTGAATTTCAATAACTTAAAATGAGTAATCTTGACATCAATAATCATTATTTCATTAGTTTCAATATATTAAATTTGTGCAGCTCTGTTTATAAATATAATATAGTATTCTTTTTTAATGTTTAAACATACTTTTTTGTGCGTATTTTAGTGTATAACTAAAAATTTCAGTGAAAGAAATAAGTATTATACCTTGATGTGCCTAAAATGCCTATTTTCATTAAAAGAGAGCCTAAATTTACAAATTTTGAGCTTATTTTAGGCGCCTAAAACTGCAATTTTTAGTGCCTAAAAATCCGATGTCTAATTATTATACATTATATTAACATATATTATTATTGTTATTATTATTATTATTATTATTATTATTATTATTATTATTATTATTATTGGTTATATATTATCCTACTGTAATTGAAACATGTTCTGTAGTAGTGATGAAATAAATATCACCGCCACCGGGACTATACCCAATTCCAGTGTTAATAAATTTATTTATTTATTTATCATTATCATAAGGCCACAGTTTCTCGTTCCCCAAACCACTCAGTTATTTGCAATTTTTTATACTTAGAACAACACTTCTTTTATTACCCGTGGAAGACATTTTATATAGAAGTTATACAGTATCTCAATATATGAGACTGGAATCACAACTGTGTGCAATTTAATAAAAATCAAGGATAAAGTATATAAAAATGTAAATCTACAACATGAAACCTCCACTATTCCTGTCATTTTACAGAGAGCCATTACAAGGAGTTTGCTTGCCTCTTAAAAACCTTTGTTAACAACGAGACTTAAATCTGTGAATTTCTGATCCACTACCTAGCATGTGCAATACAAGACCATAGAGAAAATTACGAAAGTGTAACTATTATTCACTAAATTTAAGAAAATTTTTTATGAAACGGATTATCCGACTTTTTCCGATTAACCATCCAACCCGTCCCCTTCATTACCACGGATAATAGAGGTTCTGCTGTAATTTTACTATTTCCTTCCACGGTAATCAAGCCAACCAACCCATGCAAACATAACTGCGTCCCTTTAAGTAAAATAAAACAACAAAAACGCGCATAGGAAATAAATTTATTTGTTCCTATAATAACCAACACAATAAATCAGTTAATACATAATCATGTATCCCTCAACAGCATATATTGTCAAAAGCGTATATAAATTATTTGCTTATTTCTTTCCATGGTGTCCAACCCAACAAATCAGTTTACACATATTATCTACAGGTCTCAGTAACAAATACGCACGTACGAAATTTATTGTATAATTTGTTCCCATGGCAACCAACTTAACAAACGGAGTTTATGCATACTTACGATAATTTATAGGTTATACATACTACCAAACGAGCGGTGCACATTTATTTTGTTATTTAATTTCCATGACAACCAAACCAACGCGTACTTGTATTCGTATTAGGTCAGTGTTTATAACAGCCGCTGTGAATAATGCATCATCATCACAGAAGAAAGTTTAGTCATCAATTTTACGGAAATGAGTTAAGCATAGAATGTTATTCCGGGCGGACGCTATTCCTGGCCCACAATCTATTAATATTTCGTTCACTGCAGAAAGGGCGCCACACTTTTAAACACTGCCACGTAATCCTTACGCATGCTATAAGGTAAATAAAGACGCCACGCACTGACCTAATCCAAACTCCGCTACAATGTCAAGTTGGCCGTGTATAACACGTACAACACAGCTGCGCTTCTAGTCGTCAAATATGTAGGTATGACTGAAATCATTCTACGAAATTAACTTGCTACATATCACCTGTATTTTCATTCTTAAATGCTAACTCAAGAGGTAGAGTTTTGAGTGCACTCGGGTTTGATTCCCGGTAGTGGCAATGAAGCGTTATTTCGACTTTACTTCACAAGTCTGCAGCGGTGACCTTGAACCATGTTCACCAAGTGGCCGGAGGATTTCTGTTACTTTTGAATTTCTACAGCTGTTCTTTTTTATCATGTCTCAGTGAAACGTACAGCAGAGTTCTTATAGGTCAGTTTCTGTCAGATGCGTTTCCAATTGACTATGGACTAAAGCGAGGAGATGCACTATCACCTTTACTTCTTTAACTTTGCTCTAGTCTAGAGTATGCTATTAGGAAAGTCCAGGATAGCAGAGAGGGTTTGGAATTGAACGGGTTACATCAGCTGCTTGTCTATGCGGATGACATGAATATGTTAGGAGAAAATCTACAAACGATTAGGGAAAACACGGGAATTTTACTGGAAGCAAGTAAAGAGGTAGGTTTGGAAGTAAATCCCGGAAAACACAAAGTATATGATTATGTCTCGTGACGAGAATATTGTACGAAATGGAAATATAAAAATTGGAAATTTATCTTTTGAAGAGGTGGAGAAGTTCAAATATCTGGGAGCAACAGTAACAAATATAAATGATACTCGGGGAAAAAATTAAACACAGAATAAATATGGGAAATGCCTGTTACTATTCGGTTGAGAAACTTTTATCATCCAGTCTGCTGTCGAAAAATCTGAAAGTCAGAATTTATAAAACAATTATATTACCGGTTGTTCTGTATGGTTTTGAAACTTGGACTCTCACTTTGAGAGAGAAACAGAGATTAAGGGTGTTTGAGAATAAGGTGCTTAGGAAAATATTTGGGGCTAAGAGGGATGAAGTTACAGGAGAATGGAGAAAGTTACACAACACAGAACTGCAAGTATTGTATTCTTCACCTGACATAATTAGGAACATTAAATCCAGACGTTTGAGATGGGCACGTATGGGCGAATCCAGAAATGCATATAGAGTGTTAGTTGGGAGGTCGAAGGGAAAAAGACCTTTAGGGAGGCCAAGACATAGATGGGAAGATAATATTAAAATGGATTTAAGGAAGGTGGGATATGATTATAGAGAATGGATTAATCTTGCTCAGGATAAGGACCAATGGCGGGCTTATGTGAGGAAGGCAATGAACCTCCGGGTTCCTTAAAAGCCAGTAAGTAAGTTTTTTTTATCGTCACAGCGAGATTGAACGGGAGAAAAGAACCAACAGCCACTTTTAAATGCTTGTTTTCACGTTTTAGACACTATCAGACTTTATAGCATGAAAGATTGAATATGAAAATATAGCCTACGAAAAAGTATCAAACTCAATTTCAATTTCGTCTGCCGGTGACCTTAATATGGTTTGAAACTATGCTCATTAAATTTTATAGGTAGAACGCCTTGGGGATACCAGTGGCTGTATCTTCCAGGACGATTTAGCTCCAGACGAATGACCTAAAATGGTCAAGGTGGATTATAATTCCATTTGTTTATAATTTTTTATAAGATTTTGATTCGTTTTACATATTTGGATGGTTCTTCATCTACACATTTCAAAACAATGGATTACTACTCAAAATTATCAAGACTTCAACAATGGCCGGGATACAGTCCACATCATAATCTAACTGAAAACTGATGAAAAAAATTGGCAAAATAATTGCTGACAACAAACCAAAATAGCTACTTCCTGAGTTTTAAGAAGAGCTTCATTTTGTCTGGCATTACAACCTCAGTTTTTTCTGAGGACGGAACCCGGGACGGCTCCTTGCATTTTTGCTGATGTTGCTGGTATCGATACACACAATGCAATGTTTCTTCTAATGTTCAATGTGAATTCCATAAAATAAAATATTTTCTTCATTATAACTTTTCTTTCATTTAGACATTTCCTTAAATTGGTATTTTTACATGTAAAGTGAAAAGAATCTGAGTTTAAAATCCACTACAACTAATGTTTATCAGTTAAAAAATTTCATACTAGTACATTATGCAACGAGCCTATAATGATAGTAATTAAGAAGCGAGTATGGATGTTTATGAAACGAGCGCAAGCGAGGTTCATAATTTTCATACGAGCATCTTAATTACCATTATAGGCGAGTTTCATACGACTTTTTATGCTCGACCATATTTCTAACTTGAAATTATTCAGATGTATACATTTTATTTGTATCTGACAAGATCGGAAGTGGCCTTGTTCTAGGTCGTGAATTGTGAGATGTGCGCAGACGCGAAAGTATTGATTTTTTCCGAGGAACCATAATGTCATTGATTTTGATGTAATCCCGTTAAACTTGATATTACCTTGATTATTGAATTCGACATTGAAAAACGAGATGACAAATTGAATTTATTTGAATATTATTTACAATTAACGCTAATTATTATAGTAACAGAACATAACCTTCTGCGACAGTATTGGATTTCCAGCCTCCGTGACTTTTCGCTAATTCTCTTTCGATTGCATATCCGAGAATAATCTATACTTGCGGTTTTATAACGGTACAAAGCTGACTTGTCATTGGCTGAACACTTGTAAGCTGAGTTGTCATTGGTTGAACACCTGTACTTTAATGAGTAGGTGTACTTTAATGACATGCATTAAAGGACTGATACCAGGTGTATACTACATTTCAGCATGGTCGAGCATAAAATATTAAAAAGAACTATATTTCCTTAGGCATTTAAATTATGAATAAGTTTTTTTTTTATTTTACTTGGTTATTTAACGACGCTGTATCAACTACGAAGCTATTTAGCGTCGATGAAATTGGTGATAGCAAGATGGTATTTGGCGAGATGAGGCCGAGGATTCGCCATAGATTACCTGACATTTGCCTTACGGTTGGGGAAAACCTCGGGGAAAAAACCCAACCAGGTAATCAGCTCAAGCGGGAATCGAACCTGCGCCCGAGTGCCACTCTGGATCGGTAGGCAAGCGCCTTAGCCGACTGAGCTACACCGGCGGCCTATGAATAAGTGTACCTTATTATTTACATATGTATAAGTTACAAACCATTGAAATTACTGGGTTATTAGTGGGTGCTAGAGGCACTATTACAACAAAAATTATTAATTTTTGCAAAGAGTTCAATCTTGAATCCTCTTTGGCCAAGACTGTTTCTTTGATAGCTCTAAAATATTCAATCTATCTTCTGAGAAATCACATATATAACGTAAATTAATAACACAATAATAATAATTATATTTCTCACGAAAACATTTTCATAAAATTGGGCAACCCCTATTTTAGGGGAAGTTTATAAAATAAATAAATGTTTTTACTCTAATTTTGAAATAATTCTGCATTATTATATTGACATTTGGCAGTAACATTAACTGCAGTATATTCTAGCATCTATTATGTATCTTTCTTTCTTTCGTTTATGCTGCTTGTTTTGTTTTTTTCACTTATGTATTTTTATATGTATCACCACCTATAATTGGAAGCTTGCTTGTGTTGGTGGTGAAGTTTAAATAAATAAGTAAATAAATAAATATTTCATGCAGTGTGTTTTCTATATGAATGAAATAACTTGAGATGCTGAGACTATAAGAAGTACAGTATCGGTAAAAAAAACCAAACCGACCCTTGTAACAAATTTCAGAACCTTGTTCACAGTGACAGCACGATAGATTGGTAACTAAGACTTTCGTTGTTCGAATCCTGCCTGGGAAGGAAACTTTTTTTTGTTCCTTATTCAAATTTATTCCCAATACTTTTCGATTGCAGCGATATTTTACTACTTAATTAACTTATTATTCCCAGAACAAGAATTTTACCAGCTTATTTTCTAATGGCTTTCAAAATAGGCTACGTCAGCAGTCGAGACTACAACAATTTCAATAGATTACTCGCTATCTTGTGAATGCGGGCGTGGCATGCACAGTGGCTCGTTTCGGGGACTTCGTATTCCGTCGGTCCGGTTTTTTTTGCCACTACTGTACATGTTTTGTTTTCCACTCCCTATGCACACACACCTGAGTAACACTAATAATGAGATATACGTGTAATTTAATAGCATCCTATGTCCATTTCCTTACGTACAATATTTACTTGACTTCAGGGATTATTAATTTGACTCTCGTGCTTACAGTCATTTTTACAAGTTCGCAAGGTAATCAACGATAGTCTCGCTACATAATTTCTAAGCACCTATTGTTGTCGCTCGTCAAAAAGGCGCAGTATCACTTGCGATGGTTTTCCGCAGCTTTCTGCTTTGCATGTTACGGAATTGGTAATCTTGTGTTGTGCCAGGTAATCGATAACTCGACGTGATGGGCAAATGGCGTGATCGGCCTGCTTATATCAGATAACAAAAGGAATTGCAGAGTTCGCACGTTTTTAACAACAGAACTGGGAATGCCGCCCTCTGTGAATTACTGTCGGTACTGGCCCCGGGTAGCATTTTATTCGGTCTGCGCCCAGACACGTCGATTTTATGGCACTTGGAGGTGAGCGCTATAGACACGGATTCCTAAGGTTTATTGCCCTTAAACTCTTGTTGAAAATTGTTAAGGAAAAAAATTAATAATGAGATACCAGTTACATAGCTAATTAAGTAATAAATTATTTCGCACATAAAGAATCAATGACACGTCAAAAAAATCCAATGTAAATTGCACACACTTTTCCACTTAATACAGGACTCAGGTTATGTAGAAAAAAAAACTTATGACAACTGTGAAATATTTGTATATATTTACAGTGGTCGAGAATGCAAAATTGATGTGGTAAAAATAAAAAATTCAGCACTTTAGTAAGTGTGTGTGTGTGTGTGCGTGTGTGTAATGCCTACCCACTTCACTTAACGTGATTCGGATCCCACATACTGCGGATAGATGGCAGGACTGTGACTCATTTTCAAGTTGCACACCATTTCGGCGGGCCACGTTATGCATGATATGTATCTGTGAAGAGTTATATCATGTACTAGGTGAGTGTATGTGTAAGTGTATTGTAGGGAACGGGTGAGGATGATGGTGAAGGTGAGGAAGGGAGAAGGAGAAACGAGGTACCGGTACCTAGCCCACTCCTGTCGAATAGCAGCAAGGGGACCGTGAGGCTTAACGTCCCCATCCGACGGACGAATCACTATCAACAGTGGCATATGCCTTCTCTTCATATGCATTGCGGAGAGATTTGGGATTTAACACAGCGATATTGGTGCACAATCTAGTGATTAGAAGTTGTGCACCGCCATCTCTCCTAGTCCCGAGGTAGAAATTTTACATGAAAATTTCTGATCCCGCTGGGAATCGAACCCGGGCCGGCTAGTCTGGAGGCAGACGTGCTAGCACAGAGCTAACTCGGCGGACAAGCATTTTAATATTAATTTACCGATTTTCACCAAATGTACATGTTTATGATTATGGCACTGTTAACAACTCAATAGAGCTCACCATCTCCACCTCTTTTATCTCATTGCATATACAATCAATCAGTTTCCGACATTTCGGAATAAAAGGAGTAAAGGAGGAATACAAGAAGAAAAGGGGCAATACAAAAGAGGAAATACAAGGATAAAAATGGGAATACGAGGACGAGAAATATACAAGGAGAACAAGGAGTATACAGAGTGATTCATAAGTATCTGTAAAAACTTTATGGGTGTAATGTAGAGGTAGAATTCAGACTAAAATGTTTTATACAACTTTTCCCAGAAATCCTTACTTTCAGAGTTATAATGCATAATGTCCTACCTTGCTAGGCATCAAAAACATGGGCCAGTAAAGCCTTCGGATGTGTCACGTTCGCCTACATAGCGGTATATGTTTGTTATTCGTACACCCCACTATCCGACCTGATTTTATTTTATTGGGTTATTTTACGACGCTTTATCAACATCTAGGTTATTTAGCGTCTGAATGAAATGAAGGTGATAATGCCGGTGAAATGAGTCCGGGGTCCAGCACCGAAAGTTACTCAGCATTTGCTCGTATTGGGTTGAGGGAAAACCCCGGAAAAAACCTCAACCAGGTAACTTGCCCCGACCGGGATTCGAACCCGGGCCACCTGGTTTCGCGGCCAGACGCGTTGACCGTTACTCCACAGGTGTGGACTTCCGATCTGATAGGTATGTAGGTATGTAGCTGTATGGCGCTGTTGCAGTTCTTACAATACCACGTTTCGTAAATACGCATTCATTTCGACTTTAGTTCAGTAGGTTTCAGTTGTGTGCGGTACGATAGATCGTGCAACATCAGTCACTTGGCCAGCCAGATCACCGGACTTCTACTTTTGGGGTCGTCTGAAGGCGTTCGTTGATGTCAATCAAATTCCGAACGTAGCAGAACTACAACAGTGAAATCAAAATGGCTATGAAACTGTTCGGAATGAGTTGAACGGGGTCTGTAAAATTTCAAGATCAGTTCATACTTACGTACAGTAAACAAAGACCTATCAGGTCGGAATCAAATGCAGTGGGGTGTACGAATACAAACATCTAATGCAGTTGCTATGTAAGAGAACATGACACATCCAAAGGCTTTACTGGTCCATATTTTTGATACCTAGAAAGGTAAGACATTTTGCATCATAACTCTGAAAGTAAGGATTTGTGGGGAAAGTTGTATAAAACATTTTAGTTTTAGTTTTACCTCTACATTACACCCACAAAGTTTGTACAGATATTTATTAATCACCCTGTATAGGGAGAACAAAGGGTATACAAGGAAAACAAGGAATGTACAAGTAGAACAAGGGGTATACAAGGATAACAATGGGAGGAGAACAAGGGACAGACAAGGAGAAAAAGGGGGTATACAAGGATAACAAGAAAGAGTTGCATATTCTATGTGACAGTCAATTCCTAAGTTAGCCTATACCTAATGAAGAGGAAAACGTGGTGCAACATCAAAAGCATGTTTAAAAAAAAAATACACCATTTCCAGATAATTTCGTCAAAACTACTCAGTTTGCAGTTCACTGTCTTACTATTTTTATGTAAGGCACACGTCGGAAAAGTGGGCTGTCAAAAATAGCACCAAAAGACAAGTGGGAAGACCAGCAAAGAGATGAGAACACAATTTAGAATTTAGACACATCACTCACTGACTCATCCAATCCAGTAAAAAACAAGAGAAATCCTATTTTTTAATTCAATGCGTATGACACTCGCTTGGGGCGCGCGGTAGCGTAGTGGTTAGGCGCAACGCCGCAAAGCCGGAAGATCGCGGGTTTGATTTCACATGGTGACATGGACTTCCTCCATTGATCCCATCCTTTCGGCTGCACAATGGCCCTAGAATTTATTCAACCTCAACAGAAATGAATACCAGGGGCATTTCTTTGGGGGTAAAGACGGCGGAGACGTAGGACATACGTTCCTACTGCCATTAGTCCAGTTTGTCTGTAAGGTGGGAATTTTAACGTCCGCCACCCTCTAGGTCCATTTGGCCTGTAATGGGGTTGACTTTAATTTATCTTTATATTTTCTTTTATTTTTTATTTACTTTATTTAAAAAGCCATTGAATAATACAAAGTTACAACAAGCTTAGCCAAAGTTAAAACTATTTTCATACAAATTAATTAAAATTACATTAAATATGTTCCTGTACCATGTAGAAGTTTTTGCTTAAGAGCATGTGTATTTTAATTTTGTTTTAAAAATTCTAATATTATTAGTATGTGTAATATTAAGAATTTTATCAAAGTTTTACGCGCACAACAAAATGATTATTACAAACCTTGGCTAATATACAGTACATTTAGGAACAGTTATTGGTTATCTCTAGTCTCATGAGAATGTACCGTATTATCAGAATCATATTCACGTAAATGTTCATATATAACATAATATTAGCAAAAACATAAATGAAGAGAGAGTTAGAATTCCAAATTCACTGAATAAGGGCTTACAATGTTGTTACAATTCTTAGCACTGCGCACAGTTTTTTTTCTGAAGGAGAAAACATGTTTTGCAGTGGCACTATTTCCCCACAGAAAAATTCCATAATTCAATTGAACTGAAAAAAACCAAGACAGGCTTTTAATAAGGTATTGACACGAACCAATTGTTTTAATCTTCTTAATAAGTAAAATAATATTTTGACAATTTGACACACAACGATCATGTTCCAAGTACGTTTGCTACCGAGATAAAAGCCTAAAAGTTTAGCATATTTATCACTGCCAACATTATTATAAATGTTAAATAAAAAATTTGATTTCACTCAGGTAAGACTGAAGATAACATTAGCACTAAACAATTCACATAAATTATGTAGTGTGCTTGTCATATTCATATCTATGTCATTACAAGCTTTCAAAATAGTTTTATCGTTTACATATGAAATAATTTTATCAGCTATGGCAGCTGGAAAATCATTTACAAAAATTATAAATAGAAAAGGACCCAATATGGACTCTTGCGAAACTCCTATATTTATAGGCTGGATAGAAGATTTTTTTACCATTGTTGTTTAGTCAACTGTCCGAAGACAGGTTTGAACCTCGTGACACCAATAAGGTATCACTCATAAAACAACTAAGCCAGGAGATAACGAGTAGGGTGTCCAGTTCCTTCCCCTCCCCCCATTGCATATATCGCTGACTAGCAACATATTACACTAATCAGACTTCAGATGTATACTCCAAACAATTGCCCTTCTCTGACACATATTTTTTAAGAATTTATATCTACAATTTGTGGTCTTCACGTGAGATACGACTTAATTAAAGGTAATTCATTTCCTTTCACACCATAAAATGAAAGCTTATTTAACATAATATCATCAGGCAAACAGTTAAAGGCTTTGCTAAGGTCGCACATACAATCAGCAGCATTTTGTTTATCCTCAAATACAAGGTGGGTCAAAAGTAGCTGGTGGGTTGACAACCATATTCGTGCGTCAATTGTTTTTCCTATGTCATATCTTGTTACTGTTGTTGTTTTGTTTTATTGTATTGGGTTGCGTCTCTATGCAAAAACTGGTTTCTTGCAATGACTTGCAAATTAACCACAGAACGTGACCTGACGCCACATGATTTTTCGCTGTGAGGTTTCCTGAAAAAAAGTTTTTTTTTTTCTTTGGGAGGGGGGGGGGGCTTAGAAACCGCAGGATCTGCATCAGTTGCACAGATGATCGAACAGTCATTCGTGAAAATCAATTAAAATCGTGAGTTGTGTCCTGCCAACTGTAAATCAGTGTCTAAACGTCCAATGCAATTAAATGTAAGAAAGTGTTTGGGGAAAGCGACTGCCACCCTGCACTTGCAATATCTAACGGACCAAATATTCGATACCGGTAGCTAAAATGATTGAGTTGCCAGATATAAAACCAAACTGTTCTAATATAGTAAATTGTTTTCCTCAAAATATGTAGCCAACTGTTTCAATATAACACTTTCAAAAACCTGAGACAGTACAGAAATTAACGAAATCGATCTGCAATTATCTGGCAAGCATACATCATCTTATTTCAATACAGGTATAAATTTAGAGATTTGAAGTTGTCTAGGAAACCGACCTTAATCTAAGCACTGATTAATAATAAAAATCAATGACAAGATACCAACGATACTCTGTTTGTGGCTTCTTTCCCTTATTCATCATTTACAAGAGGAACTGAAATTAAATTTATAGGTATAGACTACTATGCATCTAAATATGGAAAACTACTTTCATTTTCTGCACTGTACACAAAGCCATTTTCTATAGTAATTCCTAAGTCACCCGTGTAGTTTAGGAGATAGCGGGTTCTTCTACTGCGCTCGGGTGTGGGTTCGAATCTCACTCGGGCTGATTACCTGGTTGTTTTTTTACCGACGTTTCCCCCAAACGTAAGACGAATGCCATATTCTGTCACGGCGAATCCTGCCTCATTTTGCCAAAAACCATCCTACTATCATGAATTCCATTCGACGTTACATATTCTACCAATTTTTATAATTTTGTAATTATTGTAAAAAAAAATAATAAAAATAAAAATTTTCACCATTGATCACACGAAGTTTTTTTCTACCTCAAATGCCCGGTAGATACCTGAAGCCTATCGTGGGTACCTACTGGATGGAAAAAAAATCGGGATTGCATGCTGAATTTATCAAGATAAATATTCAAGGGTAGGATTATGGTAGCCTCCACAGGTTTGTCCTGTCTGATACTTCGTCTTCTAGCAACGCGGAAACTACCAACGGAACAGGAAGGCACAACAGAGCAGCATGGTGCTAGTGTCTGTATTATTAATCTGAAGTGAGTGATAGTGCGGCTTCCGGCGGTGTAACGTCCATTGACAGGAAAACACGAGCCCGCGCGGGAGTCGACCCTGAGCCTGTACACTACATGTCCCGAACACAATAATGAACTGTGCTTCACTTCCCATGGGCTACATATATCCTACTGGTGCTGTACTCCACTTGAAGAGGAAAATGCATAGAGAACAATACGTGCGCAAAGCACTATAATATACATACATATATACATATCTGTATTGTAGGTATACTTATAAAAAGGAGTAAGAGAGAAAGAAGGCTGTGGCAAAGTCACAGGGAGAGAAAATGAGGAAGAGAAATTAGAAGAGTGAAAAAGAAGAAAATGACAAACCAAAAAAAAGAGATAAAAAGAAATAAAACAAATGTGGAGGTAAAGTAAAACAGGAAGAAAAGAGCAGCTGTAGACATGAAAAGAGAGACAAAGAGGAAGGTAACACAGATAAGAAAGAAGAGATGTAATGATAAGTGAGACAAATACACAGAAAGAGACAGAAATAGATAGAGAGATGAAGATGTGAAAAGATTCATTAAATACATAGAACTATAGATAAAAGACGGATAGAAAAACACAGGAAGAAAGACAGCTAGAGTAAGACAAATAAACAGCAAGACTGTCAGAAAGAAACAAGAGGAAGACAGCAGGAAAAGGGAGTTCAAAAAGTAATATAGAGAGAGAAAGAAATGCATAGAGACAGGAGGACAGGGAAAGGAGAGGAAAGAAGATAGAAAAAAGATACTAGAACAAGAAGTAAAAGAGAGATCAGATAAAGTGAGATGACATAGGAAAATAGAAATAGATGACAGGAAAAGAGAAAGAGAAGATAGGAAAAGAGAGAGAGTCAGAAAAAAGAGAAGAAGCGAGAAAGAGATTAAAGAAAAAGATAGATTGCAGGATAATAGAGTTTATAGGTAAACAGAGATGTAGAGAGACTGCAGAAAAAATTAAAGATTAAAGGAAATGAAAAAAATCGGACAAGAAAAGAGAGATCGTGTAGGAAGTGAAAGAGATAAATGAAGGAGAGAGAGACAGAGATAAGGCATGAAGCGAGGGATACTAGGTAGAAATAGGGAGAGACAAGAGGGAAGAAATGTGTAGATAGAAACTGAAAGATAAGAGAAAGACAAAAGGAGGAAATGAGACAGACAGAGATATCGGACAGGAACGGACAGAAAGAGATCGGGCAGAAAAAGAAAGAGACAGGACATGAAGAAAGGAATAGTATAGAGATATGGTGTAGAAAGTCAAAGAGATAGACAGGAAGAGAAATACCGAAAGAGAGCTAGAACAAGAAGAGAGAGGTGGGACGAGAGTGAGATCGGACAATAACAGAGATAGGAGGAAGAAACGAGGCTGGAGCATAAAACAAGAAGAGAACGTGGAACATAAAAAGACGGGAAAAGGGTGTCAGGAAGACACACCTAGGAAAGAGACCCACGAACAATTGGAGAAAAGGGAGAGTAATCACGGATCCGGTTTCGCATCACCATCACCTGGCTCAGTCAGAAGACGGCCCTTCGACAATAGGATAGTGAATCAGTCATGGAAGAGCCCTGTGCTGGAGAAAGTGTCGGATATGCTTTTTAACGAGTACTTTAGTTTTCACTGCCACTCACGCCCCATCGTTCCAGCGTTATCTATTGCTAAATAAAATATTACAGTACGTACTTACTGTATACACTTGGCGGTTGTGTTGCACGCCCTGTGTCTTTGCTTCCTGTAATTTGAGAGCTCGTCCGTGTCTCCGCATCGCAGCCCGCTGCATTATCAGTGCCAAAGATTGTGCAAACATCGCCACGCAGATTAAATTTACATCAACAAAGACCACTTGTACCGCCGGGTCCGATGCAAATGCTCAATTCCCCTAAGGAGCATCTTCCTATTGAACTTGAGTATGAGATCTTAACACTCTCTCCACACGATGTACCGAGAGAAAATATTATGATGCACTAAAAATCCAAGCAATAATGTCCTTCACTTGTTTAAGAAGTGGTGTGAAACCGTCCCAGTCAATATGCAAAGAGAGCCCTCACAGAAAATGTAGACGATGTGCGAACAAGATTGGTGCGAAGTCCGAAGTCGAATCTTCTAGAGTAGGCCTGCACAAGGTTTGCGCTCTCCGAGCCGGCTCACAGCTCATGAGCGGAAGCAGATATTACCTGCGCTCTGTATAAGGGTGGACTGGAAGAAGGGGTGATCTCGTAAAAAATATACGCAAAAGGAAGTACTATTACTAGTGCTTATGAAATGAATTCCCGTTCAGTTTGCAAAACTATCTTGGACTATTATTAATTAATAAAGAAATATTTATTTTACAGAAGTAATAGAAATTCTACAGCTACTTAAATGTACAATATCATTTTGTTATATTTTTATTTAACAGTACATCAAAACGAGGTTTTATGCTGTTGGTAGCTGAAAGGAACATTACTGATCGTAATGAAACATCAGTTACAGATGTTCGATGCCTGCCTTTATTAAAGTTGATTATAGAAAACAGTTGCTCACAAATATAAATGTTAAGCCAAACATAGCAATCATTTTCACAGCCAGCCTGTGTAGTCGTGGATATTATTGCTAATGTTTAGTCTTGTAAAACTCAACCAGGCTAGTAGTATTATTCAAACGATCTTTAGCCCTTAGGTCACACTGAAGATCAATAAGTTCGAGCTGTAAATCGTTAAATGTTAAATGTTATGTTCCGTCTTTTAGATTCCTCCATACTGTACTGTAGCAGTAGGTAAGCAACGTGAAACAGTTACTGAGAATAGGCCTACACACTGCACTCCACTAGATAGCTGAGTGGTCGTTTCCCTCTCCTTTACCTATAGCAAATCTATGTCATTCTGACTTATCTTCCTCTCCGTTTCGGCGAGCGGTAAACACCGCTCTCCCGCTCTGAAGGAGCGCGAGCGCTCGTCGAGCGCTGTTTGTGCAGGCCTGTTCTAGACAGCGCAGGAATTATATCGCAACGATCTGTTTTACGAGGACTCAAAATGATTTAAGTTTCATCCGTATAAAGAGTCAGTATGTCGTCCACAAGGGATGGGCGAAGTTGTTTTTTCCAAGAACAGTTCCGACTGTTCCGGTTCCGGAAAAATACCATGTTCCGAACAACAGTTCAGAAATAACAGTTACAAGTAGAAATGAGTCGGAATCGTTCATTGATGCGAGCTATCTCTTTGACTCTCGCTCCTTTCGAGGAGTCTTTATTACCCCCCCCCCTCTTTCCCAAGCACCTCGCACATAGCGTTGGATAGAGTCGGGCAAACAGCCTCTTACTCCCGCTCGTCTCGTAGGCGAGACTGGCTGGCCGATAACGCCAGTTCCGAGAATCGTAATCTCGAGATTGGCACTCTCGGGAACGAGGAATACCGGGTCCCGGCCTGTTATCGCACGGCCGACTTATCGTTACGAAATGCGTACACTGACTGCCGGCTTAATTGCCGCTCATCACTGCAATTCGTGACTCTTTCTGAAATATTAATGTTCATAAAGTAATTTAAGAAGGCACAGCAGTGTGGTATGCAATAATACAGCACATTATGATTGTCGACATTCTTACAGAAGTCACACTGTTTTAATGAACTACTTATTGCCTTTCTGGAGAAGCAAAATAATGCAGCACTTTCAGTCGTTACCTAATCCTAAGCTAGTCTAAAACAATAACACGTTATGGTTGGAGCTATGATATACTTTCTCGCTATCAGCATTTCGTTGACATTGCATATTTAATCATTCGATAGTGTTTTGTATACGCTATAGTAATGGATAACACACGACTGTATTATTATATTGCGCGTGCACATCTGGATGTTTCGTTGTTATGCAACGGCATCTTCATCAGCATGGGTAATTATTGTGCTGTGTAAGGACGAAATAAAATAATTAATACTTATTTATATTATAAAGGACCAAAGACTCTGGCAAAAGATATTTTTGTTTCCCAACTGATAAAATGCTGCATGTGAAATGGAAACACTTTTGCAAGAGGAAGGACAGAATTACGAAATAGAGTAGATCCTTTCACAAATTGATCATAATTACTTACAAATGCATTTTAAGGAACCCGGAGGTTCATTGCCGCTCTCACATAAGCCCCCCATCGGTCTCTAACCTGAGCAAGATTAATTCAGTCTCTACCATCATATCCATTTTTATATTATCTTCCCATCTACGTCTCTGCCTCTCCAAACGTCCTTTCCCTCCGGCCATCCAACTAACACTCTATATCCATTTCTGGATTCACCCATACATGCTAGATGTTCTGCCCATTTCAAACCTCTGAATTTAATATTCCTAATTATGTCAGGTGTAGTACAATGCGTGCAGTTCTACGTTGTGCAACTTCCTCCATTCTCCTTCCCTCTTAGCCCCAAATATCTTCCTAAGAATCTTATTCTCGAATACCCTTAACCTCTGTTCCTCAAAGTGAGAGTCCAAATTTCACCACCATACAGGACAACCGGTAATGTAACTGTTTTATAAATTCTAACTTTCAAGTTTTTTGAGAGCAGGCTGGGTGACAAAAGCTTCTCAACCGAATAATAACAGGCATTTCCCCCCATATTTATTCTGCGTTTCCTCCTGAGTGTCATTTATATTTGCTTTATTATAACAACAGAGAATAAAAGAGGGTTATTATTATTATTATTATTATTATTATTATTATTATTATTAAATTAGTTACTTTACGACGCTTTATCAACTGCTATAGCTATCTAGCGTCTGAATGAGATGATAATGCCAGCGAAATGAGTCCAGGGTCCAGCGCCGAAAGTTACCCAGCATTTGCTCTCAATGGGTTGAGGCGAGAAACCTCAGCCAGGTAAAGGCTGATTCACAATAAACCGGGAACGGAAACGACAACGAGAAATAATCTATGCTAATAATAAATCTGTAAGCGAAATTTTTCTGGTAATTTTCGCTTTTCCAAAAATAATTGGTCCTAACATATATAATTAATTAATTATCCTGAAACCGAAAATCGCTTTTTTGACATTTTTGTTTGTATGTCTGTCTGTCTGTCTGTCTGTCTGTCTGTGTCTGTCTGGATGTTTGTTACCTTTTCACGCGATAATGGCTGAACGGATTTCGATGAAAATTGGAACATAAATTAAGTTCGTTGTAACTTAGATTTTAGGCTATATGACATTCAAAATACTTTATTTAAAAGGGGGGTTATAAGGGGGCCTGAAGTAAATAAACCGAAATATCTCGCTTATTATTGATTTTTGTGAAAAATGTTACATAACAAAAATTTCTTTAAAAATGATTTCCGATAAGTTTTATTCCAGGCAAAATTTTGATAGGACTGATATTTAAGTCTGTCTGTCTGTCTGTCTGTCTGTCTGGATGTTAGTTACCTTTTCAGGCGATAATGGCTGAACGGATTTCAGTGAAAATTTGAATATAAATTAAGTTCGTTGTAACTTAGATTTTAGGCTATGTAGCATTCAAAATACTTTATTTAAAAGGGCGGTTGTAAGGGGGCCTGAATTAAATAAACCAAAATATCTCGCTTATTATTGATTTTTGTGAAAAATGTTACATAACAGAAGGTTCTTCAAAAATGATTTTCGATAAGTTTTATTCCAGGCAAAATTTTGATAGCTCTGATATTTAAGGATATAAAAGAGTTTTAAAATAACAATACATTTCCACCGCCGCCTCAGATTGTAGCGTCGTTGTTCCGTAACTGCTATGTGCAAACTATTAAATTTTTTAGTAGGAAGAAAAACAAATTTATTCGTTCTATGGCAGTAGTGCATAGAAGATCGTGAATTTTTACATTTTTACACAATCAACTCTATTAATTTGGAGTGATTTATTAAAGGATGCATTCAAGACTAATTTAGAAAAATGTTAAACGAGTTATATTTGCACCAAATGAGTGGTCTCTGGATCAAAATGATAGCATTTTAATTATTTAAATACAATTTAAATTAAGTAACATATTAAACGATTTATTCTTCTATCAAACACGAATGTTCCCTGGACCCAATGTTCTATTTTAATTATGTAATTACTTTATATTTATTTCTAATAAGTGCAGCGGAGCGCACGGGTACAGCTAGTGTTAAAATAAATGTATTTAAATGTGAACATTCACAATTAACGAGAAGATTAACGGGAACGTGAAAGTTAATTGTGAATGCTCACATTCAAATGTATTTATTTTAACAATATTTCCGTTATCGTTGTCGTTTCCGTTCTCGGTTTATTGTGAACCAGTCTTAACTTGTCCCAACCAAGATTCGAACCGGAAGCCGATCGTTTCACAGTCAGGTGTGCTAACCGTTTACTCTACAGCGATTATTATTATTATTATTATTATTATATCATTATTATTAGTAGTATTACTGTTATCATCATTATCGTAATCATTAGGATGATTAAGATTATGATTATCAGGATTATTATGATGGTTATTATTTATTACTGTCTTGTAAGTTATCATTAGGTACAAGTATTAGAAATCTGATTAATTCTTAATTTGTTATTCTCGTTCCTATAACATAGGATAATTATTGTAAATCATATAGGCCTATATAATTTTATATTGTAACATGGCTAGAATACGATAATGATTGTTCTGTAACAATAATTTATAACGTGCACACCAATAGAAAGTGTAGTTTTCTATAGTATAGGCTGGTTCAGAATAAACCGGGAACGGAAACGAGAACGGAAATAATGTTAAAATAAATGTACAGTATTAAATGTGAGCATTCAGAATAGTTAATTGTGAATGCTTACCTTTAAATACATTTATTTTAAAAATATTTCCGTTCTAGTTCTCGTTGCCGTTTCCGTTCTCGGTTTATTGTGAACCAGCTTTTAATATTTTCATGTTTCATGTCATTGTGTTACAAACAATTTTTTTATTTAGTTGCTATAAAAGATAGCCTAATTACTATAAAGTGTAAACCATCTTGGACTATATAGCCTCATTTTCAACTATCTTTATTAAAATATCAATTAATACTATCCGTCCAATAACGAGTTTTCATGCGTTGAAAGATTCCGCACAAATTTTACGGAACAAACGTTTGAGTCATGAGTCCTGCGCTAACAGGTTAACTCGCAGTTATTCGAGAACCAGTAAAAATTTTGAGTGGCCATCACTTTTAAAAGTAATTTCCATCCTTTCTCAACATTTCTCTCGCTTTGACCCCCCATCTAACGTGAAAAACAAAAAAGCTTTCAAAGGTGAAAGGTGAAGTTGCAAATGTCTATTCTGAACACATCAATCTCCATCGAAGTTAATATTTTTTTTCTCACTTTCCAAAAAATATTTTCAGTTCGATTTTTTTCCTATGTTTTCCTTAGACATTGAGCTATCAATCCAAAAAATTACAGCGCGATTGATGAAGTATTATAGGAGCTACGACATGATATATATTTAAAGAACCGGGAAATGCATAAGCCAATGCTTCCTATAGGAGCACGGCCCGAGCGATATTGCTTGCTTATCAGTACAACAGTCCCGCATAGACGTCCGAGACTGTCGGGAGTGATCTAGTATCGGTAATCTCGGGAGCAAGAGAATCTCGTGTCCTCTATCAATGAGTCATTTGGCTACGTTAGGTACTCGCGCACTGGGCGAGACTGCGGTGATTACGCAACCGAGAACGGGCGATAATATGAGGCAGTCTGCCCGACTCTAGCGTTGGATCACTCATTGCTCGGACTCTTTTAAAATACGTTATCGGCATGACGTAGCACACATGCTTCTCAATAGATGACATTCCAATGCACATTCGAATCGGTTTTGGAAACTTGCTGTGTATGCGAACAGAAGCTTCATGTTTAGTAAATAAACAGCTGTTGAATACTAAGTCAGAATGCAACATTGTGTTTTGGTACATAAAGTCATAAAGACACGGTAACCAACTCAAAGGTTTAACATGATATTTAAAATGTGTAGTATGTAATTTTTGTCCTCCGTGTTACCACAGTCTAGTATATGAGCTATTCCATCTCAAATCGACCGAAATATAGAGAAAATTACCTTACAATTTCTAAATACAATGAAACTTTTTTTGTACGTAGAGAACTGTAATACAGTGCTTTGTGCAAAGTTTGAGGCATCAGAACTTCATAGTGTTTAAATTAAAAATATTTAAATTTATCGTATTTTCATAAACTTAGCAACTTTAAACTGTTGTAGCTCCGAAATCCTTTTACCCAATGATCAAAATCATGGTTTATTTTGATGCTGAGAAATTAAAGTTTATATTGGCATATAAACAGATTTTCTTACTTTTTATGGAAGTGGAGAAATTTAGATTTTTCCTCATTAAGACGCCTTTGGCTAGGAAAAAATATTTTAAAAATATATAGTTAGATTCCGCTTTGAAAGTACAAATAAACACATATTTTTTACTGATGGTATGTTGATAAGAAAGTATTGAAAATATCAAATAAAGAAAATAAATAGTACGCGCGTGAAGTAACCAGCTGACTGTGAGACGGGAGGTAGCCGAGACAAGTAAGGCCAGAAGACAAACACGTGATGTGTCGTCTAGCAGTCATGGCTGTGCCAGCTTTATCACAGGTTTTCATAAACACAGGAGTAAAATGACGACGCCCAACGCTCGCTTATCTTCAGCTCTCGGCCAGTGCGTGCGGTACTACGCCATTCAAGTCTAGGCGTGTGAAAATAATTTATTTAATACCCTCGAAACTTATTGCCGTACCACTAAGCAAACAATGCCGAATCCCTCTTAATAATGCAAGGTTTTTTCTCAATATTTTTTTTTTTTTTTACATTTTTACAAATGGCCAAAAAGCCTAAAAGCAACTAAAAACAGATTATCTGTGTCTCTGTGTACAATAAAAATAAGTATTACTTCTTAACATAACCTACCAAATGTCAGCTTCAAAATAAGCTCTCGTTCAATGTTCTGCAGTAGATGGTTCCAGAGTTCTGAGCGCTGAAAGAGGCTTGTTTTTATAAAATACGCTAAATTTGTCGCTCAATAATACAACAGTTTGACTTTCGATAGTGTATTTTTGAAAATTCACTCTCCTCAGCACCTTTTATAAGTAGGGAAAAAATTAGAGTATAAAAACTGCGAGGTTTTTTACTGATCGATTTCATATGGAATAGCCCATATACAGTCACGAAGCTTGAGTTGTGAGGGTGCTAGGAACAACAGACTGTGGTGGTACTATTTCGCACTGTCTGTAATGAGGCGATATTAGCGATTCTAGTGGTTAGCAACTATCTATGGATGCATATTTACTAAGTATTGAGCTTCGTGACTCTACCTGTAACATAGCCATTTTCAAAATATCGTATGTAATTATAACCAATTCAAAACGAATAACTGAAAACGAAGAGGATTACTTTGTAAATTCAGAACGAAGGAAACAGAATATATCCATACATAACCGGACATGCAGATGATTTAGCTATAGGCCAAACAGACTACTTATTACACAATTCTGAATTATGGCAATGCAATACAAATAAGCTTGACAGAACAGTCAACCTTCTACTTACATTTCGTATCATAAGCAAGTACAAATAGAACTACCACGTTTTGTATATTTTTGTAGAGTCGAAATGGAAAAAGCTTTATCGGACAGCACAGACGAACAGCCACAAGGACATGAAATTCCTTGAACACGTCTAAACATGTTCGGTAGCTAACAAAAATGTATTTTCCATATTATGCATATGGCACATTATTTTAAAAGCAAATTGTGCAACGATGCAACAGCAGCGCCGTCATGTGTTTCGGCACAGAACATAGGACGGAACACATCTGACCTTCAAACACCGATGTCGGGTTTTCCCTGCGTTCCTATGACTGACTGACTGCCAATCAACTGTAAAACATACCAAAGCGTTATCAATTAATAAGAACAAAGGAACGCTGTATTCCGCACGACATTCCAGCAGAGCGTCGCGTAACACAAACAAGCAGCTAACAACGTACGTTTTTGGATCCATTCAGAAAATTGAAAAAATTGTGGGCGTTAGAAACGTGGCGCAGAACTTCTAGCTCACCTGGGCCTAGCAAACTCCATTACCCTAGTTTCGTACCCTTTTAAGGGTACTAGGTAGACTGTTAACAGTATTTTCGCATATAAATATGAATATTTTCCTCTGTTTCTATCAAACACAGACTAATGTTTTACCTCTCAGCCTTAAAAAGAACCTGATCCAAACTTTAGTGATGTCCCACTTCGATTATTGCGATTCACGACTCTAAATACTGATCTTGCCCATAGACTAAAGCGTGTTCACATATCTGCGTTCGTTTCGTTTGTAACATTAGAAAATTCGATCATGTAACACCGTCACTAGAATTGTTGTCTTGGAGTCCACTTAAAGAAAGAAGATTCTTCAACAATCTCTTATTACTATTTAAAATCATCCACACCTCCACACCTTCTTACCTAGCATCTCGTTTTGTTTACCTTTTACTACCTCGAACCCGGAACATGTACCTTCTCTCTATTCCTCTGCATAGAACATCCTTCTACTCATCTTTCAGTATATCTATTCCACGCCTCTGGAACTCTCTCCCTGACCATGTCAGAGACTGTCGGACAATATCAAAATTCAAATTTAAATTAAAAAAACACATTCTAGTTCATGGAATTGCTTGTTGAACATGTCAGGTTGCGCAACTTCACCTTAACCCACAACATACAGTAAATATTGTAACTATGCTGTTGTAAAATTGACAATTAATATGTAATGTATTTATTATTATTATTATTATTATTATTATTATTATTATTATTATTATCATCATCATCATCATCATCATCAGTTATCACTATCATCATTGCTATCCCTGTTTCCTTTCTTTTTTCTTGTATTAGCTCGATGAGAGCTCTATAGTGTTCTTGTGACTCTGTTGACCCTCTATAGGGCTTTAATTTAATATATATTATTTTCATCAGTGTTTGTATTTCTTTTTTTGTATTTATATATGCTATCTGGTAGGATGGAAGAGAAGGCCTTGTGGCTTTAATCCTGTCAGATTAAATAAATAAATAAATATAAATAAATGTCCTTTGCACCGTGTGATAAATAAATGTTGGTGAGTTGTGAGCTGGCCATAAAAACAAATTATCTTTCATTGTTTCAATACAGGAATGGCAGTAAAATAGAGTATTGAAAAAAAATGTTCTAAATTCAGGAACTACGTATTTACTCAGAAACTACTTAAGATAAAGGACTAAAATCTTGTACGTTAATGTAAACTACATAGTTCTTCAAAATGAATGGACTACTATTTTCAAATATTTAATTCAAGTACTGTACTGAAAATGTGAAGAGAGATGTTCTATTTCTGTAGGACAAAATGAATATATGGAAATTTATCTCAATATGCTTGCGTAATTGAAAAAGTAATATTTTTATTCCACTCATTTTCTCAAATAATATGTTTTTTATTTCTACTGTAACATCGAATTTAATGGGGTCACGGCAGAAAACGTAAAATGAAATAAAGTTGTTGAAACGTCTGTAAAGGCAAAATCTAGAAGCAAATGAAGCTAGATTTCTTAATAATTTTATTTATTAACAACTTTGAACTTATTAAGGAAGTAAAATAGTTGTTAATGCACTGCAATATAATTTTAGTCCCTTAAACGCTTCCCCTCATGAAACTGTCCTATGAAACATACATCAAAAATAATATTTACAAACAGGTCTAATTAATTTCCTATGTTAAATCACTATGTAAACTATGGTACACACAGTACAAATTAAACGCTCTGATATGAACACAATATGCACAAAGAGGCGAGAACATGTGCTCTGAATAGAACCAACACGTTTACCACAAATACTCTACAAATGTAAACCAAAAGGAAGGTGTTGGACAAATGAAAAGGAAATGAAATCACCAGTTTTAAACAGTCTTAACCTCTTCTCATCTGAAAACGGAAAAGGCCTAATGGCCTTCATTATGATAAAATGCCCCCAAATAAAGTGAACTTTTGTTTCCTTAATTGCACACAAAAGGTGTTCTCTATTATAAAAAAAAAAAAAAAAACAAGACTTACTTACGGCTTCTAAGGAACCCGGAGGTTCATTGTCGCCCTCACATAAGCCCGCCATTGGTCCCTATCCTGAGCAAGATCAATCCAGACTCTATAATCATATCCTACCTCCCTCAAATCCATTTTAATATTATCCTCCTATCTACGTCTCGGCCTCCCCAAAGGTCTTTTTCCCTCCGACCTCTCAACTAATACTCTATACATTTCTGGGTTCGCCCATACGTGCTACATGCCCTGCCCATCTCAAACGTTTGGATTTAATGTTCCTAATTATATCAGGTGAACAATACAATGCGATAAAGTTCTGCGTTGTGTAACTTTCTCCATTCTCCTGTAATTTCATCCCACTTAGCCCCAAATATTTTCCTAAGCACTTTATTCTCAAACACTCTTAACCTCTGTTCCTCTCTCAAAGTGAAAGTCCAAGATTCACAACCATACAGAACAACCGGTAATATAACTGTTTTATAAATTCTAACTTTCAGCTTTTTTGAGAGCAGACTGGATGACAAAATCTTCTCAACTGAATAATAATAGGCATTTCCCATATTTATTCTGCGTTTAATTTCCTCCCGAGTGTCATTTATATTTGTTACTGTTGCTCCAAGATATTTGAATTTTTCCACCTCTTCAAAGGGTAAATTTCCAATTTTTATATTTTTATATTCCAAGACATTTGACTTTACCGCACGGTTTAAGCAGTATAAATTTCACACAAATTTACATAAAACAGACATATTGTCTAATATTAATTTCATTTATGAAAATCTCCACTTAAAGTGATACCATTCTAATCCGTACAACATACCTATGGTGGCGATGTGCCGTTCCTCACAGATCTATACATATATATCATATCGTATTCAAAGTTCTTCAGAAATCACCACCATTGCCATCTTCGAATTTTTATACAACCCGCGAGGAATATCTACTGCAGTGGACGGTGACGGTGACGCTGACGTCTCACAAACACAGGAGACGCCACATTTTTGTAAACGGATATGATGAGGAATTGTGGAGTTAGATGAATGCAGAGGGAAAACGGGAGAACGCCGAGAAAAACTACGACAAATATAACGTTATCGCCGAGATTTGAACTCTGGTCCGTGGTCGTCGTAAGCCAGAGCTCTACCAGCAGGTTTTTATCCGTATCTTAATTTGGATCCAATAATGTATCAGAGGTTATATCTGAACAATTACACACTTTCAGTTATTCGAATTTTTAGTGATGTAATGAAGAATCTCGTGAAAATGGTGTTATTGATGAGTTCTTCAAACGACAAAGATTCCTTCTGAGAAAATGAAGACATTCTAGAATGGCATTAAGGAAAATATTTTTATTACTTGAGTTTTCTTTTTCGTCAATCTCTATTATATAATGTTTATAAGCTGAAAGTTAGGCACTAAAACAAAGTGTCCCAACAACAAATGCGCATTTTATACACGAATACCATGTCACAAGCAAATGTAGTAATTGAATGTGTCCCTCGTCTCTCTGCTTTCAGTTCTGACCAGTTTATTTGCATGCTTCTGGACACGTGACTTCATTCCCATGAAGAAGTAAAAGCTATTGAGTAGTCTTCTTTGTAGGCAGATGTTTACCAGCAGGCCCCCATCTGAAATGTTCCCATGGAGATACCGTCAGTCGCTGGTTTGCCACAAAAGTGTCCATTGTGCCTGGCATCAGACATTTTTCCCACAAAAACCTTTTGCGACACGAGTCTCGGGTTTTAATACGAGAATATAACATTGTAGATTCATACAGTTGGATAGAAAAGTCTCCATATACTTTGCCTAAATTATTTTTTGTAGTATAAAATGATTGATAGACGAACACACAGATAATATTATGTTTTGTATAATGAAGGTGACAGAAAGTAATTTATTCATTTATGCTCATATATAAGCGTAAAAGTTCATAAGAAACTTGTATCTCGATTTCATCTGACACATTATAAATGCATTTGTCTGAACCATGTCCTGAACGTTCCCATTTGCAAAGATTTTTTATTCATACCTGTTTTTAACATAGGTACTGAACGGTAGAATTTGATTTCTTAACAGTGTCGGCTACTCCTCTGATTTCCTCATATCTTTTAAATTTATTATTAGATCGTAAATTGAGACAATTTCCATTTTCCACTGCAGTGACAATTCATACTTTCAGTCACTATGTTTTTGTTTTTAGTCTGAAATCCTCGTTACTTTCATAATACATTAAAAAAAAAACATGTATCAGATTTCAGCGCAGCCTTTCATATCATTTTCGTCCAAACATATTCATTGCAAGATTTTATCCCTTATATAAAATACAAACTCTCTGCAATATTTCAAAATTTAAAAGTAGTAGCAAAAGGTAAAGGTAAAGGTATCCCCGTCACTTGCCATGAAGGCACTTGGGGGGCATGGAGGTAGAGCCCCATGCTTTCCATGACCTCGGTACTAGAATGAGGTGGTGTGGTCGGCACCACGCTCTGACCGCCTTTTAGCCACGGGAAAGACCCGGTACTCAATTTTATAGGAGACTGAATGAACCTCGGGGCCGTTCTGAAAGTTTGGCAATGAGAAAAATCCCGTCATCACTCGGGATCGAACCCCGGATCTTGCAGTCCGTAGCCAGCTGCTCTACCAACTGAGCTACCCGGCCGCCTTAAAAGTAGTATATTATTATTATTATTATTATTATTATTATTATTATTATTATTATTATTATTATTGTTGTTATTGTTATTATTATTATTATTATTATTATTATTATTATTATTATTATTATTATTATTATAACCTTACAGAATATCCATTACGCGTTCTAATGATGTGATGTTTATTATTTTTGTACATAAAAACACGGCTAACTCCTTCTAACATACAGGTACTTTCAAATAAAAAGGATGCAAGAAGCACACATTTTCCCGTGAACGCTCGGCAACTTCTCCGGCATACTGGCTATGCGTGTAGTCTGGAATAAGGATTAATACATTTTCCAGGATTCATTTCAGAATTTGATACAGCATGAACTTTTTATGGATATTGAACTGAAAGCAAATGGTACAAATAAATGAGGTGCACATACTTTCTCCTTACACATTTTACATTTTATTACATTGCAAAGTTATATCGTATGATTTTATTTCCCATAGAGTCAGATTATAGCAACAGCACACGATAATTTATATTGATATACAAGGGTTGGATAAAAAGTTTTGGCAACACTGCTGTCACATGACGATGATGCGTTTGAGAGCTGCCAGCTGTGTGGACATGAACAAGGACTATCAGATGAGTTAGAGCAGCAAGCGGCGACAGTACTCTGTCAATCTGCTGCATTGTGTAGAATGTTGACTTTCATAGGGATAGTGCGAGCGCCCTAAGACCACAAAACTAGAGCAAAGTTCCTGCATCAAAATTGATGTGGCACGAGGTCGTAGTGCACAATAATGTTTTCAGGGACTGCGTGAAGCACCACCACCTTCGTCCAGCGCTCAAGAGAAAACGACGACACTTGGTGGTACAGAACCCCATCATTCTTCATGATAATGCAAGGAGTCACACAGTTACTGCTGTCAAGGACCTCTTGCGCCGTTGGCAATGGAAAATTCTGTAACATCCACCGTACTCACCCGATATGAGTCCATGCGATTACGATCTCTTCGTCAAAGTGAAAGAACAACTGTGAGGGACCCGGTGCAATACCAGAGATGAACTTATCTGTGCTATAGAGCAGTCAGTACGGAACATCAACAAACATGGACGCGCTGATGGTGTACGACGCCTTCTAAACATTTTGCAAAAGGTGATAAATAAGGGGGGCGACTGTATTGAAGATACGTAAATGTTGTAACCCTGTGAATAAAGCCATTTCAGAAATACCGAACTGTTGCCATTACTTTTTATCCAACCTTTTGTAGATATGTACCTCACACACTTCTTTTAATATTATACACAATATTGTTGTCAATGAAATGACAATAATATCGCAATAGATCGTAGATTGAGACAATTCCCATTTTCCACTGCAGTGACACTTCATACTTTCAGTCACTGTTTTTTTTCAAGTCTGAAATCATCGTTACTTTCATAATATATAAAAAAAATACAGGTATTAGATTTCAGCGCAGACTTTGTCATTTTCGTCGAAACATATTAATTCTAAGATTATATCTTCCTTATATAAAATACAAAATTCTCTGCAATATTCCAAAATTTAAAAGTAGTAGTATATTATTATTATTATTATTATTATTATTATTATTATTATTAATATTATTATTATTATTATCTTACAGAATATCCATTAGACGTTATAATGATGTGCTGTTTATTATTTTTGTACATAAAAACACGGCTAACTCCTCGTTCTAACACACAGATACTTTCAAAGAAAAAGGATGCAAGAAGCACACATTTCCCCGTGAACGATCGGTAACTTCTCCGGCACACTGACTATGCTTGTAGTCTGGAATAACGATTAATACAATTTCCAGGCTTCATTTCAGAATTCGATACAGCATGAACTCTTTATGGATATTGAACTGAAAGCTGATGGTACAAATACATAAAGTGCACATACCTTCTCCTTAAACATTTTTCATTTTATTACATTGCAAAGTTATGTCGTGTGATTTTATTTTCCAGAGAGTCAGATTATAGCACCAGCATATGATAATTTATATTGATGTAGATATGTACCTCACACACTTCTTGTAATATTATAGGTCTGCACAATATTGTCAATGAAATAACAAAATTAAAATAAAAGGATTTTTGAGTTTTATCATAAAACGATGCAACAATTAGATAAAAACACATTTAGCCAATTAAAAATAAACTAAACGTTAAGATTTCATAATCTAAGTACGTAGGATTGAAGTATCGTAATCGTTACTTACTTACTGGCTTTTAAGGAACCCGGAGCTTCATTGCCGCACTCACATAAGCCCGCCATTGGTCCCTATCCTGAGCCAGATTAATCCATTCTCTATCATCATATCCCACTTCCCTCAAATCCATTTTAATAGTATCTTCCCATCTATGTCTCGGCCTCCCTAAAGGTCTTTTTCCCTCCGGCCTCCCAACTAACACTCTATATGCATTTCTGGATTCGCCCATACGTGCTACATGCCCTGCCCATCTCAAACGTCTGGATTTAATTTTCCTAATTATGTCAGGTGAAGAATACAATGCGTGTAGTTCTGTGTTGTGTAACTTTCTCCATTCTCCTGTAACTTCATCCCTCTTAGCTCCAAATATTTTCCTAAGCACCTTATTCTCAAACACCCTTAACCTATGTTCCTCTCTCAAAGTGAGAGTCCAAGTTTCACAACCATAAAGAACAACCGGTAATATAACTGTTTTATAAATTCTAACTTTCAGATTTTTTTACAGCAGACTGTTTCCTTAAGATAATGAATACGAAAAAACAGATGTCAGGAAGATAATACTCTCTCATTATGTTTAAGCGTTTCATAAACATCCAGTTCCTTTGCACATACCAACAATAATTTCGTGTGAAGTTAATTACAATACATACACAAATGCCAAGATATCTATCCATCCGTCCATCAACCCGTCTAACAACTCATCTATTCATCTATTCATTAACAATTAATCCATTCATTCATCCACCAACCGTCCACCCATCATCCATCTTTCTATCCGGCGGACCATCTACTCATTCATTTATCAGGCTTCCCATTCATTCGTCTATTTATTCATTCATTTGTTCATCCATCCTTCCGTCTATATATGTGTGCTTACAATAAATAAATGTCTATCTCTCTGTCAATAATGCCAGCAACGACGTGAAGCTCTACATATATTACTTGCAAATGCATATAAACACACAAATGATAGTAATATTTATGCATATTTCAGCATCCGTGACCAAATTATATTTTCATACATTCGTAATTTTCATAATGCAATTACGTCCTCGCGGGTTTTGGTGTTAGATCAATAATTCATTGCCATTTTTCTGCTTCATACAGTTTCAACATTAACCAGCAATATCATTTAGGTAATCGTCTACTTGGAGGTTAAGTTCTTCCCGACCTTCAGGTAAAACAGAAGACAATCGAGTGCAACGTAACTAGATTCAAGTATTGTGGCAGGGTTCACCCTCTTTCTATTATACTTCCACCTCTTTCCGCAGCCCTCCCACCACGCGGCTGCCTTGCACCACACCGCGCAGATCAATAGCGAGTACAATCGTATCCCAAAGTTGCGCCGGCCACACTGCCAAACAAGACGGTCGTCCTCAGTCACTGAACACAGAGATCGATAAACACTTGTAACCTCCAGAAAATGAATATCTATACTAATAATAAATCTGTAGCCGAAATTTTTCTGGTAATTTTCGATTTTCCAAAAATAATTGGTCCTAACATATACAATTAACCGCCCTGAACCGAAAATCACTTTTTTGAAATTTTTGTTTGTATGTCTGTCTGTCTGTCTGTCTGGATGTTTGTTACCTTTTCACGCGATAATGGCTGAACCGATTTATATGAAAATTGGAATATAAATTAAGTTCGTTGTAACTTAGAATTTAGGCTATATGGCATTCAAAATATTTTATTTAAAAGGGGGGTTATAAGGGGACTTGAATTAAATAAGTCGAAATATCTCCCTTATTATTAATTTTCATGAAAAATATTACATAACAAAAGTTTATTTAAAAATAATTTCCGATAAGTTTTATTCCATGTAAAATTTTGATAGGACTGATATTTAATGAGATAAATGAGTTTCAAAATTACAATAACAACACCATCTAAGGCGGTGTAATGGAATAAAAAACAAATGCCTTCGTCTATAAGGGGCCTTGGACAACAACAATCGAAAGCTATAAAACATACGGTAGCCTACAGAGAATGTTTCTGTGTTTGTATGAAGTAATATCGGAAGCTAAATTAACCGATTTGTCTAATTAATTATTAATTTACCATTGGAAAGTGTAGTTTCTCTAGATGGACATAATGCTATAATGTTATTACAGTAACTTCTAAGTGAATCGAGGACAGGTAAGATTAAAATAGCTTCTTATGCACAGAAAACTTGATAGGCATTCGTTTCCTGTATTTCCTAAAATAATTTTTATGACCAAATGAGTGGTCTCTGGATCAAAGTGATCGCATTTTAATTTTTTAATACGATTTCAATTAAGTAACATAATAAAAGATTTATCCTTCTATCAAACACGAATGTTCCCTGGATCAAATGTCCTATTTTAATTACAGTATGTAATTACTTTATATTTATTTCTGACGGGTGCAGCAGAGAGCACGGGTACGGCTAGTAAATATTATTTTATAAAGTCCTGTAAAGTATTACTAACCAAATTTTCTAGCAACAGAACAGTCATTTTAATAAATAGTTCTTAAATTTCTTAGCGACTAATTTTCTAAGCAACGAGATATAAAGATAGTTCTGTAGTTTCTCAATAACCAAATTTATTTCGATATATAGTTCTCAAGCTAATTGTTAACTACATTTACTAACAAAGACAGGCCTCCAGTTTCTTACTAACCAACTCCAGTAAGTGAACATAGATATTACAACTTGTAATTTTTTTAATAGTTTTCAAGTTCCTCAGTAATTAAATTTCCCATAAAGTAGACATGAAGATACCTCTGCATTTTTTAATGACCAAGTGTATTACTAAGTGAACACAGACATAAGTTGTACTTCATTATATACGGTACATGTTAAGTTTCTTAGTACCTAACTAAATTTCCTAGCGACTACAATAAACACAACTACATTTCTCAATAAGCAAATTTATTAGTAAGAAAACATAAAAAATAAATCTAATTCTTTTAAATGGTTCTCAAGTTCCTTCAAAATCAAATTTTCAAACAACTAGTAAGTAAACATAAACTTAAATTATACTTTTAATTTGTACTCAACATCCTTAGAAACTAAATTTTCCAGCAAGTGAGCATAAAAATATTTTTTTAATAATTCTCAAGTTCCTTAGGACTAAATTTTCCAACAACTAGGCACTGAGACAGCTAATTATGCATTTTCTTACTAACCAAATTTATTTGTAAGCAAACAAAGACATCAATTGTATCTGACTACATAGTTCTCAAGTTCCTTTGTAACTGCATTTTCATATTAACCAAATTTTTCATATATCCCAACAACTATCATGAAGACAATCTTAATTTTTATACTAATCAAAATTTTATTAAGTTAACACATCAATTATTGCACTTTAACCTATAGTTCTTAGGTTCCTTAGTAAGTAAACTTTTCGCCAAATAGGTACAACTTTGCAGCTTCTCACTAACGAAATTTATTAATAAGTCAATGCAGACATCAACTGTATTTTACTATATAGTTCTCAAGTTCTTAGCAGGCCTAACTAAATTTCCCAGCAACTTGATATAAGACAAATCTGCAGTTTCTTACTAACCAAATCTATTATTAAGTGAACATAAATAATATTAAAATGGATTTGAGGGAGTTGTGATATGATGCTAGGAACTGGATTAATCTTGCTCAGGATAGGGACCGATAAAGGGCTCATGTGAGGACGGCAATGAATCTCGGGATTCTCTAAAAGCCATTTATAAGATATAAATTTTAGTTTTTAATAGTTCTCACGGTCCACAGTAACTATATTCCCCAAAAATCAGACATGAAGACAGCTCTGCATTATTTACTAATCAAGTATATTAGTAAGTGAACACAGACAAGAATTATATTATGTATTTCGCTACAAAGTTCTCAATTTCCTTAGTGATTAAATTTCCCAGGAAGTAGGCACGAAGACAGTTCTGCAGATTCTTACTGGCCAAATGTATTATATTTTCTTAAATCGTTTTCAAGTTACACTGTAACCAAATTTCTCAGCAACTAGACATGAAGACAGTTCTGTAGTTCCTTAATAACAAAATATATTAGCAAATTACAGCCGGCATACATTTTACTTTGTCCAAGAGTTCGCAAATCCCTTAGTAACTAAATTACCTAGCAACAAAGCATGAATATAATTGTCCGACTCCTTACTAACCGAATCTTAGAGCAACTAAATACAAGAATAGCTTTCTTTTTAATTTGTTCATATCAGAATTTCCCACCCATGAGTCACAAATGAAATTTCAAAATGTCTCAATAATTAAAATACCTAACAACTCAATGTAAGTATAATTCTCTAATTCCTCCTCCTCATCATCATCATCATCATCATCTTCATCGACTTAACAACCCTTCGAGAGTGCTAGCCTTCTTCAGAAGTGTTTTCCAATCTTCTCTTTCTTTCGCTTTAGCCATCTAGTTGTATGTGCTTCAATAATTCGGGCATCTTCTATCACATTATATTCTTTATAATCCCCTATTAATCATACTTCCTAATTACTTCATACCTGAATTCTCTAGTCACCGAGCACAAATACAGTTTCTAAATTACATAGCAACTACACGTAAAGTATTGTTTCGTAAATCCTTAGTAATGAAATTTTCCAGCAACTCTATACAAGGATACTTCTTCAATTTCTCAACCGAAATTCGTAGAAAATGAACAAAGAACGTACAAATAATCGTGTAATGTGCAGTAAGGAACATAATAATTGTTGAGCGAGAGAAACTGTTTCAACCTTTAGAGCAGTTCATAAGAAGCTACAATTTTAATTCCTTCTCGGCACAGACTGTAATACTTAAACAGAAAAGCGAAACGAATCTCTCCTCATTTAAACCAAAGCTTTCTACTCGGAACATGCGCAAATACGAGTACTTAGAAAATACTCGAGTCGCTCAACTATTATGTCCCTCATTGTACACTGTATTGAATATATCTAAGAAGTACCAACACACGATTTTTTTAACCACGGCCTTCCTTTCTTCATGAAATTCTCTACTTTCTCAGTGACCGGTATCGGTGATAAATGGGAACAAAACAAAGTCAGCGTTATATAAAATGATACATACTACTTTCTCTCACTTCATTGCTTTGTGTGTTCTAAAATAATTTAGTTTTCTACTATGTTATGAACGACATTCTTGTTGGTAGTTTTCTTTTTTGACAAGATATACAGAAATGAAATCATACTGATATGTAATTAGCCTTGAAAGCTGTCACTATGGAAAAAATTATGTTGTTTGATAAATAGTTACTCCATATTTAGTGACAAAAAGTTTAAATGATCTATATTATGAATTTTTAAAGAAACCGTCAGATAAATACTGTATTCAATTTTGATAAAACTGGGTATCGCTGTACCTTATGCTTGAAAGCATTGATCTGCAAGGAAATTTATGCCCATATAGAGGATACATTAAGGGAGCATTGTCCTCCGTACACTGCTGTTTGAAATTGGCTTGCGGATTTTAAGAGAGAAAGAACGGAGATTTATACTATATACAGATTACAGTGAAGCGACTTACATAAAAGTGACTAAAATGAAGGTACTAAACTCTGTATTTTGAGGATAGGAACAAGGGACCGCAGACGATTCGTTACAGCGCTCATTAGTCGAGATGCATCACCTTTAAAGCTGTATTCGTGAAACATTTTTGTAGCTAGTCAGCTGACTTAACACCGGTCGATTTCTTCCTCTGAGATGCAATGAAGGACGCAATTTAAAACACATTAGTTGAGAATGAAGGAATCTTGGTACAGCACACTATGGCTGCAGCAAAAATAACCCAGACATCCCTGGCATCTTTCAGAGAACGAGTCAATCATTTTGCCAATCTTTTGTTTGCCATAATGTCAATGGGGCCAATTTTTAACTTTTATTAATACATGTTGCGCATTAAACGCATGCATTTCCTAAAATTAGAGTGTTTTCGTTTCATCAGCCTAGCCACAAACACGTTTCACGACTACAGCTTTAAAAATGATACATATCGAAACATACAGCGCCGTTACGAGGCATGTAAGGTCTTGCTGCAACTCTCAAAATAGTTTGATATCTCATTTTTACTCCAAAATTTACTGTAAATCGTTTTTCTGCAATCTGTGATATGAAAAATTATATTCAATTTCTTTCAAAGATAATCTCTGTATACAGATCAACAAATAATTATTGCATTTATATATAAATTAAAATAAATTATGGTTTATTTAACGACGCTCGCAACTGCAGAGGTTATATCAGCGTCGCCGGTTTGCCGGAATTTTGTTCCGCAGGAGTTCTTTTACATGCCAGTAAATCTACCGACATGATCCTGTCGCATTTAAACACACTTAAATGCCTCGACCTGGGCCGGGATCGAACCAGCAATCTCGAGTACAGAAAGTCAGCGCTATTCCGACTACGCTACCGAGGCCGAAGCACTTATATATAACCCATATAAAATTATACACGGTGTCCTATTTATCTTGTGCACCTATTATAACTTTTTTGTTTGGGTAGGCATTGGAATTTTTGTTTTTGAGCGTTGTGTTAGAACGAAGGGCTAACATGAGTGTGGAGATTTGGTGCATGTAACTACAATATGGTACACGATACACGTGATGTCATCAATTTTTCAAATAGCACTACATACTTTAATCATGTTACATTCATTACGTACATTAAGAAGAGTTCAAAAATGTATCACAATGTCACCTTCCTAATCAATAACAACAACAAAACGAAACAAAAACATACTTTCAATGTGATAGTGTTATGCTTTGAGAGTCATAGAAGATGTTAAAAATGGTGACCATTCACATTAATGCACATACAAAGGCGTTCACCGAAATACTGTATGACTGCCCGGCATGTTGCTGGCTGAATGGACACACAAGCCTGTCGAATGCGTTGCTGCATGTCGTCTGATGTTGTCAGAATGTTCTGGTACACATTGTCCTTTACAGTTCCCCACAGGAAGAAGTCGAGTGGCGACAGGTCCGGAGATCGTGCAGGCCACTGTATGTGGATTGTGGCGTCGACAATTGTTGTCGCTTATTTACATGTTAAGACAGGAAACACACAAACACGACGTGTACGGACGTCAGTCGTCTTTCGTTTTGTGTAAGTTAATACACAAGATGAAAGGAGCACCACAACAAACGGCATATTCTGATGTCATTCATCTCGCATTTTGTTTTTTTTTTTATTTTTATTTTAGTAGGTTATTTTACGACGCTTTATCAACATCTCAGGTTATTTAGCGTCTGAATGAGATGAAGGTGATAATGCCGGTGAAATGAGTCCGGGGTCCAACACCGAAAGTTACCCAGCACGCATTTTGTTGTTATTGATTGTGAAGGTGACATTGTGATACATTTTTGAACTCGTCTTAATGTGTGTAATCAATGTAACATGATTAAAGTATGTAGTGACATTTGAAAAATTGATGACGTCACGTGTATCTTGTACCATACTGAGTTACATGCACCAAATCTCTACACTCATGTTAGCCCCTCCTTCTAATATAACTCTCAAAAACAAAAATTCCAATACCTATCCAAACAAGAAAGTTACAATAGGTGCACAAGATAAAAATGGTGAAATGTAAAAAAACTCCAGAATAATGTAGTTTGCGATATACTACATCGATTTAATCGAAATCTTATGGGTTATAATAGAACTTTTAAGTGCAGAGACATTATACAAGTATTTCTACGTTTTAGAACAAAGTAATACGACGCATTATTGAAAATAATGTATCTAGTGCTCTTTTAAGAAATTTATTCAACACTAAGTACAAACTCAATAAGAAGATAAAGTAATTACACAAATAATTTACTGAAGTTACCCTTCTTATGCATTCCATGACCTACCACAGCTGGAGGTGTATTCATGTTTACTTTTATGTGACCGTTGACCTTCACACTACAGCCCAGGAAGTCTCCGTGATCACACGGTTGTTTTTTTTTTTTTTTTTTTTTTTTCCATTTTACCAGCTGGATAAGCACAGATATAAAATGCAGTGCACATATAAAATGCTTGCAAGTTCCATCAGTACGTTCTGTATGAGAGCACAGAGTATTATACTACTAGAGTAGGGATGTCAAAGTGCATGTATGACGTGCTCATTCTACAAGCATTGCAAATCCAACAAGGTTCATTTTTTAGTAAGATAAAATATATCATCACTCTTAAGGAAATGTGCGGGCTCTTGAGAGCACGCAGTTACGCGCTTGACATCCCTGTACTAGAGTACAGTCACATTTTTCCACAGGTTTTTTTATACAACCGGGTAGCTAGCTATAATGCAGTAAAGTGCTGGAATTGTACAGTAAGTTACAATTTACGCTAGCTGCTCGAAATATCCTCTTTCAGCTGCTATGCTGGTATAATGTGGAAGTACACGAAACTGCAAGACATTGCAATATTTCTCCCTTAATTACCCCCCAACCGTTACGACTTCGGACAGAGATGTATAGAGTTAAATCGATGTAGTTTAACTCAAATTACATTATTCCGAAGTATTTTATACACCTTCTGGAACACCTTGTATAATACAATATCGAATATGTACATGCATTTTTTAAATCACATATTGTCCTTCGTAAACAAAATCCCTAACAACTGAACACACATCGATATAAAACCATATATTATCGAACGTACGAGCAATAATAGGCAATTCGTTATCTCGTAAAACCTACCTGCGCGTCAGGGTAAGAAGAAAGTGAACTGAGGAGCTTCCCTCCCTCACTACGCTTCTACTCGTAGCTAGCGAGCTCACTTTTCCCACCATAAGTTTCTTACTATAAGCTACGACGCACGAAAGCAATTATTGGTTTCATGAGATAAAGAATGACCTATAGCAACAGTATATGCAATTGAAGGGTTTTTTTAAAAGAACCATAGTCCAAAAAATTCAAATTTGAAATATTAAGCATGTGGTGAGCGTACTGAATTAGTTGTCAGTTGAAAAAAAAAAAACATTGCCCTGTGTCATAGAAGCGGAAATTTTCAGTGGTTTTCATAAAACAACCATAGTCCAAAGACTTTTTTTTTGTGAAAACAGCCATTATCCACGACGATGGTAGCATTTACAAATATCCCATTCACACCATCTTGAAACATTTATCCATACAATTTTAAACTTACTTTATTTCAGCACGTGAATTGTTGTATTAGTTATAGAGTCATCTTTTAGGTGCAGAAGTAACCCCATGAAAGAAACATAAGCAAAGAAAGGAGTAGAAACAGGATATAATAAAGAAAAAGAAGATTAAAGGAAAATCACACTTCAGCCACAACAGAGTATTTTTTTCTTAAAACAACCACTGTCCACAGTTACTTGCATTTACGCATATATTTCTATGAGGCAATTTAAGTTATAAATGTAATTACTTCAGTTTTCCCAAGTTTCTGCAACACCTTAAGAAACGATGCATTTCAATTGAAGTATCATAGTTTTTTTTTTTTGTTTCTCCTGAAAATGTATGTTATTGGAATATGCTTGTTAAAAAAAACTTCAATTTCTTTTAGAGTTAAAAATGTTATGTTTTATTTAACGACGCTCGCAACTGCAGAGGTTAAATCAGCGTCGCCGGATGTGCCGGAATTCTGTCCTGCATAAGTTCTTTTACATGCCAGTAAATCTACTGACATGAGCCTGTCGCATTTAAGCACATATAAATGTCATCGACCTGGTCCGGGATCGAGCACGCAACCTTGGGCATAGAAGGCCAGCGCTATACCAATTCGCCAACCAGGCCGACTTTAGAGTTAATCTGGCTAACTATATAGCTCGGGTAGGCTAATGAATTGGTCTCCTGATTCGAGACACTCGGGTTTTACATGGTTTCTGTATGTATATTGTATTATTTATATTTATTTAATTTCTTCCTGTAACCACTACAGGTTGCCATCGACACAGAGTACCATGATACAATAGAGTAAATGCCTTCAGCCTTAGTGATACAGTGTTGTTAGAGTGAAAAATAACAATTTGAATTATATTGAAACACATGATATTAAACGAAGTAATGTCAAGGAGATGCGAATTATTCATGGTTCATATGTATGATGCCTGAAAATAGCTATTGAGCCTTTGAGTGCTGCAATTGTTAGATCTCTTAAAATATTTTTATGCAGGCCAAAAGATTTACAGAAGTCGACTAGGAACTGGGGTATGGTCCCAAGGGCTCCTACCATTAGTCCCGTAATGACGATGGATTCCACATGGTATTTGTCCTTATAAAAACTGATGGAAGGTTCATATATATTCCATTTTTCCTCGTGTACTTCTTCTGGCTGGTATTCGTGCGATTCGAATCTCACAGTAGGATCTATGATGTAACCTTCAAGAGAGGGAGGTTTAAATGCAATTATGTCGATTCTTCGATTACTGCCCTCACTGGATATGCCGTGTACTTCTTCATATACTGAATAACCTTTGTTCCCTAAGGCATTTGCTATTACAGATCTCACTGTATGATGCCACGTATTTCGTAGAAGTTCACCGAGTGGACAGGCTCCCAGGACATGGGCAAGGGTTTCAACCTCCCCGTCACACTGTATTTTTTATTACTGTATTTTATATTACGATATTGTGTTTTTGCATTATATTTTATTTTTATATTTGTAATAAATATATTATTATTATGATTATTATCATCATCATCATCATATTTTAAAAAACATCTCCAGGCGAATGCTAAGATATCACCAATTTAAAGGGCCACAACTCGCCTTCTTCCGGACCAAATTAACCCTTCACCATCACTTCTCATAGCCTACATTATCATAGCATCTATCTATCTATCTATCTGGAAAGTATCACATCCAGCAAAATGTGCTGGGAGAACCAAGATATTGTGAAAAAAAAATCCGAAAACAAAAACGTCTGTGTATTATATTACTGGTTCTTTTTAACTCCGCAATAAACGAAATACGAAGTGGAGGAAGTTTTTATTACAGAGGAGATTGTGGTCTAGCCGTGTGGCTAACGATGTACCGTGCAAATGAGTGCTAGCTACCTGGTAAGAATACAGAGCGTCGTTAACAGTGATCCCGCACTCTTTCCTATCTCCAATTTGGACCGGAAGCAAACAAGTGCGCAGCGGCACACAACTGATCAGCCTAATTGGAAACAATGCAGCACACACCGAGTTGAGCTCGGGGCTCATCGGCAAGAATCAGGCTAATTGGTTATACAAGCCAGTATCAAAGCAGCTGTTACAACAGACACAACTCTGGACTCAGCACTCTTCAACCAAGCACTACGGGTTCAAATCTGGCTGAGGTAACGCTGCCTGATGAAAATATCAGCTATCTTCCTTAAGTCTGTATTTATACTGTCACGCATAAGTATATGAAAACTGAACTATAATGTTACAATTCATAGCCCTCAACATAGCTGAGAAACGTGTTCAACGAGAAGATATGTGCGAAGACAATGTAAGCAGCAAAGATGATACTTCTACGAGAAATAAAAATTTATACAAGAAAATGTGCTAATCAGAAATAAAGAAACCATATTAGAATACTTGTTTAAAGTTCCGAAATAAAGATACAGCTTTACAACACATAATATAACAGAAAGAAGCTGAAAAATCAACAAATATAAACCAAAATGGTAGTTATATGTTGATAAATGTCAGGTAATCAGATGACATACATACATACATACATACATACATACATACATACATACATACATACATACATACATACATACACCAAAATGGCAGTCTTTTCTTTTTATATTAGTTAAACAGCATGTCCCATTACAATAAAGGTAATAGGCCTACTACATGCCTCACAAGATGTATGTTTACAATATAATACATTATGCTTCGTTTCTGTCACTCTCTTGGCGTATGTAGGTTTGTTATTTTGTTGTGAAAATCTGAGTTTCTCACTATATCTAGTGCCTACTCTTATCTATCCTAGATTAAATTATCCTAGGTTTACTCTTCTAAATTTATGGTACTGACATAGTTTGTGAATGTATGCGCATGTTTTGCATTAGTTTACGCTTTGTGAAAGTCCATTTGCCAGTTTTCCTTAACATTTCCCGCTGGAACGCTAGTCTTTCTTTGTCCATTTTCGGGCACTCGAAAAGGAGGTGATCGACAGTCTGTTCCCCTGCTCTACACGTACACGACAGATTGTCCCTCAGCTTGAATCTTCATATGTTAATGAATGCAGGTATTCAGATGACATACATACATACATACATACATACATACATACATACATACATACATACATACATACATACATACATACATACATACGCACATACACATACATGCATACACATAGGCCTAAACACACAATACATTACATTACATTACATAACATAACAAAACATAACATAACATATAACATGTCCACCGCTGTGGAGTAATGGTCAGCACGTCTGGCTATGAAACGCGTTCAAATCCTGGTTGGAACAAATAATTACCTAGTGGGTTTTTTCTGAGGTTTTCCCTCAACCAACTGAAGTAGAAATGCTGGGTAATTTTCGGCGTTGGACCTCAGACTCATTTCGCCATCAGTAATTCACATATTACCATATTCATACAATAGCCCGAGTTAAGTTCACGGTTCAGCGTGTTGTACTTGTACAAGAACGCGGCTGTTCGGCTACCCAGTCATTCACAGAATAGGAGTGGTAAGCACAATAAGCCTCAGGCTGCAGTATAAGCCTTCGGATCCCTCCTCCGTACAATGAGAGGAAAAAAACATATAATTGTAATCATTCGATTGAATTTATTGTTTGTGTTACAAATAAGATTTGTCGGTTAGTTCCTATTCTTTCAGATAAAATTAAATAAATAAAAAGTTAATAAAATTATAAATATAGCAACAATCCATATCAATCAAGCTTCAATAATACACCATTACATTACATGAATGCAAAGACATAAATACTACTGTATATTGCATTATAATTATTAGTAGTAGTTCAATATACACAATATAAAATTAGAACATTATTTTATCGAGTCGTGTAGGCTATGGATTTGAGAAAAAGTATTGGTCAACTAGAAGAGGTAGATAATGAGAAACGGCAAATGTACGGGCCTACAATTCCGTATTAGCTGGAAAAATATCACCTCAAAAGGATTCATATATACGGTATGTTAGCTGGAACTACATGCACGATATCGAAACACCTGGCCAAGATTTGGAAACTATTCCAACTAAACCTCCAAAACATGAAAACTATAGCGCTATTAACCATAAAGAGGTCGCTTCAAATTTATAAGAATCACTGTTGTAAAATTTAAAATTATTTTCTTTTTTACTAGTTTTGATCACTTTTTCAACTTTATCAAATTTTTTTTTTTCAGAATACTTGTATGAATATGAAATTTTATTCCTTGTTATTTTATAATTTGTGTACGCAGCCTACAATGGTAGGAAGTATTAAATAAAAGATAATGAAATAAAATTGCGTGAAAAAATAAACAACATGGGTTAATACACTGAAATAAGGGAAAATAGAATGGAGGAATTTAGTTTTGATCGGTCGGTTAATTCATTCAATGAATGAGTCATTCACGGACTGATTGATCGACAGTTTTGTCCATATTTTTCCAGTCTTTCCTTTCGTTATTTTTCACGTGTCCATATTTCAGGATTATTTTTGCGATTTTAAAGTTCTAAATGAGGGGCTCGGGCGTAAAATATGGTAACTAACATTTAGTAAAAAAAAATGAGATATGTAGCGTATAATATGGTACCGTATTTTACATTCTGCGTCTAATGCAGTAGTTAGTTTCTCAACACATGGCAGAAATATACGGGCTATTCCATCTCACATCGACCGAAATATAGAGAAAATTGACTTTGCAATTTTTAAATACAATGAAACTTTTTCTGTCCGTAGACAACTATGATACAATGCTTTGTGCAAAGTTTGAGGCATCAGAACTTCATAGTGTTTAAATTAAAAATATTTTAATTTATCGTATTTTCATAAAATTAGCAACTTTAAACTGTTGTGGCTGCGAAACCCTTTCACTCAATGATCAAAATCATGGTTTATTTTGATGCTGAAAAGTTAAAGTTTATATTGACATGTAAACAGAAATTTAGATTTTTCTTAATTAAGACACCTTCGCCCACGAAAAAATATTTTTAAAATATATGGTTAGATTCCGCATTGAAAGAACAAATAAACACGTATTTTTTACTGGTGCACCATTAATACGAAAGTATTGAAAAATCAAATAAAGAAAATAAATAGTACGCGCGTGAGCTAACCAGCTGACTGTAAGGCGGGAGCTAGCCTAGGCAAGCAAGGCCAGGAGACATCAACACGTGATGTTTCGTCTAGTAGCGCATAGCTGGGCTAGCTTTATCACAGGTTTTCATAAACACAGGAGTAAAATGACGCCCAGCGCTCGCTTATCTTCATCTCTCGGCCAGTCCGTGCTGTGTTGCGCCTTTCAAGTCTAGGCGTATGAAAAAAAAAATTATTTAATACTCCCGAAACTTATTGCCGTGACACTAAGCAAACAATGCCGAATCCCTCTTAATAATGCAAGGTTTTTTCTCAATTTTTTTTTTTTTTTCCAAATGGGCAAAAAGCCTAAAACTAAGTAAAATCAGATTATCTGTCTCTCTGTAGACAATAAAAATAAGGATTACTTCTTATCATAACCTACCAAATGTCAGCTTCAAAATGAGTTCTCGTTCAATGTTCTGCAGTAAATGGTTTCGAATTCTGAGCGCTGAAAGAGGCTTGTTTTTCTAAACTACGCTAAATTTGTCGCTCAACAATACGAAAACCGTTTGACTTTCGATAGCATATTTTTTCAAATGCACTCTCCTCAGCACCTTGTATAAATAGGGAAAAAATTAGAGTATAAAAAATGCGAAGTTTTTTACTGATCGATTTCATATCGAATAGCCCATACAGATTTTACTTTCCTGGTAACTATACAAACTGTTGCATTTATAAATGTTTACCTACCTAATAACTTCAAAACACTAAAACGCTACTTACCACGTTTTACTCCCGAACTCCTTAAACATAAAACATTCTTTGAAAATAAGTTCGTACATGAATAATTAACAAGTGAATAAGTGAACATGCGATGAATGCAGTGTTTGGGTTAAGCAGTTTAATTGCATCCTAACGCCTCCCGCCTACAAAGGTAATAGCATTCAACACCGATTTCTAATGCGGAAAAATTACATTCCTTTCCAATGTAACGTTTCATAACTATGCCGAGAACTCACCGACCGCAAAGTTGACATTTTCATAGCACATGACGTTACGGTCAGCACAGTTCGTTAACTAAATCAATACAGTGACATGTTTATCACCTGTTAAGTTCAGTTTATACTAGTACACAATAATATGACCTCTATACCATATTAGTCAAATTGATTAAAAACGCAATTCTTTATTTAAGTTACATTTTCAACTACAGATTTACAATCATTGATGTAGATGTTCCTGTACCAAAATTAAGAAATTAATGTTCCTTGGCCATATGCTTGCAAATGTTTCACTTTAAAGATGATAGCCTAAAATGAGTTTCAAGATAAGTCTTCACTCCCACGTATAAAAGGATAGAGATGTTGCATTATAATGGATGTGCAATGGCTTCTCTTTCCTCTTCACATGTGCCCCCGACCAAGACATACACAAGATCGGCGGATTCTGTTGTATACATCAGGGCTTCCCCAAATCAACTGGCATTCATTCTGCACACGTTCCCACAGGTCGTCTTTTGTTTATGGGTGTTGCATTAACGACTTCAAATGACACCACAGAAGTCCAATGGAGTCACATCCGATGACCTCGGTAGCTACTGTTCTAGAATTAAAACATCTAAAAGCACTTCTGCTATTTTCATCTAAGAACATGCGGACGAGAATTTGCTTTAATTAAACAACCTTGGACTTAATACGTTGAATTTATACGCTGCAGTGAAAACTCATTGAAATTTATATCGGCTACCATCTTAAGTTCAAAATTTGTAAGTACATGTCGAGAGGGAATTTTTTTGTTCCAGGAACACATAGGCCTCTATATAAAGTTTGTAAGTAAACGTTTGAATCACCCTGTATATTAGTGTGGAAAAAAATAACTTCAATTAATTTTATGAATACAAAACAGAGGTCAGGCTACTATCTTAGGTTCAAAATTTGTGAGTACATGTCGAGAGGGAATTTTTTTGTTCCAGGAACACGTAGGCCTATATAAAGTTTGTAAGTAAACGTTTGAATCACCCTGTATATTAGTGTGGAAAAAAAATAACTTCAATTAATTTTATGAATATAACACAGAGGTCATACTAATTACTGTATAAACAACGTGTCCACCTCAACATTACATTTATAACTTCCGTTGTATTACATTCTGGTTGGAAATCCTTGTGTAGGCCTATATATGATACAGTATCTGTGGCAATTTATGAAAAGAACCACACCGTGGCGCTGGTGTGGCATGGGAAGTATGGTAGACGGGAAATATCCGAGGAAAACGCGGAAAAGATTCGCACGACCTTCACAAGAATTCTGATAAAGTCAATCTGACATAAGAGTTAAGACGTAGGCCTCCATGCTCTACAGATCTTACTTCTCCGAACTTTTTCCTGTGGGATTTTGTGAAGGACCAAGTGACGCCTGTGGAGAACATGATTGATTTTGGACGTAAAACTCGTCAGGCTATCGACAACTTCACATTGCAAATGTTTCTGAATATCTGGGTGGAGGTGGAGTACAGGTTGGACATCTGCCATGCCACTGTGGTGCACATATCGAAGTTCTTTGAATGGAACACAAAATGCATGGGTTTCTGTACCAGGAAAGAGCGGGTTTGCCATAAATTACAATAACTTCAAAAATTATTTTATCTTACATAAAAAATTTATTGAGAGGGCAACAACAGTGAATTTAGTAACAATATGATCTCAAAACATGAGTGTTGTTACTAGTCAGCGAGGTATGCAATGGAGGTGGAAAGTAACTAGCCATCCTACCCCATTATCTCCTAACTTAGTTGTCTCGTAAGTGATGCCTTATTAGTGTCACTTATGAGGTTCAAACCTATCTTTGAAAGTTTACTAAACAACAACAAAAGCAAACTTCAGTAATTTCACAAGTATGATTTCGCTGAACAGCGGTCCATTGCAAAACGTTCCCAACATGTTCGAAGTTCATTACAGGAAAAAACAATACAAAACTTATTGCGCTGTATTAACTGATGAAAAGCAGACTTTTGGAATAAACCATCGGTCCCATTTGGAATAAACCATCGGTCCCACTCCTGTGGAATAACGGTTAACATGTCTGACTATGAAACGAGTGATCCGCGTTCGAATCCTGGTTGAACAAATTATCTGGTTGAGGTTTTCCTCAACTCATTAAGAGCAAATACTGAGTAACTATCGGCACTGGACTTTGGACTCATTTCAATGGCATTTAACACTTTAATTTCACTCCGACACTAGATCCAATACAAAACCCCCACCATTAAATTTCGAACGAACAGAGATCATTTCACGCGAAGTCATTCATTTTCCATACGAACCTGAAGATACATCAGTAAACAGCTAACGTCATCCTTTATCCTGTGTTTCTTAAATCTGTAGCCGCATCTAGGCAAAGTTTTGGTGTCCCAATTTCGTTTCCTAATAACACATTATCTGCCACTTCTACGAAGAAGAATGCTTTGTGGCATGTTCTGCATCTTCTTTCTTGCAAATTTCTTCTTGAGACATACTTATTCTTGTGATATCGTGATCTTTTGCATCTTCATATAAGAGTCCCGATTATCCGGATTGCTTCTTTTAATTACAGTACTGTATGTATATATAGTACGTACTGAATAAGAACGTTTTTTTAGGTGAATTGCATACTGTACGGTATTATGAATAACTACTCATTTATTATGTACAGACCCAGAAACAAATATAGTCCGGATAATCGAGACTCTAATATACTTTACTTGTCCACTTTAATTTCTGAAAAAAACTGGCCTAATTCGCATAATTCTAGACCCACTTATAATGTAGGTACTTATTCAGAAAAGTATCCCATTGGTTTGCTGCAAATTCCTATGGATGAAGGAAGTCAAGATAGTAATGTGTGACAGGAACGGGAAATGGGAGACAGAGAAGATTGAAGAAAGAAGATAAAGAGTGAAGATTTTGGAAACAGGAAGATGCTGCTAATGCGTTCCTAATCTATATAATAATAATAATAATAATAATAATAATAATAATAATAATAATAATAATAATAATAATAATAATAATAATAATAATAATAATAACAATAATAATAATAATAATAATAATAATAATAATAATGTTTTGATAATTTTGCAACTCCATAATCATTTTCCCTCTGGCCGTAATTACGTAATAATGAGAGGAACTCCGTAATAATTATGGAAAATCAGTAATAGTTGGCACCTCTGCAGCAAAATCGCAAAAACTTTCCACATGCAACTTCTACGAATAGTTTCTTTGATAATCCTTTTATCGTATATTAAAATACTCATGCGAATGTGGCATCTTAATAATTATTTGATGTCCTTGCTCACGTCACTAAAGCATACAGAAGGGAGGAAGTGAAGTTTCCGTGTTCGCACTGGAAGGAGATTACGTGGTCAGCAACACATTCCAGAGGTCTTCAACCCCTGGCAGTGACAAAGTACTCAATTTCACAGACCCAGAGCCGTTCTGGAAGTTATAAAGAAACGAAAGTCCCATGTCCACCTGGCTTTGAATTCATGCCCCTCCAGTCTGCAGTGTGTCACACTACCATCGGAACTAACACGTCTTCAAGATAATCCACACTGAAATTGAACTGGATTTTGTCTTCACTAATATGATACAAAAGCTGATTGACACAACATACCACAGCATGTCCATGAACATCGTCAGGTTACTCAAACACCCTGCCAAGTTTTTGTGAACAAAAAAAAACGGAAAATTTGCCACAATATATTTATTTTATTACACTGAATAAACACTGCTGTTTACATAATCTACATTAGGTAAATTTATGTTCAGAGTCAAAATTAAATGGGAAAAAGAAGATAAAAGAACTAGGTGAAGACAGATTATGATGTGAGAGAATCCTTCATTCTACAAAAGCTATTAGTAAAGGAATAACCAAATTAATAACTTGTTAAACAGTTTAGTAAACAAGTGAAAAGATGAAACAGAATAATAGTAAAACAATTAGGAATAATAAATATAGTTAAGTGTGTTTATTACGATATTATTATTATCATTATTATTATTATTATTATTATTATTATTATTATTATTATTATTATTTGATTACTACTACATTCGTGTTGTATGTGGTAGATACACGATATTAAATAGTACTATACTGTTATTAGGTCCCGCGCCGTGGCGTCGTGATCGAAGGCATCCTGCCTAGGACTCGCGTTACGGAATGCGCGCTGGTTCGAGTCCTCATGGGGGAAGAAATTTTCTCATGAAATTTCGGCCAGTGTAGGGGACCGGTGCCCACCCAGCATCGTGATGCACTTGGGAAGCTACGATAGGTAGCGAAATCCGGTTACGCAAACCAGCTATAACGGCTGGGGAGCTCATCGTGCTAACCACACAATATCTTCATTCTGGTTGGATGATCGTCCACCTCTGCTTCGGTATGTGGCCGTGAGGCCAGCAGCCGGCTGGTCGGTCTTTGCCCTTCATGGGCTGTAACGCCACGGATTATTATTATTATTATTATTATTATTATTATTATTATTATTATTATTATTAGCAGAGCTGGAAAATTAAGTAGTAGTTCATAGGTTAGTACTTGTGAAATTATTATGTTATACTGTATTTACTTTGTATTTGATATGGGAATAACGGATTTGAACTGGACTGCATCAATCCGCCATGTCCAGACAAGATTGATGAGAAATAAATAAATAAAAATAAAAAACATAATTTACATTGAATTTATTCCTTGTAATATTTCTTTTGAGATTTAGCTGCTCTTAACAATTTTTCATTCCTGCAAATTAGTGAAAATGTTCACAAATGAAAGACAAATTCAGTACAATTTGTAGTTATGCTTTGATTATTCAGGATGACTCCTGTTTATAACAATAATGTCCATTTATTTTTCATTACTGTAAAACTCTTTCTACAAAGGTATTAGAAGGTAGAATGCTAGTAGGAACCTTGATTATGACTTTATTTATGATTGAAAAACTTTCTTTATAAACTTTAGAAAAAAATAAAGCCCCTTACCAACATCACTTCCTTGATAATGATTACGTTCTAATAAAACAACTCAATCTCACAAAAAGCCTCACACAGTTCATCAAGATTCACAAATTCTTGCAGTCTGAATATATCAAATTCATTTTCAAAGAAAGAATAATCTAATTCTTGACTCCATGGAAAGCTATGTAACTTTCAATATTGACTATTATCTCTCAATTATAGCACTTTTCCAGATAATACAGTACACTAACATAAAACTCACAAAAAAGTTAACAGAAATATTAAAAAGGAACCGTGTTATCTATGTTATGTCATTAATGTGCGTAGATTTGTTGACATAATTTTTTTTTCGAAAATGGCCAAAATTTCACGCATCAACTCCTTCCTTAAGAAAAAGAAGTGATACTTTTTTTTTTCCTATAGGTACTGCGCAAACGTTCGAAAGTTCCTCGTGTCGGAAGATTAGTGACGCACAGGGAAACAAAATACTGTAGATACTAAATGCGTTGTTGCCAATCAGTGACAGTCAAGAAAGAGAAAGTAAAACTCTAAACCAGATTCAGAAGTACGTTCCTATACCCTAGCAACATTGAATATGTAAACAGCCCTGTCTGCAGACAAAGAAAACCAACGCTCTCGCCTGCCTATGAAGAGCCTGATCCATGCTAAATACACTTTGCATGGTGAAATTTAGTAATCTATAATGTTATAATTCCTGTAACACGTATTAGTCTACTAACAAAATTTCACCATTACTGTATAAAGCAACGAATTTAGCAAGCGACTGAACGGATAGGCTTAAATGGCATCACATGACCACACATGCAGAACGTTTTACAACAGGCTACTCTTTAACGTGACAGACACATTAGGGACACCACAGACCAAAACGTTTGGGAATCTCTGTAGGGTATAATAGCACTCGGGTATCACATAATGTACAAGTTTCCGAAGTTTGAAATAAACCAAAAGGAATAGTTAAATACGAATTCTATCAACCTTTTTATACTGATTTTGTCCAAGGGCCTCAAATATGTAGTTTTTCAAAAGTAAGAAGTAACTTGAATTGCTCATATTTTCTTAATTTTCTTCACAATCTTAAACATTCTGGCACAAGAAATGGGACTTTTTGTATAACCACCCATTGCCATAATTTCATCGTAGATGTTGTATGTGTCCACCATTTGGATCTTGCACAACAGCCTTTTTTCAATGCTGTCTTCTGCAGCTCAGAGTTTATGTTCTGAAATATCTGCCACAGTGTGTGCGATGAAGTTCTTCATGTCACCAATTGTCGTAGGTTTGCTCAAGAATATTCGTTTCTTCTAACAGATACACAATCTTGCAGGCCAAGTTACAGGAAAGTGCCTACTGATAACACTACCACCAGAACAATTAGCAATAAACCAGTTCGTTCCATGGTAGAGTTAAAAAAAAAAAAACATTTCTTGTGCAATAAGCTAGTGCCAAAATTTTTAAGACAGTGTATAAAATGAAGAAAATATGATGAATTAAAGTCACCTATTACTTTGAAAAACCCTATATATTAACTTCATTTGATAAGAAGAAAGATGAGTGGAACGGAGAAAAATTCTCTCCGGCACCGGGATTTGAACCCGGGTTTTTCAGCTCTACATGCGGATGCTCTATCCACTGTTGGTTATAGGCTATAGCTGTCAAAGCTCTCACTTAATTAAGCTGTTGACAAACATTTTATATTACTGCAGTTCTGTGAGGCGAAGCCTTCAGTGGAATGAGGGATGAACTTTAGAGTCTGTTCCAAATTATAAAACTCAAACTTCACTGTTATTCACTTATTCACTACTGATATATTTACATAGAAAAAGATTTAAGAGGACTGTCTCTAAAGAAGAAAGTAAAATGCATTCCAAATGATCTAAAAGTTCTGCAAAGTATTAAAAATGACTAAAAATGCCGAAAAAAATATAAAAATGAACCATTAGTTCAAAAACGCAAAAAAATTCAATATAACACATTAATTTTTCACGTTGATATTAACATAGAAAGGATTTCTATATTAATAGGCATCGTCCTATTGTGAAAAATAAGAAGATGACTTTTCATCAACATCCATCCCCTAGTAATTACGTATCGCTATTTCATATCGTTCAACCTTCCTTTTGATACATTGTGCTTGTATCATATTAATTTACATACAATTTAATGACCGATATTAATTCGATTTATCTTGCATTTACCTGAATAACAACTGGGCTATACAGAATGAACCGTAAGTAACGTCATTAATTTCAAGGGGTTATTCTTCGAGATATTTCAAACAAAAAAGTTTCATACAATTTTGCTCGTTTTTGCTTCCTTTTCAAGAAAAAAATTACTTTATATGAAATATTTCATGGTGTAGACTATTTTGGGAAAGTTGTTGGATTTAATTTTATTGGGTTATTTTACGACGCTGTATCAACATCTAGGTTATTTAGCGTCTGAATGAAATGAAGGTGATAATGCCGGTGAAATGAGTCCGGGGTCCAGCATTTGCTCATATTGGGTTGAGGGAAACCCCCGGAAAAAAAAAAACCTCAACCAGGTAACTTGCCCCAACTGGGATTCGAACCCGGGCCACCTGGTTTTGCGGCCAGACACGCTGACCGTTACTCCACAAGTGTGGACAAGTTGTTGGATTAATTCCCAATATTCTCAGTCAATTAAAAGAACAATGTATTATGATAAATGACTGAAAGAATTTTAGTTTTGTCCTTAAAATTTCCAGGAATTTGATGTGAACAAATGTAACTTTTCATTCTGCAAAGGAATTTTAAAATATTACATTTGTTTGATCAAATGTTTGAACATTTAAAGGATAAAACTAAAATTCTTCCAATCATTTATTATCATAATACATTGCTCTCTTAAACTGACTGGGCATAGGCTATTTGGAATTAAATCAATGACTCCCAAAACACACTATGAAATGTTTCATATAAAACAATTTTTATTTCGAAAAGAAAGCAAGAACGAGCAAAACTGTATTAAACTTTTTTGTTTGAAATGTCTCAAAGAAATTAATAACATTACTTATGGTTCACCTGTATAAATGAGCGTTTGATATCCTTCAAGCTGTACAAATGGTTAACTCTATTTACTGTATATTCTGGAGATTGGACTACATCCGTTATTACAACCTGTTATCACATGAAAGGCCAGAAACCAGCCAGACAGTTGCACATAGTTCGTAATTGATCCATGGACCTTAAAGCTGTGAAGGCTTCAAAAAGCAATACATGGCCTGGAGCTATGCAACCAGATAGCCAGAAATCCAAATTGGAGAGAAATGCTAACAGAAACCGTCTTTTGCTGAATGTATTACAGACCAAGCACTGGAAAGGTAGTTGCAGTAAGAATATCTTCTTCTTCTCCCCTTCACGTATTAGGCCAAATGGCCTGTTACGATCTCACAGTTGAGTTTTCAATCCCGCGCTTCTTTGGACGACCGAGAGATCTCTTCCCGTTTGGACAATAGTGGAGCATGACTTTTGGGATTCTATCTCTATGCATGCAATGCAGATGATTTATCCAGTTGTAATTCTTCCATTAAATCTTCATTGCGTTTGTGATCCCATTTCGTATATCCAGCTGTATATCTCATAAATTTCATTTCATTAGCTGTTATTCTGCTTTCGTCTTTCTTCCTCAATGAATATGCCCCACTGCCATAACAAAGTACAGGTCTCGCCAAGGTCTTGTAAAGGCGAATTCGAGTATGCCTTTGTACTGGGGAAGGTTTCATAATGGTGTTAATTATTTCCATTGTTTTTGTGTATTTAGAAATTTTTTGTGAAATGTCTACTTCATCGAAAAAATATGTGTATCCGAGATATGTAAAATAATTTATCCTTTCTAATATTTTTGAATCTAAACATATATTGCTGGCACAGGGTATTTTCCGCAGAAGACCATAATTTTAGTTTTTTCTTTATTGATTTTCATATCATATTTAATTCCAATTTTGTTGTAATTCATCTTCTGAGGATGCCACCAGAGCTAAATCGTCTGCAAAAAGTAATGAATCTAGTTGTAAATGTCTACTGAGTTGTATATATCCATGAAGCAATTGTTTCCATTCTCTAATTATTTGATTCATATATATAATAAATAGCAACGGTGAAAGGCTGCAGCCTTGTCTTACTCCTGTATGAATTTCTGTCCAATGTGATAATTTATTGTCACACCTTACTGCAATTTGATTTGTTTTATAGATATTATATATGTTTGCTATAAGTTGTTGTGGAACAACTGTCGCAATTGTGCTCGACAAAGTGTCCTGGGTTCAAATATACGCGATATTCAATAAGACTGAACTTTATGATAATAAATCATTGTGTTTATTTGTGAAATATTTTATAAACTCCCACTTAGACGATTCTGAAATAAATGACTACATTTATGTTTTATAATATCGCATATTTTTGCTTACAAAAAAAGTAACATAACACATAAAATAAAGTGAGTCCACATGGGCATTCTGAATTAAGTATTGAAAAGAATGATTATACATCGAAAGACGAGACACATGCTTCTAGACAATGTAACATTGGATACTTCACAACAATTTAGATTTACATCAACGTAGTTTCAACATATCAATAGAATGCAAGACATTAAGAGCTCTAAACTAAATTCCTAATATCGCCCAAACAGAAAAATACTGAAGGACTAAAGGATGATCGTCCGGTGACGATGTTACCAATGAGACTACAAGAGTGATTTATATGTAGGTACGTGAAAGCATGGTCTACTATATATATAAAATACGAAGTAACTGCTGGTTGATAGAATGATTTCGTCTGAGATGCCAAGTATACCAACGCTTTATGCCTCGGTTGCAAAATCTGTCACATTCATAAATGTATCTGTGGCAATATTGTAGATTCTTATGGCCACCATGCCTTAAATTGTCATGAGTAAGGAGCGTCTCTCTCGTCATTCATCATTCAATGACATCATTAAAAGAGCATTAACATCCTCAGGGGTTCCATCCATCTTAGAACCTTCTGGAATCAGCCATTCAGACAGCAAGAGACCCGATGGTCTGACTCTAGTCCCGTGGCGAGTAGGCAAATCCTTAATTTGGGATTCCACATGTGTGGATACACTGACCCCTTCAACCTCTAAGACACCAGGATCTGCAGCAGAAAGTGCCGCTGTCAGTAAACACCATAAATATAAACATCTTGCAGATAATTATATTTTTGTCCCTTTTGCGGTTGAAACGTTTGGATCATGGTGTAGTGAAGCCTCATCCACCATAGGCAGAAGTTTAGTGCAGCTTTCTGGGGACCCTCGAAGCAGTCAATATCTACGTCAGCGCATTGGTATTGCCATTCAGCGCAGTAATGCCACAAGTATTCTTGCATCCTTCCCAGAGTCCTCTTATTTAGATGAAATTTTCTTCCTTTAATTAATCAATTTATTTGTATTCTATTATAGTATACATCCAACAGAAATATCTCATACTTCCTCAGCAGAGTCCTGTCAGGAATGAATTCTTCATTGCATACATACTGTATGTACGTCTTCTACTCACCAACCATATGTCACACACGAAAACCGAAAGACTGTACTGGAATCCCAATAATTGCATGATTTGAAAATTTATGTTTATTATTTAGGCAGCAGACAGCCTGATTGCAAATTTTTTGAGCCAAAATACTTAATATTTGCATGATTAATAAAATTTACATTCAAATCTTATACTTTAGAGAAGAAGCAAGAAGCAATTTTTTGTGATTGCCTGGCACAGACTCAACAATGGTGACGTCATGTGTATTGAAAGTGTTACGAAGCAAAAAGCGAAGGAAGTAATTTACTGAAATCTATACCAAAAAAGTCAAATTTATTTTGCCTAAATTGCAAAGTATGAGAATGAACAGTTATCCTCTCTATAAAAGTGGTCTAGTATATTTCATTGGTTACTTCAGGATAAATATATGAAATTTGGGAGTATACATCAAGCCAATCAAACTACTATGAGCGTTTTTAAATCATTGATGTCTGTGTTTCCTTGTCATTCCGCCAAAAAAAATTAAATATTCAGTTTTGGAGTCACTATTGACTCTAAAAAGATGGATGACACAGCTAGATGCTCTGTCTCGTTCTGCTGCTCTGCAACTTATTACAAGGTAACTTTTCAAGTTCACTACAGATATCTTTGCAAATTCACTACGAAGTATCTCTACAAATTCACTACGAGAAATCTTTGTCGAACAAGCATAAGATATGTATAGGCGACACTACAATGAAAAAATCTTGAAGAGGATATCGCTGCCGCCATTGTAAAGCATAAGCTGAAGTAGGCGAGAAGCAGGAGGAGCAAAAGGTACCACTGGTAGGGAAGCAGAAACTGCAGTATCTAAAGGAGCTGCAGAAGACGTGGACATTGCAGCAGGGAAACTGCACAAGTGCGAGTGTTGCAGCAGGAAGCATAAGCAGAAGAAAGTGAAAAGCAGAAGGTGTCCACTGGTGGTTTGCTGGTGTGGAAGCAGAAGATGCAGTATCTAAAGGAGCTGAAAAGGAAGATGCTAGCATAGCAGGAGGAAATTAAATGACGTGCCAAATTGTATAAGTCGTTTTAGTGTCAATAAATAATTCTATATTGTGGCAAATTGTATAAATCATTTTAGAGTCAATAAATAATTCTATCTTGTGCCAAATTGTATAAGTTGTTTTAGTGTCAATAAATAATTCTATCTTGTGCCAAATTGCATAAGTCGTTTTAGTGTCAATAAATAATTCCATCTTTCCAAACTGGTCTTTATTTATAATAATCTACCTTATCTATAATGTGAGGAATCTTAGAAGAAATTAATTAGGCTAGTTAATTCAATATGGAATCTACCTATGGTACCTCCGCTGCCAGAGACCTGCCAGCAACGATATATCACTGTTGGACAGAAGATTGATTTGTCAGTAAAAGTTCAGATTATGTGGATTAAGGTTTCAATCATAATGCAAAAACTAAATATTTACATAACATTGACACAAACATCAAGAATCACGCCATTCAGATGCAGTATCTAAAGGAGCTGAAAAGGAAGATGCTAGCATAGCAGGAGGAAATTCAATGACATGCCAAATTGTATAAGTCGTTTTAGTGTCAATAAATAATTCTATCTTGTGCCAAATTGTATAAGTTGTTTTAGTGTCAATAAATAATTCTATCTTGTGCCAAATTGTATAAGTCGTTTTAGTGTCAATAAATAATTCTACCTTGTGCCAAATTGTATAAGTTGTTTTAGTGTCAATAAATAATTCTATCTTGTGCCAAATTGTATAAGTTGTTTTAGTGTCAATAAATAATTCTACCTTGTGCCAAATTGTATAAGTTGTTTTAGTGTCAATAAATAATTCTATCTTGTGCCAAATTGTATAAGTTGTTTTAGTGTCAATAAATAATTCTGTCTTGTGCCAAATTGTATAAGTCGTTTTAGTGTCAATAAATAATTCCATCTTTCCAAACTGGTCTTTATTTATAATAATCTACCTTATCTATAATGTGAGGAATCTTAGAAGAAATTAATTAGGCTAGTTAATTCAATATGGAATCTGCCTATGGTACCTCCACTGCCAGAGACCTGCCAGCAACAATATATCACTGTTGGACAGAAGATTGATTTGTCAGTAAAAGTTCAGATTATTTGGATTAAGGTTTCAATCACAATGCAAAAATTAAATATTTACATAACATTGACACAAACATCAAGAATCACGCCATTAAAATTCGACCAATATATTCACGCATACTGCCACCACCAATAACGTCACTGCTTAGGTCTTTGATCCATTCTATCTCCTGATTATTAAAGTTAATCGCACCAGCATTTTTTTGGTTTTCAACACTTCTCCCTTTTTGGTCCATAGTAATTCATCTCAAGAGATACACGCAATCATTACAACAATATAAATTAGAAGTGTTATTAAGCAGACAGAGGATTTTCGGTCCCTCGGCATACGGAGCATAGCACTGAGTGCAACAATCTTCATGCAACTGATGCACAGTTATTTCATGCTTAGAAGTTGTATGTTACAACTCAGTCATGTGTCTGCATGCAGTCAAAAGTGATGTCGTATTGGCTCCACGTGTTACAGTAGGGTGGACAGCTGATCTCTAATATGTAAGTATTTTATTTAGTTTTTTTTTTTTTTCGATCAATATTATTTATTACAAAAATACATATTAAATACCGGTTCATTCTAACACATTTAAAGGTAATTATTTAAACAATAATTAACATACAAAGCTAGTTGTGCAGACCAATTTACTGATAGCTGTTGCCTAGAATGCGTCTTAGGAGAGATGATGGAGAAATTTTGTTCTTGTAGAAATTCTTATAAGTTCATAGAGGTTAGTAAACGTTTTTCTGTAACAAAACAATTTCCCGAACTAAAAAAACATCACAGTTTCATTGTTGGTGATAAAAGTTAGGATACTAATTTAAAGTTAGATCGCAATAATAGTGCATCATGATAGTATGTTTAGGAGGGATGTCAATTACTAACACCTGATTACAATGATTTTGTATTAATTGACAGCCATGTCAATTGACGGGAGGCCACCAGTGTAGCTCAGTTGGCTGAGGCACTTGCCTCCCGATTTGGAGTTGCACTCGGGCACGGGTTCGATTCCCGCTTGGGCTGATTACCTGGTCGGGTTTTTTCCGATGTTTGGTAATCTATGGCGAGATCGCCAATACCATCTCGCTATCACCAATCCCATCGATGCTAAATAACCGAGTAGTTGATACAACGTCGTTAAATAACCATCTAAAAAAATTGACAGCGTAGCAATGAACACGATTTCTTTCATAAGCACGATCTACTGCAATGTAGGCCTAGACATAAGCTATATTAAAATTAATTCACGTATTATTAAATATCTAGTAACTATTTGTCTGTTTTCAGATGAATGAGAATCAACAAAAGTTCCCAAGATTTTCCTAAGGGAATTAGAGCAAGTTCTTGATGAGGAACTCAGGCCGTATCTCAAAGCTACATTTTCAGTTGAAGTGAACTAGATTGTTGACTAAATAGCCGGATGTGACATCAGAAGTTATGATCCAAAGCTACATAGTGCATAGCAATCAAGTCCGTAGTAGCTAGTAAACGAAAATGCTTCTTGATTGTTGACTTGTTCACTAAAGAAACATGGATACCTCATCAGCAATTGGGGTTATGAAATCTGAAAATGCTTTGGAAGTGAAATAATGTAAATATAATTTAGAATAACATGTTAACTTTGAACACTGACATTGTTAGTACCTTCTGTACAATGTTTTAAACAATATTGTAATATATTAAGTCCTTATCTTTTTCACATAACTTGTAATGAAACTGCATTAGGACACTGCCTTCTTAATTCAGTGCTGCACCGTGATGTCATGTTTTTTTAGAAAAATAGTCTATGAAGAAGGCCATGTTTCAAACATACATGTCCAAGGCTCCATAGTGTGTAGTTTACAAGTCAACTAGTTGCTAGTCACTAGTGTGTAGTTTGGACTTGAGCTTTGAGACACAGCCTCAAAACATTTGAGGAATAATACAGCACAACTTTGGAATAAGACTACTGTTCCATAGCTTGTTACAACTGAAAGAGCAAAATCATCACAGACAGCAAGTGATAAAGAGATGGAGGTAAATGTGGCTGAAAAAGAAAGAGCAGATGGAGATGATGGACGAGAAAAATTATCACAGGTAGGAAATGATAAAGAGATAGGCTACCACAGATAAATGTGGTTGAAGAAGAAAGAGCAGATGGAGATGATGAACAACTAAGTGTAGAGTTCTCTTCCTCAAAGGAAAACAGTGCCAGAAAATCACAGATTATATCTCATCACCTTTAAGTCAACATTACTTTGGCCAGAAGCACGACCCAGTACAACCAAAGAAAAAGGGATAAAATTCCATCTGTTGCATCATCTGAAAAGTGAGGGAAATACAAAGAAAACGGGAAGAAAAACAGAAGAATAAACGAGAGGTTGAACAAAAAACAAATCAGAATAGGAAAGAAAATATGTTGTCTAAAATGATAAAAAAAATCTGCATAATTCCAGTTCTTCAGATAGTGAATAAGAAAATGGTTCTTCAGTAAGAAGGTGAAGTAGGCTTACGGAGAGAACCCAGTGATGAAGACGGTGATATTGGCACAGTTCCTGAAAAATATCAAATCCTATTGCAACTAATGATTTTGACACGTGCAGTACAATGAAGAGTTCTACCCTGGCCAGGTTCTTATATACTGTATCAAAATATGATGAAAAGTTTCTGGAAATGGCCAGACAGAGAATGTATTTTTAAGTAGCCTACCTATGACAAATCCTGTATTAAACATAAAATTGGCCTTTCTCGCTTATTTAAATCGTCCATGTGCATTTTTGATCCCAAAAATGGAAAATATATTATTCCTTCTTAAGCTCTCTGGCTTGAACTTATTATGTTTCTTCCTCTTTAACCATTTTTCCTGCAATTTTTATAGATTAACATGGATAATTATTTTACAATGAAGGTTGCATTTTGTGTTACTGCTGCAAAAATTTGTCATTTCAATAAAAAAATTCTCATAACCTGACAATGTCAAATACTACTACCTATGTCAATTTCTGATAATCTATACCTCAACATTTTTTGTCTATTACTATTTAATTTGCATGTGTCTAAAATGAAATATCATTTTACATAATAAACATTATAAGTTTATACCGTGAACAATAAACCAAGTACAGAATGACCTTAAAATTACTTGCCAATAAAATTGTAGTAATATCTGTGATTTTATTTCCTTTGCCTGACAATTAGTCTACTCCTACATTTACCCAATATATGACTATCAATATTACGAACAAACATGTAAATATATAAAGTTACTGGCATTTAAAAATAATTACCACAAATATAAAGTTAGCCTACAGGCAATTATAAATAATTGTATCCATTGCTGACGTCCGCATTTCATCGAAACGAACGCCAGAATGAAGAGAAAAATGCAACGCAGAAAAGCTTCCAGCTAGGCTATTATGAAAAACACAGGAACCAACCATGCAGAGTTTCAAGACAAAACTTCAGTGGTTAAAATTCAGTCATGATGGGGGGGAAGCTACATTAATAATAAAAACCCAACACCTGTAGAGAGAGAGATTGAAATCACCATAGCTAGGTACAACGATTAATAGAAATACTATTTCCGCAGGGTGACCTCATGGCAAAAAGGTTCGTCTTGAGAGGTACGTCTAAACATAAATTTATTTAATTTAACCACAAGATGTCACGAACACGCGCGAGATTATCACACCACTCTTTTAGTAATCAAAGAATACAACAGAAATAACTTAAGACTATACTTAGGCCTATGGAGACACCGGTACACTGAATTCAAAAGGACTTCCACGAAAAAAAAAAAAATACATTTTCATAACAAGCTTAATTAATGACTAAATCAAAGTATGTATTATTATTCACAACCTTAGAGATAATTTTTAGTAAAAACCGCTTAAATATCAAATACCTCTACTAGCCAAGATATTATTTTAATTTATAAATGTTTCGACATTAAACTGTGTTAAAACCGAATACAATCTCCACCCAAATACTGTACATGCTTAATGTAACATTGACAACTATAGGCCTACTATGCAACTTGCATATCAAAAAAACATTTTTGGCAACTAATCGACAATCAAATTAAATTATACAGCTATTTCCAAAATATATTGACTCAATTCATTCGCGTCTTATTTTTAATAACACCACAGCTACTTTAAAAACTACATTTTTATACATAACATTTACTTCAACGTACGGCTTAGCAAAGTTTAGACCATACAAAATGGAATAAATATATTGCAGAATGATAACCTAAACTTCATAACCTGTAATTACGAAGTCTCTTGCCATCATAAAATAAATTAAAAGCTGCACTTTTCACACAATGCTAACACATCAATAAGATATTCAATTACATTTAACAGGTCTAGTATTGTAAAATGAGATATTATGGATGCCGGGTGTACTTGACAAGTTACAACACGCCCAACTCCCGAATTCGCAAGCCGAATCATTTCACCGTCATGTGTCATTCTACAAATCAATGTAACCCACGAGAAAAATCAAACATTAAATATTTTTCTTCATCTAAGAATGCCGGTTTACAAAAGAAGTTTCCTACCTTTTTATATGATGAATTTATAATGTTAGGAAGCACGATTCACCAACAAATTTCTTATTCCAGCCCATTTCCTCACCAAAACATGAAACAGCCCACTTTACAGCAATGCAACATTCAATGACGTCAACCAGTGCGACAGCCTTCGAGATTCAACATGAAACCATATACATTCACAGCAACGATGCTCGAGAAGGCAGGTGGCAGCCTTCGGAAAGTAGCTAAACCATTATTTTGGCGCGAATTTTTGAATTGCTTTGTCATATTTCTGTATTATAACAACTGGCCATTTCAATACTTCATATGAATTATTTATTCTCCTCAGGTACTTTTAGCCCAGGAAGAGGGCAAATATAGGGCCAATTCTGAACAATCTCCAAATAAAGTTTTACTCGTCCACGGCGAGTGAAGCCGAGGACATAATGTGAACTATCGCGATGCGATATTACGAACGCAGAAGCAGTAGCATAACAGCTCCTGGCTGCAGGACTCCACTAGCCTTGGTCGAGTAATACCTCCTTATGAGACAACATGAAACATGTTTATTACACAGTACTGGTATTAAACATTTATAATAATTCAATAATTCATATGAATTACTTATTCTCCACAGGTACTTTTGGCCCTGGAAGGAGGCAAATATTATGCCCAATTCTGAATAATCTTCAAATAAAGTTAGAATAACTTTATACCTCCTTATGAGGCAACATAAAACATGTTTGTTACACAGTACCGGTATTCAAAATGTTATTTTGTTCTCTACACATCAAACCAAGATTTGTATTTTGGAAGAAATGTCATATACTATCAGTTTTGGTCCACACCTGTGGAGTAACGGTTAGCGTGTCTAGCCGCGAAACCAGGTGGCCCGGGTTCGATTCCCGGTCGGGGCAAGTTACCTGGTTGAGGTTTTTTTTGGGGGTTTTCCCTCAACCCAATATGAGCAAATGCTGGGTAACTTTCGGTGTTGGACCCAGACTCATTTCACCGGCATTATCACCTTCATCTCATTCAGACGCTAAATAACCTAAGCTGTTGATAAAGCGTCGTAAAATAACCTACTAAAATTAAAAAAAAACTATCAGTTTTGTTTACACACACAAACATACACAGATATACAGTATATATCAGTGGTGCATACGGGATGTTGTACTTCTTGCAGCTCTCTATCTACTGATACAGTCAGTTTATGCAAATCTTGTCTAATTCCTCTTCCATAGAGCTCAGAAAACTACTATCAAGTGCAAACCTGTCCATATCCATAACGGTTTTTCCTGTTTTCTGACAAATCACTTTACCTGGAAAAGGCGAGTTTTGCATTTGATAGCCTCAATTGTTTTATATAGTTTTAATTTTGCTGACTTGGATATTAATTTACTTTTGAACAACATTTTGTTCGCAAAATATGCTTTATTTGCTTAGAGCAATTCTCTCATTTATTTCTTCTTCTATATTATTATTTTGGTTTATAATGGAACCTAAATATTTAATCGAATTTACTCCTTGATAACTAATATTTTCTATTTTAAGATCTTTTGTTGCTCTATTTTTTGTGTTATTGTTTAAATATTTAGTTTTAGCATTATTAACTATCAATCCATAATTGCCTGATTCTCCTTTCAATAATTTGAAAGTTCCAACTAATGCTGGCATATTTCTTCTGGTTATTATTATATGATATGCATATGCCATGCATTGTTTTAGTCTGGTATTTATGTTACCTCTTAGATCTAGTTGTTTTTTTTCCGCTGCATCAGAAATACACCAGCACATAGAATAAGTCACCCAGTTTCGGGAATGAAACTGCAGTTATCTTCGTTGAAATGTTATATACGTGTTTCGGCATACAAATAGAGAGTAGACCTATTGATCTATGACAAGACAAGCAATTAGTGTACCGTATCTTATGTGTCTATTAATTGTTTATGCCTGAAAATTGAATTAATCTGCTTATTACAAGTCATATATTTTTTGTATTGGTCTAATTTTTTATTTGTTCCACATTTCAACGCTACATGCTGACATAAAATCCATGGAATACAATAAATGAAAGGAAAAAATGAAATCTGTATGTCAGGAACTTGATCAGGTCTACATTTTTTACTTACCTACATTGAGTGACGTTTTATTTCCTTTAAAATAGGACCTTATGCAGCCAAGTACTATAGGTACTGGTACATAGTTTAGTTTCAAAGACAACTATGACCAGTGCAAAGGAACTGAATGAAGATGCTGGCAGCACTAATTGTGGTTGCAAATGCGTTGCTTCTTACTTTCTTTATGAAGACAATCACTTGTGATTCATGAAGGAAATTGTACAAAGTTACTTTTACTGTTTTATTACAATAGAACAGGGTAAGGTCTACTTCGCTACTAAAAGCAATATGGAAGAAGTCGTTGAACATCGGGTCAGGATGTAGGAGTTCGTTCATAACATTCCTAACATTGAACATCATGTCCATCAAGTTTTATTTTCTTGTTGAAGGAGTCTGGTTGGAGTTAGATTCAATCAGATTAACAGCATTTTTTTTTTTTCAAGAAAATATTTTTATTTTCATATCAAAATACAAATGTAACTTGAAGAAAACTAATTTCGGAAGAAATTCCTCTTATCAAAGTTTTAAAACAAATTTACCTTGTCTCAGAAATATAGAATTACAAAACCATTTTTTTCCATTTTTGTTATACGACAATTATTCTTCTTATTACAATAATGATAATGGCAGTAACAATCTAATTTAGGGCAACAAACCCTGTCACAGCTGCTTAAATACTAGCACAGCAATAATGTTTGAGATATATTGTCTAGTTCTGATTCATTGTGATGCAAGTCAATAATATAATAAGTAATAATTATAAACATCCACGTTAAGGTTAATATGAGGAACCATAAGAACATTACAAGGTACTATAGTCAGTTTCAGTTTAACAATTATCAAAACCGATTAACAATGATGTAATTGTCACAGATTAAAAATACATTATTTTTTTATTTTGATTTCAGCAGATTGAGTACCATACGAAAATTTTGTGTTGATTAAGAAAACAAGTCTAATCAGATTTTAGGTAACAAGATACAGCATCACTACTAGAGCTAACTTCTCATTAATTTAAAATTATGCGTCGTAAGTCCAAAAAGAAAACTCCAGGCGCTATTTACAAATATCATATTTTTATATGTCAACAAGAGAAAATTTTACTGAATAATTTTGAAACAGGAATATTTTTTGGGGAAGACGTATAAAATCATGACGAACAAAAGTTCGAAATATGTAAATACTGGTACTGTCTTCCAATCGAGTGTTACCAGCATTTTAAATTTTAATTCTATTTTGTTTTTAGCTAAAGTTGCTGACAGACAAGAAGGAACCTCTATAAATGCAACAACGTAATATCAGTGACTTTGAATAAAGAGTATTTAGTACATCAATACTTAAAAAAATCTTTCATTTTGTGTAAAAAAGGGTAGTAAGTGTTCACACGTTAATGCTAAGTTGAGAAAACTTGCATTTAACCTTCGTATGTGTGTATGAAAATTACCACAAGTCAAAAAAAAAAAAAAAATAAGCCTACCTAGTTTTTATGAGACACTGCCAACAAAACATAATTATGTTAAAGTATCTCATACAAAATATTTAAAGAAACTTTATGTCCAATGCAAACAGTTTACTGTAGACAATTAAGAAATTATACAGCATGTCACCTCATGAATAAAAGGAATTACATACCACATTCAATATACATACAGTAGCCAACTCTGTTGATGCTACTTTTTCTTTCGTGTCATTGTGATGTCTGAATTCCACAGAACCATTCAGTCTTTCATACATTCAAGTCAGTAGATTGAATATCAAGTGTAACAATACTGCTCACATTAACATTATATACAGCCACGAAGCTCAATACATAGTAAATATGCATCCATAGACAGTTGCTAACCACTAGGATCGCTAATATCGCCTCATTACAGACAATGCAAAATAGTAGCGACACAGTCTATTGTTCCTAGTACACTCACAACTCAAGCTTCGTGACTGTATATACTAGACTGTATTTTACATTGTCGTTATTTATCGCCATGGTCACATTGTAACAAAACTGATTTAGGCTATACTATACTTACAAAACACAAGTTGTAATTCCACCTTACTAGCACTATAAAGTTGACATAGTTGATGCCACGTTATCATTGTCAGGAAACATTTATTACACAATTAGAAGACATTTCGTAACTAAATTTGGTTTCCGTTTGACAAGACACTTATTTAGTGCAGGTGAAATCGCACCAATCGTGAGATTAACTTCCCACAAATGTCTTTAATGAATCCAAGAATACTGATTACATGGTTAGTCCTTTAAAAAGTATCAAGATAACAAGTTTTCAAAGAAATACACTATCTGCATATTTCTTCAAACGTCCTTTGTTCATGTAATCAACCACTATACCTCAGTTCAAGCAACATATTTCAAATTTATGTTAGCCATATCAGGCAATGAAAATTGTATAGGCCTACAAAAATCTTAAGATTTGTGCGTTTCATTCATCTGTGGTGTGTTGCGATTTCAAGAGCGATCCGAGAAAGGAACAGTGAGTGCGCATCAAATTTTGTGCGAATCTCGAGAAAAGTACTATGGAGACCCTGGCAATGAGAGTTGAATTTACAGTTATGACCCTGAGACAAGCAACAATCCCCCCAGTGGAAGAGCCTAATCTCATCAAGACAAAAAGAAAAAAAGGCGAGACAAGGAGATTGTGCACTAAGTAAGAATTCGTCCCAGCAAATCAAACAGTCAATTCCACGTACTACTGGGACATTCTGCGATGGTTTCATGCAAATGTGCAAAGAGGTCGTCCGAACTTTGGTGATTTTTGCATCACAACAATGCATCCTGTCACACTTCCTTGTTCACCAGAAACTTTCTTACCAAAAACAAGATGACTGTTGCCCCCCACCCATCCTACTCGCCTGATTTGTCACCCTGCGACTTTGCTCTATTTCCCTGATTGAAAATCAAGTTGAAAAGCCGTCGGTTCGACACAATTGAGATGATTCAAGAAGAAATGCAGTCAGTGATGTGGACACCCTCAAAGAACAAGACTTCTAGGATGGATTTTAAAAACGACAGCATTGTTGAGACTGATGTGTACATGCGGAAGGGGCTACTTCGAAGGTGATGGCGGTCATTAAGCCCAAAATAAGTTTTTGACCAGATGGCAGCACCAGTGCTGAATATTTTGGATATTACCTCGTATATATGGTGTACACAGTTGACTATGCATGGCAATATAGAATCTAAAGATTTCAACACATGTTAAAAAACCAAATTTGAAAGAATAACTGCGAACTGTTTACTGGCAGAAGAATGAGGGAAAAAAACAGTTACAATTCGAAAACCAAATCAATAATAAGTTATATACAAAATTTTAAGAGTTAAATTTAAGTGTAATTTGCATTTTTCTTCCACAAACCGAGAATTTAATTAAATGGAAATCTTCTTTAAGCAACAGTCTGACATTACGTAAAAAATACAAAGTAGTGATCATATTTTGAAACATTGGAATATAACCAAAATAGGTTAGCAACTTTCAAATAAAGGACCTGAGACTGGAATTATTCGTCTGAAACAAGCTAGATCAAATAGAATAAGCCAACAAATTGTAGTGTGCCCACGAGGCAGATAAGTAGGCCTACTTTTCGATAAGAAAATAGACTAAATGTCATTTGTAATTATCTTGTAATTGTGAAACCACTTTCGTATAATGAATGAAACATACAAACCTAAGAGAGGAACAATTACCATCTCAACCATTATACTCAAATATAATTGTTATTGATCTGAACACTATTCACCTATAGTGTTTAACAAATAATGAAAATACTTGCTATGAATAATTGGATATCATTCTGCAAAAAGCAACAAAACTTTCAATGTATTGAGAAACTGGATCCCATAGAACGTGATTTTCGAACAAGTATTGGCATCAGCATTCGTAATTGGAAAGGAAGAATTCGAATGAGCTGAATTTAACCAAGGTGTGCAACCATCCTTCTTGTGCGCCACATAATTTAAATTGTTATGAGCAAACGTAAGTATTAATATGAAATTTTAGTAAGTAGTAGTATATGATTAGTTTTCTATATACACATCACCTACCGATATACAAAAAGGAGATGAAGTTGAACTACCGGTATGATTCTTTTTATATTATTATTATTTAAAGAGGACATTGTCAGTTTATGCACAGTGAAAAACTAAGCTGTAAAGTAAATGCTAAGATAAAGTTGTGATCTAAACAATAATAATAATAAAGGGTAAATTGGATTGGAAGTGTTTGGAAAAAGTTTAGCTTCATTTTCATTCTATATGTGGATTGAAACCAGGATGTTGAGAAGGAGACAGAATAGTGGATACAGGTTAACATTGACTGAACCCCCCCCCCCCCCCCGCAATCATTCCTATTCACATCTTTACTAAATGTAGATCTACTGGAATGCTAGATTTCAAGCAGGCTAAAAGTTTCCAAATTGAAGACAATTGCGAAGGAATTAAAAAGAAAATAAGTCCATCAAATACAGGTCTACAGTACAAGTCTGATATACAGGATGTTTCATAATATTACAAGTTCAAACTACAGAGGTAAGTAGAGGACAATGAAACAAGGCAAAAAGTCCTGATAAACTTAGATCCAGAAACCAGTCATTTCCCAAATCTATGGGGTTCTATTATGTCTCGTTAGTACAGGTGCTCTGGGGTAACATAATAGCCGATATGCACTGGAAGAAGAGAGTGTTAAAATTTGTGCTCAATTATGAGTATGACCACCGTTCATGACAAGGTAGGCATCAAGACATTTTCTAGACAATCATACAAGCTCGAATATCCCTCGTGTGTTTCTAATATACTGACAACCACTGACATTGAGTTCCCGGGTTCTTTAACATTATCAACAGGACTGGAATACGCAAAATATTTCAAATATACCCTAAAAAATCCAGAGGATTCAAGTCTGGGGACCTGGGAGGCCATGGTTTTGGTAAGCCATGGCCAATACACCTATTGCGGAAGCTTGTGTGTAAGAACTCACAAACGCTCAAATGATATTGAGCCGGAGCTTAGTCATGTTTGTACCACAGCAGCTGCTTTTCCCGAAGGGGCACATCATCCAAAAGATTACGTAAATAAAAAATGGAAGTAAGCACTACCATTAAGTCTATCAGGTTCGAACATGTAGGAAGTGAATTCAGTTGGTGGCCACAGTGATGACATATCTTAGGAACGGACCTATGGTTTTTAGAACTTTTTGCCTTGTTTCACCGTTCTCTCGTCACTTCTGCAGTTTATATCTATATTTGAATAACACACTGTAATGCAGTCTAATATTCCAAGGATTTGGATGTAATGAGGAGATGAGTATGTTATCCAAGAGAAAACACCATTATTAGTGAAATTATTAATTTCAGAGTTTCAGTAAATTAGCATGCATAGAAAGATTCTGCATTACAATTTATCGCTAACCCCATTATTTGGAGTTGGTCTCGTGCCATTTCCATCCCCATTATTACTATAATGGAGCATGGTCGATTGTTTTGTTTCTAAATAGTTTACAAGTGTATGGACTTGTTAATGGTTTAAATGCAGAGAAGTAGAGAGAGAGAACTTAAATTTATGTACAGTAGTGCAAAGTCTGGTTTGGAAGTAAATTTCGAAAAAACGAAGTACCAGTATATGATTATGTCTTATGAACAGAACATAGTACGAAATGGAAATATAAAAATTAGAAATTTATCCTTTGAAGAGGTGGAAAAGTTTAAATACGAGAGAGGATCGAAAAGTAATGCACAACAATTTTTTGTAGCAACGTATTTAATAGGTAAGCAAAACGAAATAATGCAGAAAAAGCTACAGGTTTTACCTATTTTTCAACACATGAACCAAGCCTCTCGACACATTTCCCCCATCGTGACACCAGATTCAGTACACCTCATTCATAAAACTCCGTTTTCTGGGCGTATAACTACCTGTGCACGACTGATTTCATTCTTCATCCGAACCAAAACGTTGGCTTTCTAGGAATTTTTTCATTGGTCTGAAGAGTTGAAACTCAGATGGAGCGAGGTCTGGACTGTAGGGTGGGTGACTGCCGCCTCAATGCCTCTGACATTGGATGGTGTTGCAGCAGTCACTGGTCGGCCGGAACGTGCTTCGTTGGTAAGATTTACTCTGCCCTCTTTGAAGAACATGCACCACCTGGAGATGTTGCTATGGTCCAGACAATCAGCACCATATATCTCCAACATTTCCCTATGGATTTCATTCGGGCTTTTTTGTTTTGCTCAGAAAAAACGGACTACACATCACTGCTCTTCACAAGTAGATGATGCTAGCACACATTCTATCTTTACTCAGTAATTACTGCTTGTTCCACCAGGGCGACACTTAATCGAGCCATTGCTGTCTGTAGCGCAAGATTCAAACTAACTATCTGCAAACGTCCTAACCATAATAGTACTGTATACCGTAAAGAAATTGTTGTGCATTACTTTCCGATCCTCCCTAGTAACTTGGCGCAACAATAACAAATATAAATGACACTCAAAAGAAATTAAATGCAGAAAATAAATATGGGAAACGCTATTATTCGGTTAAGAAGCTTTGTCATCCAGTCTACTTTCAAACAAACAAACTTAGGATTTATAAAATAGCTGTTATATTGCTAGTTGTTCTTTATGGTTGTGAAACTTGAACTCTCACTTTGAGAGAGAAACAGAGGTGTTCGAGAATAAGGTGCTTAGGCAAATATCTGAGGCTAAGAGGGATGAAGTTACAGGAAAATGGAAAAGTTGCACAAGGAAGAACTGCACATATTATATTCTTCACCTAACATAATTAGGAATATTAAATCACGTTTGAGATGGGCAGTGCATGTAGCACATATGGGTGAATCCAGAAATGTATATACCGGTAGTGTTAGCTGGGAGACCTGAGGGTAAAAGGATATGATGCCAGGGACTGGATTAATCTTGCTCAGGATATGGACCGATGGTAGGCTTATGTGAGGATGACACTGAATCTCCGGGTTTATTAAAAGCCGTAAGTAAGTGCAAAGTCTTCTTTCCACCGTTTCCGACTCATCATTTGTCACTCTACAGTTTACCTGATATACAGTGGGTAAGCTACAATGCAGGTGAGAAGTATGTCCTTCAAACAATCTATTAGGGGTATATCGTGCTTCCAGTGTACCTAAAAATTAATTCAATTTCCCAAACAAGAAGTTTAAAATATAGGAATAATAATAATGTAGGAAATGTTTAGTTACGTTACTTTTTCTAATTTATAGAGGGATTCTTTCTGCAGAATGTAACCCATAACCTTTAAATCTATTTCTTAATTTTTAATATGAATGAGATACAAATGGAGAAACCTCCAAAGGCATATAATGAAAACAAGGTGTATGTTAAAATACTCTCGCAAATGAGGCTTTACTGACAATCTCATAACATTATTGCAGTAAATCTTGGACCAGTAGTTAATAACATAAAAGATCAAAAATTTTATCAATATACACCAAATGAACAGTTGTGATTTCAGAGTCAAAATCTGATAAAATTGAGAACTAAAAATATGTGTAATTTTCACTAGTCCACAGATCAAACTTGTACCAGTATAAAGAATTCTTGCAGTGCATTTCATTTGCACAAGTCAGTGTTTATTTCAAAATCAGATCATTAAAGCACGAAAATTTTCCAGTATACACCTTTGTCAATTCTGTGCATAATACACAGACATTCTTGTAGAAAATGTGTAACGTCATTCATATCTTTCAGTTCGATGTCAGCTATGTATATCCATTTATGTCAGCATTATGAACATTACCAGATATAGGCTATATTGTGGTCCCAAACAAACTTTGTAACTGCGTATTACAGCAATAATATCACAGGAGAAAAGGCTAAATTTAACAGCATGAAATGTGCCTTCAAATTCGCATTGTAACTAGTTTTTGCCTAGAATTCACTCTAGACAAAATGGGAAGTATATAATATTTTATATTACGATGGAAGAATGTCGGCATATTTACAATTCTGCCAAGAAAAGCAATTGCAACTTAAGATCAACTCAATGAAGTTAAACACTAAGGAAAGTTAAATAAAAACTGGGGTAAGGGGAATTCAACTGTTTTAATATATCACTAAACTAGTTTAATAGATTTCATGAAGATTTGAGACTAGGTACTGTATCAAATTTTCCAATTAACGAATGATTTATTATAATGTAAGATTTTTATAATTATCAATGTTAACTTCGACCAAACTAATTGTGCAAATTCTATCCTGCTACAATTTTAAATTTATGATATTACTGTTTTTGGGCAAAATTTGTTGAATAATATTCCAAATTTCAAGAAACTTTCAATACCAATATACATTTTGTAAATATTTACATGAACTTACAAGTGTCAATCAAGCTTCTGTGACACAAACAAATTATAAAAGAATGTTTCAGAAATGGACGCCAAACAGCTGCCTTCTAAAAGATCATTCATGAGAAAAGGGCCATGCATTAAGTGGTGATAGTATGGGCAATTCTAAAGCAAAAACATTAAATAAACATATTATGTCTTATTTTCAATGAGAGAAATAGCTATTTGAAAATAACAGGCATGAATCTCACATAATGGCTCACATTGATGCAGACGCAACCAAAACGACATTAGGTTGCACTATTGTCTTTGTTATATTGGCCATGTGCATGTGCGCATGTGTTACCAGTATACTTGGAGGATGTTTCTTTGGCAACACAGGTTAGTATATACTCTCAGCATGACAATATGATGAGGCCTTTGTACATTCCAGCTGTCTAATGATCCAGTATCTCAATGAAACCTATCCTGGGCATCGGATCGGTCATGATGGTGTCATTTCTTGGCCACTGAAGTCACCTGATCTTACACCATTAAACTGTTTGTGGGGTTGACTTAAGAGCGCAAAGTGGAAACAAGGGAGCAATTACTTGGCCACGTTTTAAATGATTATCACCACATTAAGAAATATTCGAACCAGCTCAAATTAGCAGCAGCAAGGTACCTGGCTACACGAGCTGCAAAGTGCATCGAGTTTGATTGTGGTGCTTTTGAACATGTTACGTAAAGAGAAATGAGCAATTAAATACAACAGGTAACAATTACTTAATTTACTATCACCTACATTGTTCATGTTCCTCGTGGTTTTGATTGATCTTGTCCAAAACCGCTGTGAATAAGACTTGTGTTTATAGAATGTTCCCTCCCCCCTCCCATTTAGAATCGCCCGTACTATAATCCCTCAATGTAATGGCCCTTTTTTCTCCTGAATTCCTCTGTAAATGCTTTGAGATTATCCACCCCTTAAATGAAATTCCCAATGAACATTGTGCTCATATCACGCTGTAAGAAAATTTTTACATTGTTTTTATAGTGTAAATGACAATATAGAATATTTTCAATTATCTTGACGAAACCGATATTTCTGTATGGAAATTTATGGTGAAAATAAAATAAAAAATAAGATGTTCCTGAGTCAATTTAAATATAAAACAGATGTAAAACAATTTGTTGAAGTTATTACCTACGAATTAAAGGTTACTACCAATAAATATCAAGCATCAAGAAAAACATTTTCAACACTGTAATTAACCAAAAATTGAAAATTCTGTCTCAAGTATTTAAGTATTACATGGTCATATATCTTCTGGTCCGCATCTGAAGATTAATATTTCTACATGACCCTTGAAGAAAAGTAATTGGGAATCGGTGGTTTATAAGAATGTAATCCTTAATTCCATCGAAGTGCAATTTCTGAGAAACATGGTGAAACGGACGGACAGACATTTATCAATTACATATTATATCAATAGAGGAAGGAGAGCTTGCTCCTGTACACAACGCGTCTCTAATGCAAGGTTCCACATTCCGAGTCTCTATCCATCATCATAAACAGACTTTATAACACTACCATACAACATACTGCTGCATTTCACCACATGTCCAGCATAGTGCTATGAACTACTACTATTTTATTTTAGTTTTGGATGTGCAGTGTCCGTGTTTTTATGCTCTTAGCTGAATGCAGCCGTTCTATTTCAGAACAAATCAACTAATGAAACCAAATATTTAATTTATAAAATTTAGTAAATATAATACAGATTCAATATTTCTTAATAAAACGAGATGAAATGAAGAAAACTTCATTAAAAGTTACTGTGAAGGCTTTGAGCTTTCTGATCCTAAGAATAATAGATTTGAGAAAATCGAGAAAACTTGAAATTTTAGACGAATTAAATTAAGTTATGAATTCATTTAAACAACAAAATTTTAACATCTTAACCCAGATATATATATATATATTTGAAATCTGAGACGGACTAAGAAAATCGTTACTTCAAAATCACAAATTTCTGCAGAGAAATTGTTAGCAAATGAACCTTATACAACTCGTAATGGAGTTGCACAACCAAACTAATTTTATTTCGAGTTTATCACTCTATATTTCTTGTATGCTGTGTTAATCGCTAAAAAGATGGAATAAGTGATGATTAACACAGAATACAAGAAATGTATACGTTAATACAAACACGCACATACAAAATCTCTTTCTCCACTGACAGGTCGAAATAATAAGCTGTAACGCCCACAACAAATTATCTAATACAAAAATTCTCAACCGTGTATCATTCGATTACTTTTAACTCTGCCAGTAAATTGACAAGTTAAATGCCGAAAAACTACATGTTAACATACAAAACCTTATCAAAACTCTAGAAAAATAAATAAACAAATATTAAACTTACATCTATGGAGACACGTTGATATACCTCCAAATATAGTTGTACAAATTTATAATGATATTTTTAAATGCAAAGTAACATCACAAATCATTTGCATGAAGTTGAGCGTTAATACCTGGTAACTGCGAATGACAACACACACAAATACAAGTTTAAAATGGATGTGAAAATAGGTTAATGTAAAATAGTAGTCTAAAATTACTATTCCATTATGTTACTAACGAACATCATTCACGAAGAGAACACTACTATAAAACCATGCTGTCATTCATTACAGATGCAAATTGATTTAAAGCTTTCGTTCAAAGTGTGGAACCAATGCATTACAACAGTTTCCATTTCGGAGTCTCAAAATTTTTCTCGGAATGAAGAGTATTCTAAATTTAAAGTGTAGTTCTGTTAAGGCACATTATCATGATGGTATTCAAATTCCTACATTCATACTACGAACTACTACTAAACACACACACATACACACTGTAAATAAATACAATATATAGTTTAAATAAAAACATCATACATAATTAAAGTTAATATCATAAGTATCACAATTTCAAAAACTCTACAAAGGTAAAAAATATGGTAACACGATTGCAACATCCTAGATGTGGGGATTCGAAACTCCCCTTGTAATTTTTCTTGGAACAGTCTGCTATCTTTGAGCAAATTCGTATAACATTTTATATTTGTGTAAAGCTTTATATATTAATATTGAACCAACAGTGTTAGTCTTTTAGTCTTTAAACAATATAGAAATATGACGTTTTTATACATAAATATTTGTCATGTAACGAATTCCTAACAAGTCCGTGTTGAGATCATGCCAAACTTAGACCGCAGCAGCAATGTTACTTACTAGAGTCGCTTCGAACCTTTGCGTTCAGCACCTGGTGCAGCACTCCCACAAAATCGGTTCTGACGTCTGTTGAACTCTGTAAACATAAATCCGCAATAAATTTATTTTATTTGATTTTATTTCTTTCACTCTTTATTCTTGGATACACTTCTTTTAACACTTATATGATCACTGATGATAGAAGACATAATACAGCTACCTACTATTATTCTAATTACTCTTTTTTTGTAGTAGGAATATACTGTTACTATCTGTGAAATTTCCCCAGAATATTATTCTAAAACTCATTACCGAGTGGATGAATGCAAAGTATATGAAGAGTTCGCGGGAAAAATGATGAATGTCACATTTCTGTTAAGGATTAGATAATGATCTAATTGAGTCTATAACTGCAAGATGTAGTGCTGTTTCTATAGAAAATAAAGGAAAGGATCACTGTATTCGTGGTGATAATTCTCCTTTTTACCATTTTTCATAAGAACAACATTAAATTTCGCAGTGATCCATTGAATTAGATAATGACACCAACCTTAAGAAAACTGTGACATTCATCGTTTTTCCCGCGAACTCTTCACATTGTTTTTAAGGTATTGATATTTACTATTTCTTGCATAAATCTAATAGCAAAATATGCTGAATTTAGTTTGGGGTTAGTTTCAATCAATCAATCTTCTTAATGTATCCAGCTGTTTGCTGACAACATAAAGTCCAATATAGTCCACTGTAGTCTATTCAGTTGTCTTTCACGAGAAATGAGGGGTATTTTGATCGATGTTCATTATAGATGCCTGTTGCTAGCAAGTTTGGGCCTAGTCTCTTTAATATAATTTTTCCAATTTAACACATTATCGATCTGTAAGCCAAGACATTTGGTTGTTGTTGTTTCTATTAGTAACCTGTTATTAATTATTGGGTTTCATATTTGCGAGGTTGAATTTTGACAGCATTTAAATTGGATTATTCTATTTTTGTTACAATTTAATACTAATTTATTGGCTGAAAAAAAAAATCACATTTTGAGGATAATTACCTCTGTTGAGGATTGGAATGCGTTGGAGTTATTGGCTGTAATTGTGTCATCTGCAAATAATACGGGATAACCTACGTCTTTTTTATTAAGGGGGGGGGGCAAGATCATTAATATGAACACTAGAAAAAGTAGGGGATCTAATATTGATTCTTAAGAAATTTCATTATTAATAGTTGCCCAAACACGTGCAAAAAGTGTTACAACTTAAAGGAGAAGCCTTTCCAGCATGGCTAACCAGGATCACCTTAACCAGCCGCCTTCCTAGGAAGAGGCCCGTGCCCTGAGGGGACATTATGGGCTGAATTTTAACTTGAACTAGATTTCATAGTTGCATTGATTTCGACTTTCTGTTTTCTATCTGTGAGATATGAGTGAAACCATAGGTCTGCAATGCCTTTAATTCCATAATATTCTAATTTTCCTAGCAGCATATTATGATTTATACAGTCAAATGCTTTGGATAAATGAAACAAAATCCCTCCGACTTGTAATTTTTGTCAACTGCCTCCAGAATTTTCTCAGTTAAACTAAATGTTGCATTTTCCGTGCATTTATTTTTCCTAAATCCAAACTGTTTGGGACGAAAATGTTATAACTTTCTAGATGATATAATTTTTTATACATTACTTTTTCAAGGACTTTGGAGAAGACTGGTAGAAGTGATATGGGTCTGTAATTTTCTGGAAAAGTTTCTCTCTTTTTGAAGATAGGAATAACCACTGATTATTTTAACAACCAGTGATTATTTTAATACATAAATAAAATGCGTACCGATAAAGCAAATGTGACTGTAAAATTTGTCTGAACCATTTTCAAAGTACGTACATTTAAAAAACCTGTTTGCAATTGGATTTTGTTTATAAATGCTTTCTTCCATTATTTGCTATATTGATTGACTTCATAGATTTATTTACTTTCTAATTACCGGTACTGTATATGAAGTATTGTACTACTACAAAATTATTATTTCGAGATTTTCACGGAAATACACGTTTTAAGCATCTCCAATATTGAAGAAGTAGTTTCGGGCATATAGTCTCTTTATGCAATTTCTCCTGAAGCACTGGAAGAATTTTGTTCATATTCACTATGCATTTCTAGGAGTCTATTTATCTGAGAATGATGCATACAAAATACGAGGGATATCGGAAAATAAGTTTCCCCTAGTCAGTTCAGGGAACTTTATTGACGAGATACTAGATGATGTGGGTAGAAAGAAGCATTAGTCGTCTATTTTTCTACATAGTCCCAACAGACATTGATGCATTTGTCCCCCGCTTCACGAACTTAAAAAACCCCTGTTGGTAAAAGATCGTGATCTGGGTGTGGACAATGATTAGGAGAGAGGAGATCCGTCAATGCCGAATGCTACTGCGAGACACTGACATGACTAATAATGCAATTCGACAGAAGAGACCTGGTCATCTCACAGTAGGAGTCATCGTTTTTTAAATGTTCTGCATTTTCAGTCAGTCACAACATTCTAAAATGAAGTTTGTAAGTGTCAAATTTAAACTTTCAAGACTACACAGTGGATACACTTCGTATCTATCAAAAGATACAATTTTCAACTTACCAGAAATTATCAAAAGTAACTTTCGGCGAGCTCCCAAAGCAGTCACTCCAATTTCACGGAGATCAGAGTCATTGAGTGAAGCGAATGTAGTTAGATCTATTTCATGATTAGAAAAATGACCTAAAACACACGAGAATATCAACATTAAAAACATTACAAAGGAACATGTACATTCCATTCAAAATCATTCATGTTCATTTAACAGAATTATATATCTGGTGTTCAGAGGTGTGGGGAAAATAATTTAGACCTCCGACTGAAGATCTGCGAGGTAAAAAGCCGTCTGTAATTCGTCAAGCATAATTTTACGAGCTGAACTAAAGGGAGGGGCTACTCATCCATTAGCACTGGTCATCTTGATGAGTTATAGACTGAATTTGGTATAATTTTCCTCTATCCAATACCTAATTCCCTCTTTACCCTTTCCTATCCAGTCCTCTGACTGAACTCTTACTTTCTTCGACCCTGACGGCATTAGAGCATTCGAGGCCTAGGGGTTCATTTCCCTTTCCTTCCTCCTCTTTCTACTTTTCTGTTCCTAGTGCTGACCTGCTATGGCACTAAAATCGTCCTCCAGTGGCTTAAGGAGGGAAAGCTGGTGATCAACAAGATCTCCCAGCTAGGTCCAATGGACCCATCGACCAACAGCAGGTGTGATCCTCCATACATTCTGGGGGTTGTGTGTGAATGAAGCAGCCACCAAAACGTTAAAATATGGTGTTCACTTAAATCGGCTACAACTTGCCATTTAATTCCAATATGAAATGAGTACCATTAAGGTAAAATTATACGGAGGTAAAATAGTCCCCCAATCAGACCTCAGGGCGGGGACTACTTTAATGGTACAGAATCAACTAAACATCTTACAATGGAATACTGGCTGTATAACAACCTCAAAATCTGTGCTTCAGTGGCTGGTCATGATAATATCTTTGAAAAATATTGGAGTGCAAGAGGTCAAATGACTTTATTGTCAAACGCCTGGCATTAGAAAACAACAACAACAATTCGTCAATGGAGAAGCAGAAAGAGAGGCATGAAGATAAAAAAAACTGTCAGAAAGAGAGAAATGAACAGAGTTGAAACAAAGGAGAATGGACTGAATAGAGAGATGGATGAAGAGGGAGGTGGACAGAAATGGAAGAAGGGCAAGACGGACAGAGTCGGAAAAAGGGGGAAGATGAACAGAGAATTAGAAAAAGGAGAAGATGCACAGAGAACTAAAAAGGGGAAGACAGAAAGGGCTGAAGAGGGGAACTGGAGAGAGTTCAAGAGAAAAAATAAAAATATAAGGAAGAGATTAGAAAGAAGGAAGATAAGGATGGTGACTATATAGACAAATTGAGTATGATTTAGGAAGCGACAAAGATGTAAAATACCATATAAAGTAATAAAAATAAAAAATTCACAACAAAAATTGAACAGATACCAGTGCGTATAATGTTAACAAGGATCTATACGAGGGAAAAGTATGAAGCTAATATTGTATTTACTTGCGTAATTTCTCTCCCCCCCCCTTTTTTTTTAATTCTGAGGCAAAAATTGAGGAGAAAGAAACTACATTACGGCTACAAAATATTGAGAATAATCTAGTCATAAATAAATCAAACAATTCATGTAGTAATAAATCAATGTTCAATACTGAACAGTTAAAAATATACACACATATGCATTTGATAATAATGAACAATTTTGTGGTTTTTCTCTGCTGTATGTCAGTTCTAATGCCGGCAGCGTGACTGTCTCAGATCATAGTATTAAACTTGCTCATAAAACATTCGTGTCGAAATTAATTTATTAATTACGTAAAGAAAATAAACGTACATGTATTTTACGTGCACTACTTTCAACAGACAACAAATTCAGATCATCTCCCATGTAGCCAGAGGAATCATACACGTTTTTCGTTATAGAAGAGGTAATCACTTTTAACATAGGATGTTTAAATGAATATGAAATAATTTTGATCAAATAGTAAAACCAGGGTACATTTAAGAACTGTAATTATACATATTTATATAATTTTATTTAAGAGATTAATTTCAATGTCTGTATGTTCATAAATGAAAATATTTATAAAAGGATCTGACGATAACTATAAAGTTGAAAACATTTGCCCAGTTAAAGAAAATTTTTAAATAAAACATGACTACTTATTAAATTATATCAAATATAACAGATAAGTTATTGACCAACTTTTAAAGTTATTGATTATTCTGGTTTCTTTAGCACATTTGTGCCTTAAACTTACGTATATACTTTTCAAGCCCAAGGGTCGTGAGTAGAGTAACCATATCTGGAGCGTTCAATGCAGTTAGCTGGTTTACAGTAGAGGTCGGGGTGGAATCTAAATAGTTACTTGTGCCCAAAGACGGGCCCTCCAAGTCTGCAGTGGAGTTCGGAAGCATCGAGGGCGAATATTGGTTTGGACTTGCTTCAGTGCCAGGAGTCTCCTGCAACCAACAACACTAATGCAATTAGTTTACAGCTTCAACTTGTGACCAGCTAGCTGCTGTAATGCTTAGTTCTGAAACTTCTACTGTACTTTCGCTATTGAAAATTATGTAAAATTACGAAGCACAAGTATCTTTCACACACCAAATTTACAAAGCTACATATTGCTGGTAACAAGTAAGTTTCTCTCTCCCCAACTTTCTTGACGATGAAAGCGCTGAATGTTTAAGCATCAATGAACAGCAATGCAAAAATAACTAAATTTGTACTATGATTAACACCATGAGTCGCAAATAACACTAGTACTAATTTTTTACCAAAGGCCACCAGAATCATTATTGTATCTACATTGAAAAAGTAATGGTGGACCTGAATATAGAATTTTGCTTTTGTTCATATTCATTCATGAATAAAGGCATCTTTCATATGGAGTAAATCTGCTGCAAGTTTTCAAACATATTAGTTTGAGACTCGATGAAAGCTGTACATCGTATTTTTTCTACCTTAAATCCACCTGAGCCAAAATGAATTCCCGACAATTGGGGGAAGAGACGAAGTATGATAGAAACCAAACCAAATCAAATCAAACCAACCCAAACCACAGATGATGTTTCATCAGACATTATGAACTGTATCTCGAAGGTACCAGTAATTCGTATAAACATTATGAATTAATTTCAGTATTACTCCAATGCAACAAATGCATTCGGGTGTAGAAGGTACAGACATCCAAGAACTAAACCAAAAAAGAAGTTTATTACATCATGTATTGGGGAGGCGAAGTTCTCTTGCTTGTGGTCCACATTAGGTGCAGGGCTGGACTGACTGAAGCCGTAGCCAGACCACGCAGATGTTGGTATGCGCAGGTCCCCAGGCACCGGCTTGTTGTTCTGCATAGCTGCCAACGTAATAACAAATTATCTCGATCATTTCTACTATTAAAATGGACGAATGTTCATAACAAACTAATAATTGAAAACAACATTACTGGTTATACAAGAAATAATAGGTTAATCTTGAAATGATCATACCAGTGTCCAGTTTGCAGAAAAATAATTAAAACTATCCCATTAATAACAAAAGAAACAATGCATAATAGTGAATGCTGCAGAACAAGTGAAATAAAATTTATATTGAACCATCGTGGGTGAATGAGGAACAGTCAAGTACCCGACATTAGACAATATAAAGCTATATATATATAATTATATGTATTGAACCATCACTCCCAGTTTCAGTTTTTGATCTGTTGACAATAATTATTACACAAGGCTTGTCCTTGATGCGAACAAATTTAACTTTTTTGTTCTGCAAAAAGTTCTACAATGCTACATTTGTTCGAATCAAATTTCTGCACATCTGAAGGACAAAACTAAAATTCTTTCAATCTTTCATCATCATAATACACTGCTCTCTTAAACTGACTGAGCATATTGGCAATTAAATCAATGACTTTCCCAAAACACGCTATGAAATGTTTCATATAAAATAATTTTTATCTCCCAAAGAAAGCAAAATCGATCAAAATTCTATTAAAATTTTGTTTGAAATATCTCGAAGAATAATCCTCTTAAATTAAATACATTACTCACGGTTCGTTGTGTATAACCACTGCGACACAAGACAATGTAAGAGAGTAAAATGCATTAATGATTAGCTGACTCACGATGTGCCTTTACTTCCAGTTTTAAAGGGCAGATTGGCACAGTTCGAAGCCATTCCACGGTGGTTGAAGCATGACCTTGTGTGTGCTGTGATTAGTGGCGGTTCCTCGGGGGAGGGAAGGGAGGAACGTCCTCCTCACATTTTTCTTCTTTTGAAAGTAAATACCAAATGAAATATATGCCTTGAAATTCGAGGAAGATTCGATAATTTTTAAATTCACAGCTATAAGAAAACCTCAGTTGATCGAGTTTTAAATGACGCGCATTCATGTGCTGCTAGAAAACTGTGAGAAAGATGCGAGATTGTTTGTGTGGAGAAATGTCAATCCTTTTCTCCTTTACTGCAGTTAACACATATAGACAACAGAGTAGGCTACTAACGGCGCGAGACAGAGGCAGAGTTTTAAAGCAAGTAAATGAACGGAGAGGGAGGAGATCCTTCTCTGAATCAGCACATGGGCGGGAAATATAGAAACCGACTAGTCGTGCAGCAAGCTCGCTACAGCTGCCATCTAACGATGCTGCATTCAACCAGACTATAACACATCTAGGAGGAGACAATAAAAAGAGTTTTAACGCAAAGCTATGAAAGACATCATATAAACTTTTTTTTTTTTAATTATAAAAAAAAATATATTATTCATTGCACTTTATATAAGCTACTATTCATGGTTTGAAACTTTCGAGGATATCTGAAAGTTGAAGTTAGATTTATATAAAACAAAGAGGAAGTAGTTAGTTCTACGTTAGTATCGCAGATATTTTTGGCCCCTGAAATTCACTTCCATTCATTGTCTACTAGACAGGACAACAGCCAAGTTGTCAGTTTTGTACAAATATATTTGAAATTGAAAGTACTCCAAACTACATTATTTTTAACATAAAAAATTAATCAGTCACCTGCAGCTTTGAACAATAATGATAGTATGACTTTACAAGAACTGACATTCTTCAAAAGCATGTGATAGCCTACTGAACTTGTAAAATGTACATGTAGCAACACAGACCACGTGAGTGGGTGCAGTGTTCTCGCTTTCCTAACAGAATATTTCCCATTCCCAATTCCGTAAAACGGTTCTGGTTATGTGTTAGTAGCTAGTCTCTTCCATCACTTGTGATGCTGTAGTGTGCGCGAAAAATGCTGCGAGTTTGTGAATTTCCTTGTAATTGTTAATTTGTGCAATTATCCAACAATGAATGAAAGTGAAAACATATTTTGGACAATTTAGGAAACTCAGTTTACAAGAACAGATTATTGCTATACAAAAGGGAAGGCCAACCCTAACACTATCTGGTCTTACATGTAGCTAATTTGTAGCATTTTCTCTCAAGAATGTGTCATTTTGCGCTGTTAACTTCTTTCCTCTTAAGAAATATGCAGGAGCCGCCACTGGCTGTGATCGAAAATGCATCTACTCCGTAAGATATTCACGTGCTGCCACCCACGTAACCTGCGCGAGATGACTATGCCATGTTTCAACTACAGTGGAACAGCTTCTAACACGTGCAACTAACAGCAGTGATAGATCACTTCAGTTCATGACAGAAATAATTATGTGAACCTGAGACCAGCAAAAACCGGGTGTTTAAAGTAACATTAATTAATACCTTGGTAAGCCAGAAGCTTCTTTTTGTCGAAATCAAATGTGTTGAATGACTGTTGGGCTGCGAGCTCCCGGGACTTCCTCTCACACCCAGGGGCTCTGCGGTCAGTACAAGTCATTAGGTCCGGTCCCATGTTACACAGAGCTGAAACAGAAGGAGCGAAGAGTTTCACATTTTTGTTCTTATAACTTCCGATGCAATCTGAAGACGAAATGGATAAATAGGCTATTTGTAATAAAGATTTTCGTATCTATTAATAAAGAAGTCAGACAAGGCAACCTACCACTATCTGCATTCATTAATAATGATATGAAAGATAAGGACATATAATAAAGGAATTCTAAAAGTCGCATACTAGGGGAAGTGTACCGGTACCTCTGTTTGCAAGTTTCTGTGAAAAACTGAACCTCACCAATCATTTCATTAAGAACATCTCTTTATTGGTTCTCCTAAGAAATCATCTTAGATGATAAACTTTGCTTACTGTAATCTTATTATGTATCCATGGGCGCGGATTAAGAGGAGAAAAAAAGAATCCTCCTTGCCAAGCTCTACAATATTAACTTTTCAGCTTTATTTATGTAAAATATTAAATTATGTATATATCTTGATTACACAACTTTTAACGCTATATCACTTCGGAATATAAAGTACATATATATGCTTCCACGTGTTAATTAACTATGTTATCTTTAATGAATTTAAATACTATTATAGTCACAATCATGCCATGGTATGAAAGAAAAATTTCACAACCTCGAGCGGTAATCGAACCTGCGACTTCCTGTTCTCCGGTCAGGCGCTCTACCACTGAACAGGAAGTCGCAGATTCGATTCCCGCTCGAGGTTGTGAAATTTTTCTTTCATACCATGGGATGATTGTGACTATAATAGTATTTAAATTCATTAATATGTCACATCAACGGACGTGTTTACGTCACCAAACATCGTAAGATGAAGATTACTATGTTATCTTGTTGACTAGTTAATTAACACGTGAAAGCATATATCGTGGGCTTACAAGGAAAAGGTATCAAGTACAAAAATGCGAAAAATGAGTTATTTATGGTAATAAAAGTCTGTCGAGCAAATATCCTGAAAATTTGCATGGCTGGTACAACACTCTGCCAACATGTGACACAGTTCCAGTACCTGCTGTGCATTACTGTGGAAATGATAAGTGTTGATTCTAAAGAGTACTGGTACTCTTAGGAAGCTTGTGATTTAGCCTCTAAAAAGATCGCTCATTTAACGCACTCTTTATATCATGAAGTCCAAAATCTGTGAATATATAGTTTCATTCAATTCTGCCCTAGCTGTGTTAAAACCATAATTCCATCTGCAAAATGTGCTAATATGTAGCTTAATACATGTATTATTTAACAAGAAGGAATAAATAATTTTAAATGCAAAACCAGATTTTTCATAAACATTCAAACTTTCAAGTTGATTTATCTCAATACCGGTACTATCTTCTTGGATTTAGTATCTTTTCCTTGTAAGCCCAGGATATATACTTTATATTCCGAAATTAAATTATGTATGTTGGAATTGCCTGTAAATTAATATTAAGAACATTAATTCATAATTTCTTTCCTAACAATTATTTGTAGAAGAGATAAAAGGTCTGGACTTCGTAAAGAGAGCAGGAATTATGTAGTTTTAAAAATTTTATTATGGTGTTTTCAATTCAATGTGAAACTCTGGAAGAGTTACTATGTTCTTCAATCTTTGTATGCGAAGATTGCATTTTTTAAATTTACCTACCTATTATTATTGTTTTAAATTTATTACAAAGATATTACTTTGATTTATATTGACAAAAATATATGTATTTCCTTTGTGTTCAGGTGTCTTAATTTTATCTTTTGTTAATTATTTTTCAGCCACATTTTTATGAAAACTTGTGCTTGAAACCCTTAAATAATTGGCTCATAATACTTATGTTCAGATGCTCTAAAATTCCTTTCACAAGGGCAAATTACTGAACATTTTTTCATGGTAGATCTCACATCACTCTGGTAGCTCAGACCTTCATCAGCCCCCCCCCCACCAGGAAAATACACATAGGCGCCCTTATATGTGTCTTTGTTATTATCCAATATTTAAAAAATGACAACTTTGTATTCTTATCTTATTATGTACCAATATCTTTGTTACTTATACTATCTTTCTACATGATACCCTTGTAAATTGGAATCTTACTACGTAATTTTGTTATTCCATCTCATTGGCACTTCTTACTATTCCTCTGAAGAACTAAAGAACTTCGATTCCAATAATAAAAATTATATTAATTGTACATTAAAATTCTCTCGTACACTTTGTATCTCTTCGGCAACCTTTGTTCAGAGAAAGTACTGGTATATTTAAATAAAAGTTAAGATTTCATTACCCATTTCATTTCATTCGAAATGAAGTTAAATTCTACAGCTAACTTGGAGCTGAAAATTGTTCCCATTTTGTAACCTTAAAATCAAGAAGTCGGTTTTTATTTACCAGCATTGGTCGAATCTGCTTGCATCCCATTCTTCTGAACTGGTGAATTACCTCGCTGAGGACTCAGTGCAGGACTTGACAAAGGAGTTGCGTTACTGCTTAGAGATGAAAATACTGCAACAACAAAATTCTGACAATGTAGAATGTCATCTTACATCCTCTGAGTTGAATAACTAAGAAATTTAAGTTACCACAGTAAAAGGAGTTATTATGCAATTCGTTCCTTTAATGGATCTTTTTCTCATATCAGAGCTGTTTCCAAAAAAATTTCATAGTTGAACAGTTTTATTACTATGTTTCCAATTCAATTTGAAACTTGGTAGAGCTACTCTGTTCAAATCTTAGTATACATAAAAATTATCTGTTCGCTGGGTGTGAATTAACAGTTGGGATGAGGAGGATTTCGTTCTCCCCTGTTGGAAAGTTATCTCCCTCTCATAAATTCATATTAACATCCCTGCCAGGGATAACTTCTATTCCTCCTCACAAAATATAATTGTTTTAATACAAAGGCCATTTGTAAGTACTGGTAAGTAACCAATTCTGATAAGAATTAAGTCTACCTTAAGTGAGCATTATATTAGATCTGATATTCATGATTATCCAACAAGATGCAATACTGTCTGATGCCTACTGCCAGATTAACTAAAATGAAATGAAGGTACCGTACCTAATGTTTTGGATACTATGTTGCTTAATAAATTACGTCAAGAGGCTTTTACTGTAAATGTTTTAAGATTTCAAACTGTACTTTTTTTGTTGGTAAATTAATACCTAATCCATTTTATGATGTAACTGAATTTCTATATTTTAATGTTAATATATGTTTTCAATCTTTGTATTTTGTCTTGACTCTGTCCATAGCATTTTGCACTAATATTCATAGCATAAATAATTATTTAATCACGGTTTCAGTAGTCTAATAGCAGAAGTGAACATAAAAAAAACCGCGACACTCCAGAGCAGGACGAAATATGCCAGACAGCAAAGAATGTTGTTGCTGTTTTCTAATGCCAGGCATTTGACAATAAAGTCATTTGACCTCTTGCACTTCAACATTTTTCAAAGATAGTCTCCTGGCCAGCCAATGAAGCACAGATTTTGAGGTGTTCCGAATCCATTTCTTGGTTTGAGTTGCACAATGGGCAGTTAGGAGACTGATGTATTCCAATTCTATGCAGGTGTTTGGCCAAACAATCATGGCCTGTTGCCAATCTAAATGCAGCTACAACCGATTTTCGTGGTAAATCGGGAATTAACTGGATTATGACGCAGAGAGTTCCATTTTTTCCCTTGGGATTATGTTATCAAATTTTGTTTGTTGATGTCTAAGTATGTAGATTTAATAAATCTTTTCACAGAGTAATATGTAGATTTAGTAACAGGTCTGTAAGTAGCTGTGCTGCTCTTCTTTGCTAAAGCATCTGCATTCTCGTTTCCCAGGATTCCACAATGGGATGGTATCCATTGGAATACAATTCTTTTATTGAGTGATATTAATTGAGAGAGCATTTTAGTTATTTCTGCCGTTTGAGATGAAGGTGTGTGTTTAGAGACTATTGATAGAATAGCTGCTTTGGAGTCTGACAATATAACTGCATTCTTAAATTTATTTATGTGGCATAGAAGATTCCTGAGACTTTCACTTATTGCAATGATTTCTCCATCAAAACTTGTTATTCCATATCCAAGAGATCTATAAAGTGAGAAGAGACAGCACATAACACCTGCACCAGCACCTTGTTCTCTGGAGATCAAGGATCCGTCGGTGTATAAATGAAGCCAGTTTTGTGGAGGGTACCTAATATTAATTGTCTCTAAAGACTATTGTTTCATTATTTCAATTGTTTTAATTTTAAAGATAGTAACGAATAAACATAATTTCCTCTACCTCCTCAGAGAAGTATAGTTTCTCACCATTGCTATCTTTGGTGTCTGACGCCAAAGACAAGCTGCTGTTGGAGAAGTTGCCGAGCATGCGGTGGCTGCTATAGCCACTGCTGCTGGTACTGCCAGCCACCGAGGCACTGCAAGACGAGCCCCGCGAGGGTACGGTCTGTGGCACTTGGTGCATCATTAGAGGATGTTGGTGTTGGTGTTGCTGCATATTCATGAATGGATTGACCGAGGCTGACGACATGATGGGGTAATGCATGAGTGAGCACACCGGCGAGGTGTAGCCATTGCCCCATGCGTTGCCCACAAGAGAGGGGTATGATGGCGACATCGGGGCTGACAGTGGGGAGATATTGATGCCAGGGAGGCCTACACAGCCAGCAGTGTTCAGCGTCAGGTGGTTGCGGAGAAACTGACACCTCCCAGTGCCGTTATACATGTCTGCCAACATAAAGAGATTGATCACAAATATAGGCTGTATACCCTTCATTTCAAAATACAAATTTAGTTCAGAACAGATTTTCATTGGTGTCAATCTTACAGGCAACCATAACCTAATCTCAGAAAAAGTAACTCTGAATTTTTCTGATAAATACATTACTGAAACAGAAAATATTATAATATAGTACAGTAATATGTGCATGTGGAAAGAATAGGAAATGAATGGTAGAAGAAAAAAAATGAAACAAACTCCAAAGGTAGAAACGAATTTGTAAAATGTAATTTAAATAAAATTAAAACACATTATAGTCAAACGTAATTTTAATATCTATATTATTGGAGAAAAATTCGCTCTGGCACTGGGAATCGAACCCAGGACCTCTCAGCTTTGTGCACTGAGCGCTCTTTCCATCTGAGCTATGCCGAGACCCAATTCATGGTGCCGTCCGAACTCTCCTCCTTTGTATCATCAATGGCCTACTACCTGCATTTTAGACATGTAATGTATGCAGGAGCGCATATTTAAATGAACTTATGGCCATTTTCGACAACAGTTTTTTGAGTCACTGTTAACATTGATATATTCTTATGTTAACAGTGACTCAAAAAACTACTGTCAAAAATGACCATAAAGTCACTTAAATGTAACATTATGGATAAATCAACATTATATGCAGATGACACTTCTTTCATAACATGTTCGACTAGTGCAGTAGAACTGCGTCAGCTAACCTCAAGTACACTTGTGGAAGCAGCAGAATGGTTCAGAGCAAATAAGTTAATTTTAAAGGAAAAGAAGACTCAAAAATTAATTCTGACATTGAAAAAAGAAGAAGGGTCTGAAGGAAAGGTGATAGATCCATCTTGATGCAAAACTAACCTAGGATTGCCACATCGAATATATCTCTCGAAGACTGTCCAGAGTCCTGTACTACTTCTTAAGAGTAATTAGAGACAAAATACCCGGGCAGTACCTAAGATGTGTTTATTTTACTTTTTTTCATAGCATATTAAAGTATGGAATCCTGGTGTGGGGAAACAGTAATAAATTGAAGTCCTACTGATTCAGAAAAAAAAAAACAATAAGAATTATCACAGAAGTACTAAGCACCAAACTATGAGCAGCAACCTCTTAGCATAAAAATGATTTACATACTTACTCACAGAATCAAGGCGGAGATTGGGTTCCAGACTCCAACTGAAGACCCTGTATCATTCAGTTTCCATCGCCAATTTGACTTAATAGTTTGATTTTTCATTTGAGTGACAAGTTTTCTGTTGTGGATTGAATTATATTCTCTTTATTACATCATATTATGTTACGGTACACTGTTATAAATAAAAATATACATAGTGTTTCTATGCAGATCAGTCCCAAGAATTCATGGTTTGTCAGCTTAATTTGATGGTAGTGGGAAGTGCCCGTCCCAAGGAAACAGATTTTGTTTTCTGTTATGTAGAGGATAGAATGGGAATAATAATAATAATAATAATAATAATAATAATAATAATAATAATAATAATAATAATAATAATAATACACCATTTCACATCATCATCATCATGTCATCATCATTTCAACATATCATCATCAGTCAACATCATCATATTCATCTGTCAACATATCATATTATATCACATCATCAATATGTCAAAAATCACCATTTCATATCCTCGCCATCATCATCATCGTACATCACCATCACACATCATCATCATCATCATCATCATCATCATATCTCATATCATCGTCAATCTCCACCAATATCATCATCATCATCATCATCATTCTCCACCAATATCTATCATCATCATCATCATCATCATCATCATCATCATCATCATCATCATCATCACTCATACTATATCATCATCTCTGCTCATATCATTCTCGAAATCTTCTCTCATCTTACATCACTGTCGTTGTAGACATCTCATACCACCATTTCATTATTACCAACAACTAGAAGGTTGTAGGTATATAGAAGATTCACTCGAAGATAAATTAGCTTCCTCAGAAGCAGATTTGAAGATAGGAGTACAAACATTTACAAAAATATGTCTTAGATTTTCCTTTTCCTCTCCCTGTGCTGGTAGTTTTGTCAAGTTGTACCAACTTCCGGAATGTGTGACCAATTGATTCAATTACAACAGGTATAATCTCAGTTTTTGCTCACAACATTAGACTCATCACAATTCCAAATTATTATATTAGCTCCTTTCCAGCTCTCCTCTTTACACACCAAGTTCTGAGATCTTCACAGTAGCCTACAGCAAAGTCAATTACTGTATCTAGCATGATTTCTTATCAAAATTACAGATTAAAATATCCAGTTTATTGCCTGTTAGTGTACATCTGCTTAACTCATAAAATCATACGATTATGTAGGTACATTATCAGGCAGTACATCTCACTTGACGATATGTGTCAGAGGAAGGTATGCATCTGAAGTCTGATTAGTGAAGTATGTAGCTAATCGGCGATGTATGCAAAGGAGGGAGAAAGCTGGTCACTCTATCCCATTATCTCCTGGCCTAGTTGCCTCATAAGTATCACTTGTGAGGTTCAGACCTGTCTTCGGACAGTTGACTGAACAACAACATGTACAAAATCAACTGGTATCAGTAAAAGAACATACCATTTCTGATATATGTCAGGAAGATAAATCTGATACATTTGTCAATGAAGATACTTACCAGTACATCATTGTTGGTCTTGTTTCGTCGTAAATATTTATTAGACCAACTTACTGACATGAAACCTGATGAAATCACGTTTCCGATTGTTTCAAAATGTTCTCGAATAGGCCTACCAGCATTACATGCATTATTCTCAACATTTAATCTTAAATGGTGGTTATGAATGCTTCTGTTTCTGGTTTCATTTTTTCCATGCATGGATTTGGGTGTTATCCACTACTCTTACAGGTCTTGAGATATTAACTACACAGACACTTACTTTTCTATACTTTTATTTCCTTATTTTTACAGTAGTGTCAAAAAAGCTATCACAAGTTTTTATTAAATTGGAGATTATATGTATATAATACATATTGTAATACAACAGCTCCTCTAGGAACTTATAAAATTTAACAATGCCGTTGTGCTCTGTGGCTTAAAGGCAAGCCATTCACTCTATAGCAAGTTCTTCGACTCCAAAAATAACTAAAATGAAAAATAATTTTAATAGGATTAAAAAATAATAAAAATTTAAGAAATAAACTGTTTCGCAATGAATACCAGCATGTTATGAATATATGCATATTAAAGAGAAGAAAAAGAGAAAAAACATACGAAAAGAAAGAAAAAAACCAAAAGGAACGAAAAATGAAGTCACAAAATCAGTACCGATGCCGGGTAACTAAAAATTCAGAATTGAAAAAATATCTACATAATCCATATTTAACTTCTGATTATCGCAGAAGTTCGAAGGCTGTACAATTTGGATTTTAATACATGTTGAATCTTTCGTACACTACTTTTAACACTTGAATATAATTACTTGATTAAATGAAGATCTTACTCGTGTTAATTATGTAAGCATGTGTGGCTTACAGCTGTTTCGGTGCTACTTGACACCATCATCAGAGCCTTCTGTGTCTCGGCGCCATCTCAACTTCGCTGCCTGTTGTGTAGGTGCGTTCGTGTGATGAAGAGTTGTATCAAATAGTGTGTGTGTTCTGAAATTGATCTGTGTGTTGAGACTTTGATATTAGGGTGTGTTTTAGTGTGTGTGTGTGTGTGTGTGTGTGTGTGTGTGTATATTTCATATTGTTCTAGTGTGTTGAGTTTTTGGTTTTTGGGTTATATGTGTAGGATTTCCATATCTGTATGTTATTGTATGTGTGGTTAGCATTAGTTATGTGTTCGGCATATGTAGATGTATTGTGTCCTCTGGTTATTGCTTTAATGTGTTCTTTGTATCGAGTTTGGAATGATCTGCCTATCTGTCCAATGTAGAAACTGTCGCAACTATTGCATGTGAATTTGTATATGTCTGTGTGGTTGTATTTATTTTTTTGTGTTGTTTGTGTATTGAGATGTCTTTGTAGTGTGTTTTCTGTTCTGTATGCTATGTTGTATTCAGTGGCGGTTCCTCGGGGGAGGAAAGGGAGGAACGTCTTCCTCATATTTTCTTCTTTTGAAAGTAAATACCAAATAAAATATGTGCCTTGAAATTCGAGGAAGATTCGATAATATTTAAGTTCACAGCTATAAGAAAAACTCGGTTGATCGAGTTTTAAACGACGCGCGCTCATGTGCTGTAGAAAACTGTGAGAAAGATACGAGATTGTATGTGTAGAGGAAAGGCACTCCATTCCTCCTCTACTGCAGTTAACACACATAGACAACAGCGCACTAGCGGCCAGAGAAAGAAGCAGAGTTTAAAGCAAGTAAATGAACGGAGAGGGAGGAGATCCTCCTCTGAATCAGTCATGGGCGGGAAATAGAAACTGACTGATCATGCAGCAAGCTTGCTACCGCTGCCATCTAACGATCTTGCATTCAACCAGACTATAACACATCTAGGAGGAGGCACAATAAAAACAGTTTTAACGCAGCGCTATGAAAGACACCATGTAAACTTTTTTTAAATTATAAATCAAAAATATTATTCATAGCACTTTACATAGGCTACTACTATTCATGGTTTGAAACTTTCGTGGATGTTTCAAAGTTAAAGTCGGGTTTATGTGCACCAAAGAGGAAGTAGTTCTACGTAGTTGGCCCCTGAAATTCACTTCTATTACTAGACAGGACAACAGCCAAGTTGTCAGTTTTGTACAAATATATTTGAAACTGAAAGTAGGTACTCCAAACTACATCATGTTTAACATAAAAAAGTAATCGGCCACCGGCAGCTTTGAACAATAATGATAGTATGACTTTACAAGAACTGACATTCTTCAAAAGCATGTGATACTGAACTTGTAAAATATACATGTAGCAACACAGACCACGTGGGTGGGTGCAGTGTTCTCGCTTTCCTCAGATTATTTCCCATTTCCATTTCCGTAAAACGGTTCCAGTTACGAGTTAGTAGCTAGTCTCTTCCAACACGTGTGATGCTGTAGTGTGCTCGAAAAATGCTACGAGGTTGTGAATTTCCTTGTAACTGTTAACTTGCGCAATTATTCAACAATGAATGGAAGTGAAAACATAATATATTTTGGACAATTTAGGAAACTCAGTTTACAAGAACAGATTATTTCTATACAGAAGGGAAGGCCAACCCCAACACTACCTGGTCTTACATGTATGCATGTAGGCTAATTTGTAGCATGTTTCATTCAAGAAGGTGTCCTTTCGTGCTGTTAACTTCTTTCCTCCTCTTAAGAAATATGCAGGAGCCGCCACTGGTTGTATTTCTGTTTTCTGAATGAGGATGCAATCTTGTGTGTGTTTTTGTTTTCATATGTTAGTGTGGTGTATTTCTTGTGTTCTTGTGTTTGTGTTGTGTTTTGTGTGTTTGTTGAGTTTTTGTTTTGCTGACACACAGAAGGCTCTGATGATGGTGTTAAGTAGCACCGAAACAGCTGTAAGCTGCACATGCTTACATAATTAACACGAGTAAGATCGCCATTTAATCAAGTATTTGGATTTTAAAATTAACTCGCAAAACATTTATATAGATTGAGATATTTTAATGTATTTAAATCCTTTATTATTTGAGTAAAATAAAATTATATGACAAGATAACAGCTGGTACCGTTATACCTATGCTACGAAATCTGAAAGGATAAGCTTATTTCTCTTGACAAATAATTGTATCTGTTGTCGGTCGTCAGATCCATGGACAATGACGTAACACAGTGATAGTACTCCTGTCTGTATACTTGCTTTATGGATGATGGTTGATTATGTTTAGTTATCAGAACGATAGAAAGTAAATGGCAACACCACGAGAAAGCTTATCCCAACGTAGTCCTCATTAAACTAGGGACTATATACCAATATATCGAATATAAATCTCAGGAAATGTCAGTACTCACCATTGTTAATAGCGTCGACAGGCAACTTGTTGGGGATGTTGTATGTCTCAGGTATGTCAGCCACAACTTTAGGCTCGTCTAGATCCAGCAGCTTGTTCCTTGCTTCATAAACATTACCTGTAACATAGATTTTTTACATTAATCTTTCCTTATTAGAATAAGTATTATTGAATTGCAGTTAAACTTGCGTCGTCATACAAATAAAATTGAACACATAGCAATACTGCAATATGTATTCTCGTAACAGTAGCAGTTGAGTCGCAAATTATGTAATGCACAAAAGGTTCAGTAACCTAACCCGTCACAGAAGGGCATTGATGGCTGTGCATTTCCTCCTTCCCACTCTAGCCTTGCTTCCGACTTGCTTCTACTATCACTGAATGTATGGTTGCTGTCACACACTTTATTACCAATCTGAAATGAAATTATGGCCAAACCGTCACAAACCGTCGATGCTACAGAACAAACCAATAACTTAAAGGACACATTTGTTGGTATTTTCTCCACAAAATCCCCGAACGTTACCTCTCCAACATCCCTAGTTTTCCTGTAATATGCATTCCAAAGTTTAATTGAAAATTATACTTTTCTCGAAATCTGTTCACAAAATACCACAATGATATTAGACTTCATTGTTTAACTCATGTCCTGACTAATCTCTCAAAAGGACCTTATTTAATCCCATTCTAACGTGCATGATATTATTGCATTAAACAATCTCTTAAAAGTGTGACCCAGTTTCATTCAAAATGAGTAAATATTCCTAAGAATAGAAAAATCTTGGGATATTAAATAGTTGAAGACTGGAAAAATTCATAAGAGTTAATTTTTAAATAGAAAAGTTAAGAGTATTAAACACACCAATTCCAAGAAAATTAGTTTTCGGCAAATACGAGTTGATCTATTTTGTAGGCTACCATTATTCAGTACCGGTACCAAATATGAGAAAGGAAATACTGAAAATTATATGAGAAATCTATAGAAATGTACATGTACAGACTAAGACGGACACAGTGAGCAACATACTAAACAAAGTTTAAAGAGAATTAGGACGCACTTGCGTTGCGTTCGATGCCCTTGATAACTGCGGTGACGACGTTCTGCTTGGGCTTGTGTCTAATGGTAATGTCCACGTCCAACTTCTGCATCAGCTGTATCACTTTCTCCCGATCCACCACCATGTTCTCGGGTAGCCCAAACATCAGTGTGATCGGCAGCGATCCCTGCAAGTACAAAAAGGAATACAAATTATCATTAACTGGCGCAAGTTGGTTCATTTTTCAACTATAGGGTCTATTCAGAGACAAGGTGATATAATCATAATGCTGCAGCAATCGCGGTATAGAAAGGTAAGTTTGCAGAAAAAAAACCTGTCCCACAAACTCTCAGAATCCAACCTAGCTCTCCTCAGTAAGCCCTGTTGACTCAATCTAACTCGACCTGCATAGTTATTGGTAGATATCTTTCAATAAAAGGATGAGTAAGTGGGACAGAGAAAGGACGAAGAAGAGAGAGAAGGTGAGGCGCAAAGAGAAAAAGAGGGATGATGGAGAGAAAGAAAAAGAGAAAATGAGGTGGCGAAGGAAGAGGAGGCAGAGAAGATAGGGAGGACAGCGAAGAGGGAGGGAGAGAAGTTTTTTAATCTTATTTAACAACGTTGTATCAAGTACCAGGTTATTTAGGTCGATGAAGTTTATGAGATAGTATTTGGCGAGATGAGTTGAGGATTCGCCATAAATTATGTGACATTTGCATTAAGAAAATCTTGGAAAAAACTAAACCAAGTAATCAGCCAAAGTGGTAATCAAATCCCTACTCAATTGACAAAAAAAAAAAAAAAAAAAAAAAAAACGCGTCTACTACGTGAGCTACACCAGTGGCTGGGCGAAAGAAAGAAAAGTGACGAAGAGCAGCTAGATATAAAAATAGAGAGTAAAGGCGAAGCACTAGAAATAAAAAGAGAGTAGGTGCGAAGAGCTAGGGAGACTAGGGGTGAAGAGAAAGAGAGAGATAATGAGCAAAGACCTAGAGAGAACGAGAGCTGGCGAAGATCTAGAAGACAGAGAGAGAAAGGAAGAAGAGCTCGACAAAGAGCTAGAGAGAAAAAGAATAGGGAGAGAATGGAGAGAGAGGGAGGGAGGAAGGGAGGGAGGGAGAGGGGGAGGGGGAGGGGAGAGGGAGAGAGAGAGAGAATGTAGGGACGTTTGAATAGGAAGAGAAAGACAAAAATTAATCTATGTTTAATCTTTCGTACACTACTTTTAACACTTGAATATAAATAATGATTAAATGGCGATCTTACTCGTGTTAATTATGATAATTAACACGAGTAAGATCGGCATTTAATCAATTATTTACAAAAATCAAATCGCTTCATTGCAAACTAGAATGCTCTTCTCACCATGAGCTGTTGTCTTGCGAGATACACATTGTGCACGGAACCCGTGATGCAGATGTTGCTCTTTTTGAGGGTCGGGATGTTGGGGTCGTCTGCATCAGGGAACATGATTTGCGTGGACGTCTGCTGCATGATCATCTTCAAGTTGCCGCTGCCTTTGCCCAGTACAATGCTGTGGTGTTGTGGCGATATCTCTAGCGCCATCTGCACTTGTATTTGAGTCTGAAAGCACAACATCTGCAGATGTTATTTTTTTTCCAAATGCCCCCAGGTTGTCTTTCGACATTTCTGGTCCATTTCTGGTAGTGGCTTAGCAGCAATCCACTTCTGAGGTTGAGGGACCAAGAAGGTGGAGTTACATTACCCCAATGATATGATGGAATCATCAGGATTACGTGTCGCTAAGAGAGGTCTTAAATCAAAACTTAACCTAACTTCGAGACCATGGACGACAGTGGTGAGAGGTGATACAAAAATATAGGTGAAGAAATTTCCTAGATTATTATTATTATTATTATTATTATTATTATTATTATTATTATTATTATTATTATTATTATTATTATTATTATTATTATTATTGATACCGGTATATAATGATATTATTACAATAATACTACCACTACTATTTTATTTCATATGAATAGCATCTGTTTGTTTCAGTTACAAAAAATTGACTCATCTGTACTATAGCATCAGTTTTATCAAGAGTTGAACTTCATTGTTCTTTCTTGCAATGCAAAGACAGTGATCACCTTATCAAAGAAATCTCTATTACTTCTCATGTTTTCCAGCAAACTAGATTCTATTGAAATGGTAACTTTGAAACTTTCTAACTGATAATTCAATATTCCAATTTAAATTTTAAAATTATCGATACTATAAAAGTAATTCAAGTATGATATAAATTTATTTTCACTATTTGAGCTATCAACCAGAATATAATATATTCACCAAATTAAGCACGATAGGTCCTCAGTACAATACTGGGTAAGTACTACAGTTATATCAATTGAAGGGCTAAGTATTAGAAGAATATTAACTGCTAAATTATCGAAATAATTTCAATAACATTACTAAAATAATAAAATACTTTTATCACCGCACTGTATTCTGTGAAAAATTATTCATTCTTCCACAAACAATGGAAAACACAAAATATTACAATATCGAGATTATCTTTTGTGCTCCAAATTAAATTAAATTTAATCTTATCAGTTTTAGAATTGAAGACCTCCCCAGAAAAAGAATGTAACATCATATTCTTGAAATATGTGATTTAGATGGAAAAAAGTAATTTTGAAGCATTTATTTACAAAAATAAATTATTGTATTCAGTAGCTGAATAAACTTTTATCATTGACTAGTCAAATGGTTGCGATGGTAAATATAGACCTAAAGAAATATGCCCCTGAATTTAGTTTCCTCCTTCCTGAAACATGAATAAATTACAGTTTTATAGGTTACATCCTTATTCCAGGAAGGTCTTCAGTTATTATCACATAATTTTCCAGAACAATATTACCCTTATTATGAAGAGAGTTCTATTTTGTTGAATCAATAATACCCAACATGTATTTACTCTTATTGTACCAAAATGGATCCTCTCGGTATGGAAGCAATGTTGGAGGGAAATTCATGAAGGAAAAGGAAAGAAAAATGTTGCCGAAAGAGAGGGAAAAAAAAGTAAGAGAACTAGAAGAAAGAAAAAAAGAGAGAGAAGATTCTGAGGAAAGAAGAAAAGGAAAAAGAAGAAAAAAGAAGAATCGTAGAGAAGATACAAAAGAGAAGGACGGAAAAGAGAAAGCGGGAAAAAGAAAGGTACGTACGAAAAATAGAAAATGCAGTATGGAAGAAAAGGAAAAATCAGGAAGGAAAAGAAGTGACGGAAGGGAGGAGAGAGAAAGTAGGTCAAGGGAGCAAAAATTTGCATTGAACAAAAATGGAGAGCAGAAAGAAAGAAGATGAACGCCATACTCACATCAAGAGACTCGCACAAGTGATGTATGACTAGCATTGTGGCCTCTTGTACGCCGGCCACTTCCCACTCACAGCCCTTTATCAGAACTATAGTGCCATACAGCTTAGGGCGTTTGCGGAACATCACCTGCACGTTGTACTTCTCCTCGATATTGCGCAGGATCGGGGAGTTGCTATCTGGCAGAGGCTGCAGAGTTCCTATGATTGGCAGCTCAAAACTGAAGATCAGTGGGGTCAAATTCTGCAACATGATGTTCACAATTGCTTAGGCTACTTGTTTCTATCGATGAAGCCATCTAAAAATCCTCCGCAAAGGCCAGGTCTTACTTTTGTTACTGCTCCCAACATTAATTCAGTAGTTGGATACTATTTGGGAAAATTAAAACACTTCATCAGCAGAACAAACTATAGGGACCAACATTTTCCGCATTTGCGATAAAGCCGATCTTTGTTACATATATCCCAATATGTTTCGGGAACTGTTTCTAGGCATTATATATAGTAATAAACTGAAATTATTTTTTTTTGCGAGAAAAACGTGAGATTAATAACGTGATTTTTTTTAATTATAAACTTCATGCTAATAATAGCGCGAAATCGCATTTGGTGGTTTTTAAATCTTTATTTTAATATTGATTTAATTTTATTTACTCTTTCATTCCATTTCATTTAATCAATTTTCCGATTTCTAATCAATTTTCTCCTTTTCATTTTTAATCAATTTTCCCATTTCATTTCACCTAATCCCCCATTTAATTTCATCTGTTTTCTCATTTAATTTAATCTATTTCAGATTGATTGATTGATTGATCGATCGATCGATTCATTCATTCATTCATTCCATTTTGAATTCAGCACTTTAAATATTCAACCCAGAATTCATCATTAACAGTAGGCTAGGCTTAATGTAGACATGACCCTAGTGCGGAAAGGTGAAAGCTATTCCGTTCATTCTTTGGAAATCAAGATTATTCTGTGATCATAAAAGGGTACAGTGAGCGAATTGCAAGGGTTCAAACCAATCTAATTAAGTTACGAGATGACAAGATGTGTACCGGTACTCTGAAAGTTCTGACTATACAGCAGTTTGCTTCAGTCACCGTGAATTTAGTAGCAAAGCTCTTCAGTCAGTTTGGTATCAGTGTGTCAATATTGGTAATGAACATTTATTTTCTTCCTACTCAAGACAGTGAGTGATTTACGTTTCAACATGAAAGAAGACAATGTGAACACTCTGGCAATGTTCATTCTGCTGATTGATAGTTTGTATGGATTGTTTCTATTGCAAGAGCTTTTGATTCAGAGGGGAGTGGATATTTGTTTATACTTTTGTTGAGGTCTAGACTAACTTATCGATATGATATCAATTTGTCTAAAATTATTAGCACAGATTTCTTCAGGAAATCACACATTTATAGCTTTTCAAAGAATCTCGTCCCAGAAAGAAAGCTTCAAGCAACATTTTTCTGCCATTTCTCGGCCATGTAACATTTCGAAATTCAATGCCGTCTGCAGTTGAAAGCATCGTCAAAATATTATCACCACTACAACCATCATATACAATCTCCCCTTGTGAGGAACAGGCTACCAGAAGAAAAACAGTATTTTTCCTCCCTTCCTCCAAGCTCTCTTGTACGACTTTTGCTTGTAAAGCTTCAGGTCTCAGTCAGAGTTTCACCAATAACTGAACATGTAACCCTACCCGAATTTGAGCCCGGGCTTGTTCAACTCCTTCAAGCTGCCCGGCGATGGAAACCTGGTTGCTCTTTTCGTTCACGTTGGTGCGGTTCGAGTCTGGGAAGTGGATGTGGCAACTGGTCTCCTGCATCACGCGCTTGATGGTGTGCCCTCCCTTGCCGATGATGTGGGAGTGGTCAGTGTAGCTCACGTCCAGTTTCAACTGCACACAATTGCTCTGCAACACAATTTATTACAAGACACAGTATAAACAACTCACTGTTTCAGCTCGAAGCATGCATCTGGCAATTAATGAGTCACAATAACCTTTGAAAACTTAAGCATAAAGTGGGCCTCCATTATGAAATTCCCAACTGTAGTTGGGGAAGATATTTTGTTTGGAAAGTTAGAAGCAGTCTGAATATAAAGCATTGCACATATGACGAATGCAGTTAGGCTCATATAACTGTAACAATAAAATTGCCAGTAATTCTTAATTACACTTGACAATTTTCACTAACTGGAATAATAAGTACGTACAATTGCCCAATTATCGAAATGTTACAATAGTTTGCTATTATTAATACCGGTAATATTTAAATTAAGTTCTTATGATTATAACAAAGGCGGCCACAGGATCCAATCTCAGTGGTAGCAAGATGTTTAAAAAATTAGAGAAAACAGATGGACGAGGAGAGAGAAAATTGAACATGAAAAATAGCCAGTTCTGAAATGTAAATTACCTTGGGCACGCATTCACAGTTTAAAGCACTCGCTTTTGTTGAATTGTTTACCGAGGATTTGCAAAAACATGTATCGAACACGTAAAAAGAAAATAAAAAAAACAAGTAAAAAATAAAAATCTCTGTTGTAGCAATTGTTACCCCTGGCTATCCCCTGTGGACGCCCTTGGGTTATGACTATAACAGGTAAAGTATATTGCTCTTGGGTCTGTAGCGCCAAATTTCTGTAATTTATTTTTAAAAATGTCAATTTTTATATCTGTTATCTAGGTCTCGGTATTGCATAATATAATACGTATCCATGATAATCAGTAATGAGAAAATTACTAGAAAATAAGCTTTTAGTGGATGGTTATGGGTATCAGAGTGATAACTAGGAGTTGTTGTAAATTTATTTATCAAAACAATATCAGAAACAGTTTTTTCCTTCATATTTTATTTTAAAGTCGAGTGTTGCCTGTTGTTCTAGGACTTCTGGTTGTGGTAATTTACATATAGCCTGATTACAGCCTGATTCAGCAACTCCCAAGACATTTCATTTTCATACATTATACTTTTTCAGTTACCGGTATCTTCTGGTACTTTAAATTTCTTCTAATGTCTCTTGAAATTATAGCATGTTTGTTACATTATGAGAGTAGCCATTGAATTTAACATTAAATATCATATGTTCTATGAACTATGCCCATGTTTAAAGTCAACTGTAAGAAGTCTTGATCAAAAGAAATTAGAAGTAGGTGGAGTTCTGGCCGCACAAGTCAATCATATGAGTGCACTCCTTGTATGATTAATATAGGAGCCCTTCAGAACAAAAGTGGTGCAGGTCAAAATTGGGTAATGAGGTTTAAAGTAAAAATTCTGCAAAATACAGAGCAAAGTAGCAATTAATATGTCCTTCTTGCTATTCACTGACTACTAATAGTCTGAATAAATTGAATATTAGTTGCTACTTTGCGCTGTATTTTACAGAATGTTTACTTTAACCCTCATTACCCATTTTTTACTTACACCACTTCTGCTCTGAACAGCTCATATGTCAAACATGGAATAAAGACACGAAGGGAAAAACCCAAGGAGAGAGATTCGATCCGATGCTGTGGATTGAGCCTCAGCGTAGCTCAGTGGTAGGGCATCCAGTGCTTAGAACTGGGGGTCCTGGGTTCTATCTCTGGCACTGGAGCGAATTTTTCTCTGTATTTAACAAATAATTTATCCTAGAAGTTTCAAGCACGCAGGCTTAAAATATTCCAATTATTTACCTAACAAATCTAAAAATTAATGCAATCATTATTATAGATAGTATAATTAAATATTCTTTACCTCAACATAGCTTTACAGTGTACCTCGAAACTGTCGTATCGAAGTTTGTCACAATCGGCTATGAACCATTACTGTGAATGGCTTATTAATTATTCTACACACAAACTTCCTATAAACTGAACTGTTTCGAAACTCTTAACACAGGTAATATGAAATTACATGTTATATTCATCACACTGGTAACAGCTATCTCCTCTTTCAGATTTACTTCTTAATTAGTCGAATCCTGTTCAGTTGTGAACAGCATAATTTCCCTTTGAAGTTCAGGCATCAGACTATGATCATTGGGATGGTTAATATTTTTAATTAACATTAAATGCCTTATGTTTAGTTTAATGTAATGTTCTCGTATTTCAAAGAAATTTTGAAATAATGCATTTTAATGCTAAGTACCAGTATATACTGTTATTGATTGCTGTTGTTTTCTCTGTTTACTGCTCCTTACCTTCCTCTTCATGTACCTGGTAGAAGCACGCTGGTCATAAGACAAACTGCCAAGTTAGAAAGTGATTATTATTATGTTGTAATTATAATTGTTGTCATTACTATTGTATTTGTTTACATTACTATTATACTATTGTATTAACATGTAATTGTTATCTGACGATGCCATGAATCCTTGTATTCTGACGGCTAATAAATACATACATACGTACCTACATACATACATACGTACCTACATACATACATACATACATACATACATACATACATACATACATACATACATACATACATACATACATACATACATACATACATACATACATATTGTATTTACAGTATAGTGCAGATTAAATTTATTTGTTATTATTATAATGATAATGGTGATAGTGTCATTATTACTGGAGACATTTGCCAATTTCTTCTTTAAATTTAAATTTTATATTTGGTATTGATTTCAACAAATAGAAGAACAGTGTTACAGTTTGTGTAATATAGTCTACTTAAGTTTTCTTTCTCGTTTTCTTCATTTGTAGATTTGTTTTACGGAGTGTATTTTAGTTCTGAACCTTCGTTAAAAGGATTATTCAGTGCACTTATAGGTACTTGTTTAGCTAATGCATTGTCAATCCCTCATACAAAAAAATCTCACTATGACAACTGGTTATTTTTCATTATGCAGCCTGAATGATTCAATTGCATCTGTACGCCATTTCTATAAACAATGAATAAGACAACAAGACTGCAAGTGCACAACGTGCATTTGTCAACAAAAACAACTGTAGTGACAGAAGCACTCATTTCCGTAACACACAACCTGGATCAGCATGTATATTATACGAGACTTCCTTTTGACTAATATTGTCACACTTCAGTCGGAAATTTAATGCCTATTTCACTTTATCATGAAATAATAGATTATACCGTAAATTAAGGTTTTTCAAGAGACCACATTTAAATGCCCAATTTGCAATTTCAGCACTTCTCCCAATTTAAAAGCTTCATTTTATATTTTGAAATGCACATTCGAATTAAGTTTAAAGTCTGCTCAACCTACAAGCTTAGTTCCATCAGACTGCTATTTTTACCATTCATTTTCAATATTTTCATTCATTCTTGTGATGTGAGCATTACATAATTTTTATATCCAAGTATTCATTCTCTTACAGTTGGACTTTACACCTGTCTCATATCTTGACTTAGAGCCTACTATTCTGATTCACCTGTTTGCCTAATATTTTCACTTCGAGCGTTTAATTTTATAGCATATGCTTAGCTTCAGCCACTTAGCCATACAGGGAAAGACTATTGCTTCATATACTCTATTTTCTTTTTTTTACCATCTTCACTCATTGATCTGTTCTTTTGCCAATATCCACGTTGTTTTTACTACCTGACTTTTGAAATCTGTAGTTTTCTAACAACATTAACACAGTAGTAACATTAATAACAACAGTAACAACAATAACATTAATAACAATAGTAACAACAATAATAATAACAATAACATTAATAACAACAATAATAACAGCATTAATAACAGTAACACAATAACAATAACATTAATAACAACAGTAACAATAATAATAATAATAATAATAATAATAATAATAATAATAATAATAATAATAATAATAATAATAACAATAACAATAACAATATTAATAATAACAGTAACAACAATAATAATATTACAGTAATAACAACAGTAACAACAACATTACTATTAATAATAGTAACAACAACAACAACATTACTATTAATAACAGTAACAACAACAACAACAACAACAACAACAACAACAATAATAATAATAATAATAATAATAATAATAATAATAATAATAATAATAATAATAATGAAACAATAAGATTCGATTCCAAGGGCCGATTATTGAGACGTGTGTGTTTTTTTTTTTTTTTTTTTGTGGTTTTCAAGTTCTCTCCTGGTGAATTCCGGGATACTGTTATTACTAGAGGCCACGAACCACCTCCTTGTCAATTCTGTACGCCTTCATTATCATGTAATTCCACATCATGCTCCATCTTCCGCGTCGCAATGTCGTCTTTGCGGAAGCTAGACGAACTGGCTGAATTGTGCTTTCCTTTGCCATCATCATTATCATTTTTTATTATTATTATTTAACGACACTGTGTCAACTATTCGGTTATTTAGCGTTGATGGAATTGGTGATAGCGAGATGGTATTTGGCAAGATGAGGCCGAGAATTCGTCATATATTACCCGACATCGCCTTACGACTGGGGAAAACCTCGAAAAAAAAAAAAAACAACCAACGAACCCACGCCCGAACGTGCAACTCCGGATCGGCAGGCAAATGTCTCAGCCAACCAAACTACGCCAGTGGCATTATTATTTATATATTTTTATTTTTCATTTTTTCTATTTTTATTTTTTTAATTTTTAATTTAATTTATATATTTTTTTATTTTTGATTTTATTATTAAGTTATTATTATTAAGTTATTATTATTAAGTTATTATTATTATTATTATTAATATAATTACAATTAAAAATATTTGTAACTACATTTCCACCCCCATTAGGACTTGTTGGGGTTAACGTGCATCTTCGAATTACTAACCATATTCATGTAATGAGTAGCCTATACAAAGACCGATAGCTAGATCTGACATAGCAAAATAAAAGCGAAGACTATTATGGTCGCAGAGAAGGATGCAACTTCTGACGTGTCTAATAAAGCACATGGAATGTTAGAGCCAAAGCGCGATGTTGCAACTAAACATCATTTCCCTTCTTTCACCCTGATGGCAGAAAGTTGGAGGGCGGGCGTGTGGACGGGCAGTCAGATAAACGTGGAAGGGAAGTTAGGGAATCTTATATACAGGGCAACATCGTGTCTACTTCGTGCGTGGCACCAGAAAGTCTAGTGACGAATCCAGTTCCCGTTGGCTGAGAGTTTCGGGGAACGGAAATTAAAAATATACGTTATACATTATGTAGCTGTCAAAAGGTGCTTCTTTCCTTGCGACCACAATAGACCATGCTCTCAGACCCTGATGAACGGAGATTCTAATAAAAGAAATAGCCTAATTACCGGCAGTACCTTCGTATCTAGGACTTCCAACACCTTCTCCTTGGCCACCTTCACATCATCCTGTCGTCCAGCGACTCTAACGTGCGGATCTGAAAAATATCATTAAAACATCAGTAGGGTACATCATACATCTATAAGTACCGTCGCCCCTATTTCCGGCAGCCAATCACGTGTGCGTCTTTTCATTCGCTGCTGATGACGTTATGCACTTCCTAAATACTTAATATAATCGCCGGCCATTTTGGGTCTTTCGTTGGCGTTCGCAGAAACCACATGAGGACGTTATTTGCCGCTCATTTATTTGCTCAATTACAGTGCGTTTGATTTATTATCATAGGAGCTACGACATTATAATGTTTAACGGTGCGGCAAATAGATTCCTCGTCTGGTAACTCGGCAACGAAAGAACAAAAATGGCGAATGATACTACCTACCTAGACTTATAGATCCTTCACTTCCTAAGGCGTAAGCAAAGAGGAGGAGTCACGCCGGAAATAATAGCGACGCTACTATAATTATTCAAGTTACGAGTAGTATTTTATGGAAAAAAAAAAATACAACATGACATAGGTACGTACTAAAGCAATTTTCTCTTGAATGTCAGATTGTAGGCCTAAAGCCGGCGATTGACTTGAGTCGAACATTGTAATGTAACACGAGCATTCGCTGGTCAGTGTAGGGAAACGAGAGTCGAGCCGAGCTGCTCAATGTGAGCATGAGTGCTCCACTCGGTTGTCGGTTTTTCGCGATCCCTGTGAGTGTTACATTACAAGTCAGTGAGCATGGCTTGCATCACACAGTTGCACAGTGGGTCAGAACGCAAAACTAGTGGGATAAAATTAACAACTTCTCTCCTATATAACAAGTTTGCATTAAACTTTGTACAAGAGTTACAGGTAGCATATATTTGTGTATAAATTCTGATTTCGTTTCTACAAGGTCCGGCAGAATGATCTCCACGATTTGAAACACAAATAAAAAGAACAAAATAGATCACATTCAGAATTTTATTTTACCATCTTACAGAAGAATGCTTGCCATTTTGATATCACTTCGTTTTAAAGACAATATCGTTCAAATGCTTACCCTCAAGAGCTACACACTCCTGAAACAGTGACTGTGCGTCCTTCTTCCTCAAAAAAGTATGGCCCTATCATTTCAAATTGTGCAACAGCACATCAAACAATGACACGCTCTCTGTGGAGAGGTCGCTAATGCATTTCTCGAGGATTTTCTGGGGCTCAATACCGAACGTTTTGTTTGGTGACGCAGCTCGACAAATGAGAATGAGCTTACAAGCAAACATTCTAATGGGGGCAGATAAAAAGTTAATTTTTTTTCACCGTGTTAATAATGTTAGAAGAAGTGTTTATACAAATTTTGGCCACTCGACCGCAATTACAAAGCCGTCCAGAAAGTGATTTTCCATGGTACGGTTTACAGAAAGAAAGCACATTTGCATGGAAAGATTTATTGAAACAGATATAGCAATTGTTGCGCTATTTGTCAACATATCCCCCACTGGAATTGAAACATTTGTCATACCATAGGATCAATTTTTTTATTCTTGTATTGTAGAAGTCTGCCACCTGGGATCGGAACCAGTGTGTGACAGCCGTCTCATCTTTCTGTCGATTCCATGATAGGCCATGACAAATATCACAATTCCGATCGGAAATATGTTGAAAAATAGCGTAATAATAATTGCTTTGTCTGTTCCAATAAATGTTTCCAATAAAATTGCGTTTTCTTTCTAGTAACGGCCCCTGGCGAACTTAATTTTTTACGGCCCTCGTAATTGTAGTCGAGTGGCCAAAATTTATATAAGCACTTCTTTTGACATTATTAACATGGTGGAAGAAAGAAATTTAACTTTTTTATCTGCCCTATCAGAATGTTTGCTGTTAGTCACTACTGAGCACTACTGGAACAGTTTTTCCAATATGGTTTCGTAAGCATCTTGGCGGGTGAGCCAGTCACATTGGCGAAGTTCCTGAACTACCGTAACTTTGCAGTGCTGGAACTTGATATCTAGATGTAAGGTTCGTCTGAAACTCCGCTCGGATATTCCCAATACCAGAGCATGTTCATTGGCTGAAGGTCGCATTTGGCTGAAGTGATTGCATGCCTCGCTGCTGCGATATTCTCGGAAGTCTGAACGTTGCGACATCTACCAGACGACTTCTGCTTGACAGTTGAACGTCTTGTCTAGACATTTTCACCCATAACAATATGGTTTCCTTAACAGGAATTCTTTCATGTAGACCTACTCTAAAATGGGTACGAAATTGCCACTGGTTTGCAATCACAGAATCGCCATTTTTGTAAATCTGCTTCAACAAAATGTACGACATTCAGCTATCCTCATTATGATGGCAAATGAAATGCCATGGCTTGTGCTGCTCAAAGATATATACCACTCAAGCCCAAGTATAATATAGTATATTTATTATTATCATCATCATGTTATCACCATCATCATTGCTATCTCTGTTTTTCTTTCTTTTTTCCTTGTATTAGCTCGATGAGAGCTCTACAGTGTTCTTTTGACTCTGTTGACCCTCTACAGGGCTTTAATTTAATTTGTATTATTTTCACCAGTGTTTGCATTTATTTGTTGTATTTATATGTGCTATCTGGTAGAATGGAAGAGAAGGCCTTATGGCCTTAATCCTGTCAGATTAAATAAATAAATAAATATTGTTCTGTGGAAACTCCCATTATCATTATCATTATTATAGATTTGCTTGAGTTTAAGAGAAAGCCTTACGGCCTTAACTTTTCCAGGTAAAATAAAATAAATTATAATACATTATTATTAATTTTTATTACAATAAAATAAATTATTATTAAATTTTTATTAAAATAAAATTATTATTATTATTATTATTATTATTATTATTATTATTATTATTATTATTATTATGTTTTTGTAAGAGCAACTACTCTTCATATAACAATTTTTATGAAACTGAACGTAGTGTCTTCTTTTGCCACTCTTGGTCAATTAAATCAAATAAGTACTCGAAATCTGTAGAAGATATATTCTAACGAATTTTTATATTGATCACTGATTTCTTGATTTCTTTCAAAATATTCCGTAAGTTCGATGCACCATTAACATTTCTGGCTCTATATAGCAACACTTGCCACAATCGTTTCTGATTCTTCTTTTTTTACAAATAATATCATTCCATAAGAATGAAAGCGGTACTCGCGACTTCTATATCCGACCTCTCAAATATGGAGCACGCGAATGCTCACTTTGTAACATTTGCTCACTGTGAGCATTACATTACAGCGCTCGGCTCAAGTTAATCGCTGGCTTAAGGATTATGAATGATCGTCGACTGAAAGTGCGAGGTTATGCGTACCTCAACTGAACGGGTGAGTTACATCTTAGTCAATGTCTTGGGCATGTCCAAGGTCTCCCCAAGGTGGGTTAAGAGTTTGTTAACACCGGAACAAAAGCATGCCCGAGTTCAAATTTCGAGGAAATATCTGGCTCTTTTCGAGAAAAATGCGTCCAATTTTTTGAGGCGGTTTTTGACTACTGGTGAAACCTGGATCCTTACTACATACCAGAGACAAAACAGCAGTCGAAACAATGGAAGGACAGTGATTCTCCGCCAATCAAGAAAACAAAATCTGTTCAATTGGCTGCGGAAGTCATGGCGACCGTGTTCTGAGATTCTAAGGGGATAATCATGATTTACCAACTAGCAAAGGGGAGAATAATAACCGGAGGAAAATTATTCAAATCTCCTGCAGCAACTGAAAGGGAAAATTCCCGAGAAGAGACCAAGAAGAAAGTATCGTTTCATCACGACAATGGATCTGCTCACAAGTTTGCAATCGCAGTTGCTGAACTACACGAAATACGGTTCAAATTTTTGCCGCACTCTTCCTCTCCTACTCACCAGATCTCGGGATCCTCGGACTTCTTTCTTTTCCCCAAAGCTCAAAACCATTTGACTGGGAAGAAATTTTCGTCAAATGAAGAGGATATCACAGCAGAAGGTTTTTTTTTTTTTTTTTTTTTTTTGCAGATTTTGAAGAATTTGTGTACAAGAAGGGACCAAGTGTGTGAATTCCAGGGGGAGGGACGTTATGTTGAGAAATAAAGATTGTTTCAGAATAATTCTGGTTTAATTTCCAAGTCAGACTATGAACTTTTCAAACAACCCTCGTAGCATAGTTTCAGTATTTTCTGCACCAAGGACTGTGCGACAGTCGCTGGGTATTTTGGTATACCTATGCAGATTGTAAAACGAGAATGTTACACGCAGAGAAGCCAAATCAAGCGACAAAAATAACTAATGCCAAATTAAGCGACATAAATATTAACTATCATAGCAGCCTGCGACATACAGCATACAGTAAAGCCTTGGTTTCTCTGAACCGACGCATGTGACGTGCGAGATGCGAGGCCGCCGCTGCGAACCATCTTCGCAATGACGCTGCGAGGCTTGTGGTTTCTTTAGCCGTGAGATCGCGTGGATCAGTCGCTGAGCGCATGGTGGATCTCGTCGCCTGTTTGCTAATGCTGAAAGAGGAAGATAATGATGAAGAGGAAAATGACCCTGATCCTGCATTCTTTTTGGTGAAGACAGTGATATCTTCAATAATAGGAAAAGCGAGGGTGCTTACAATATTCTTGTAAACCGCCATCTGATTGACAGTGAAACAAAATTCAAAAGTTATTTTGGAATCTCAAGGGACCTCTTCTATAGAATTTTGTATTTAATTAACCCATTAAAGCCCAAATTATTTTTATTTAAAAAACTAAAAGAATGTATCTATTTCATAAATTTAATCCATAAGATGTCAAGAATATTATGTTTTGTTCCTTCTGCCGTGCACCAAGTAGTTGAATATCATCCTGTCTATAAATAGACCGGTGGGCACTTATGATATCTGCGTATTCATTTGCTATAAAGTAAATATATGTTTTGTATATTTAATGTTTTATAACCAGAAACATTTACACCAATATAAATAAATATATTTATAACGGTTTTAGTATTTAAAGCAACGATACAATGCTGCAGCAATAATGAAACACTTATTTTAGTAATGTCTGTCTTTACCGAGTGTGGTAAGGCTCAAAGCATCTTTGACAGAGTTTCATCACACTTCTTGCGAAATGTTACTGGTCTGCATTTACACCATTCCTTCCGGCAGTGTTTCTGAGAGGGTCGATTTGTCATGAAATGATCTCTATTATCAAACATCATATCAAATTTCACTCCTCGAGGTGATGAAATAGGGCGCCTCATTCTCTTGCAGTTCGAAAACATCTTGAGATATTGAACAGCCAAGTATCATCGGAATTCAAGTAGGTCCAGGGAATCTCGTCCATGTATTTCTCTGTAGGTACATAATCCAACCATTTACTATATCCATATCCAATTTTCTGACCATTCTTTTCCATGGATTGAAGTCGCATATTTGCCTGCTAACAAGTTATCATGCTCCAATTAACCCATGTACTTACTGTAGTTCTCTATGATCTGTGGTCCACACAGTGGATTAACGGTTAGCGCGTCTGGCCACGAAACCAGGTGGCCCAGATTCGATTCCCGGTCGAGGAAAGTTATCTGGTTAAGGTTTTTCCGGGGTTTTCCCTCAACCAAATATGAGCAAATGCTGGGTAAATGTCGGTGCTGGACCCCGGACTCATTTCACCGGCATTATCACCAACTCATTCAGACGCTAAATAACCTAAGATATTGATAAAGCGTCGTAAAATAAACTAACCTACATCTTCCGGCTGCGAAACGAATCACGTGGGATGGCGTTGTAATATTTTCTATTTAGCTTTAATATTGCTGTATGATAGCTCAGCACACGCCAGGGAGGTTTAAAGTCGGTTGCTTGATGGGGACATCTGAAAACTTCGACCGAGTTTAAACCTTCCTGAGGTTTGATTTCCGGTTTTTTTTTTTACACATTTTCTACAGATTTACGCTTCCCCATGATATTCTACTACTAGATTCACGGTTATTTGCATCCAGTAGACACTATTTCCCTACTCCTCCATCATCATCATCATCATCATTAATTATCTTGGATTAGGCCTTCTCGTCTGTTCCGCTTCAGACTGAACGCTGGTTAAAAGCTGGTCTCTCCACCGCTTCCGACTTTTCGCCTGAAAATTTCGAATATTTGAAAATATCCTCAGAATAGGGCATTAGTCCCTCAATTTCTGAGTTTCGTGGTGGGACTGTTACCTTAAGGCCTCTAAACCTGCCTGCTTTTCTATCTAGGTATGATCCCATAGCCAGAGGATTCCAGTTTGTGAGGGACGGACCCACGCTCTCATTCTCTCCAGTTTGCTATAACACTGAACAACAAGAATTTTGCTCCGACTTAAAACAATGTGTTCCTTATGGTTTTGTGTGCGCTGAATCCGAAAATGCATTTCTTTCTTTCGAATCACATAAGGGTTTTAAGAGATACTATGATTTCACTTTTCGATAAGCCTTGTCCTAGGAAACATCTGGCGCGGGTTGGAGGTTGTAAACCAAAACTAAAGCGAATGCATTTTATGAGATTATAACTTATTTCCGGTTTCTTATGGTTGTTGGCATTTTATTTTGTACTCCTAATAAATAAACAGATATTGGTCCCTTCTATTCAATAAATTTCAGGACAGTTCAACATGAGGCATACGCAATGAATAAACAAGGGTGTGGTTTTCAGTATTTAAAAGAAAATTTTACCAGTTTGAGTAAAGGCAAATTAAAAGAGGGCATTTTCATCGGTCCACAAATTCACAAAGTTATGGCTGACTCTTTGTTTGAGGAAAAACTTTCCGTTACAGGAAAAATGGCATGACGCCCTTTCAAAGATGTATGCTGAAATTTCCTTGGAAATTCTATGGCAGACAACCACATAGAACTTGTTGTGGAAGCCATGTCATGTGCATATGAGAAAATGGGGTGTAATATGTCTCTCAAAATACCTTTTTACATTCTCATTTGGATTTCTTTTCTCCCAACCTTGGAGAGGCAAGCGACGAGCATGGGAAAAAAGTTCATCAAGAAATATCTGAAATGGAAAGACGACATAAAGGAAGAGCATCATCCAGGATGCTTGGGAACTATTGTTGATTCGTTGTAAAAGACAATATCGGGTCTAGTTATAAACGGAAGTGATCCAGAAAATTCGTTTAATGTAAATTCAAATTCCGAAATTTTTCTCATTATATGCATGAAATATTTTTATTGTCGTTCTGTTTTAAACTATATAACATCATGTTTGTATCCAGTACACATTTATCAAATATTATGAGGCGTTTTGAATCCCAAGTGTGTTGTCATTTTACCAGAAGCAGTGAAAAATTAAAAATAAGAAGTTTTCGTAAAAAAATTCAATTCATTTTCCGCGGAAAATGGTACGTGATGGGACAATTTGGATTTTAAATTCATATTTAGGATACACATTAGTAATATTCACCTATTTTTGTTTCGAAGCGAGAGAAAAATTAAAAATTTGTTGTTCAGTGTAACCACGGATTACACTGCCCCCGGGACCACGACGTGGACGTGAATGGAAGTTTTCCCTACTCAACATATCTAAATTATAATAATATTATTTTCCTATATACTTCATTATTTTCTTCATTTATCTATTTATGTGAACTCTCATATTGATCTTCAACTTCTCACTCTCCTTTTGTCACCTATGACGAAGATAAAACCATTCTCCGAATTAATTCACAATTAAGTAATGTAAAAATAATCCAATCTACATCTCTCGTATACAACCCACCATTGTTTCTTCCCTCTAGATGCAAAGCTATTTGCTGAAGCCTCGCAGTGCGCGCCTCGCACAAACTCGGCCGGACGAATCTGTCCGAGGCGACGCAGCGAGACCTCTCTGCGAACCTCCGCAGATCGCAGCCATAGAAACCACTCACTATCTCTCATGTAGTCCAGATTTGTGCGAGGCGGGCCTCGCACCTCGCACTCGTTGGTTCAGAAAAACCAAGGCTTTAGTATTTCTGGATGGACGTTTTAAGGGGAGAGGATGGTATTTTTTTTTTTTAACTTTTTTTCTATTTGGTGTAAATTATTAATTTTTTGTATGTAGAGAGTTCATAGCTGTGGCAACTCAACTAAATAAAAATATTTTGAAAAAAAAAATTATTTGGGGGGCTCAAATTTGAGAAAAATATATCCAATGCAGGATTGTACTAAAACCGATATATCTAAACCGTTTTGAAAGATAGATTCAAACAGTTTTTGCAATGTATTTGCAAAAGTATGTTCTACAAACTGTCGGTAACAGAATTTTGATATTAGTCCCTACGTTTGTAAAATAAACAATTAAACTTTAGTAACAATTTTCTGATTTCCTTTGTTGCAAACAAACTGACGTATTTTTAAAATGAAATCAATTAACAAAATTCTGTTACAGAGAAAAGTTTCCTAATAGTCTAAAGAATGTGTGTTCTGAAATTATATCCATTTTGTCTGGCAATGTAACAAAAAAAAATGAAGTTACTGGAAACCGATAAAAGCGGGCGTGTGATTTAAAAATCCATAGCGCAGGAAGTTTAAAAATGACTTCTCAACATCCGATAAGGGCACAAATACCCACAAAATGTTATGCAATGCATGCCACATATATCAAAGGGTATTTTAAAGAAAAAAAGAATTTGAAAATTTAATTTACCGGAAACAACAATAAAAGTGGGCGAGTGATTTAAAAATCCATAATGCAGGAAGTTTAAAAATAGCGATCCACACATATCACAGAGTATTTTAAAGATTTTTTTTTTGAAAATGTACTCATTTTTCATCAAAAATACCATCCTCCTCACCATCTGGTGGAGGGGGAAATAAATAGAGACTAGAACCGCGCTGAATGAAGTTTTTAGTCATTTCCGTGTTAAAGGGGTCTTATTTCAGGACAACCAGCGCAAATCAAAAAATTTCGCGATGTTTTTGTTAATATAGGCGTATAGCTATTTTATGTAAATTTGACAAACTTTTTTATTATATTTGTATCTACTTAAGCAATGCAGTTTATAAATTATAGGCCTATCAAATTTTTTTTTTTTTTTTTTTTTTTTTTACACGTGTTACACTTCGTATTTCATGTTTTCATTTTTATTCCTTTTCCCTTTTATTTTCTTCTCTGACGAACAGTTTGTTCTATGGGTTTGCGTGTTTGGACGTGTGTCAACGTGTATGAACCTGGGATGGAGATCGAGCGTAAAGTGTAAATTATGTTGTTACGTAACAAACAGAAATGTAATTGATAACATAACACATTAAATTCTTTCGGAATGTGCTAAATCTACAATGAAGAAGTACGCATTACCTTAGCCACACTAGTTTCTTATGTTAACATTCTGTGCAAGAGCTATGTGACCTATTTGAGAGGAGATTTTGACACGAGCTATTAAGTTGCTTTGCGAGTCCGATAAAGTGACGTAACTTTTCTTGCTTTTGCAACGACGTCATATCTTCCTGGTGTGACTAAGGTGGACCTTCCTATTGCTGTATTGTAACAGTGTGGTTAATAGAGACTTATTCTAGTATGTTACACCCATATCATAGATATGACAAGTTCGTCTGTCCACTTCAGCGTTATCTTATTTTTGTGATTTGTAATCGAGAGGCCATTACACTTTTATCTTACCAGCATTGCAATAATACTGCGAAAATATATTTAACGAGTTTTGAAGGTGAGATATCGATAATGTAAACAGACTAATTAGTCGTGCGATATCAAAGAATGCAGGATGAAAACAACCATTCAATAATTCAAGTAACATAGAATTTTAACCCATTTTTAATAAATTCATAATTAGAAATTTTCAGAATGAACATAAAATTGCGGGAAAATGTCTCAGAAGTGTTTGCAGATCGTAAAGACCAATAGGAAGATATTAAAAATTCGGAAGGATGGATTAAAAGTTGGGTAAGCCTTGAAATAAATGCTTTATCGTACAAGTGTAAGTCGTCTATAAATTGAGGCCTTGAAGTAACAAAGGTGCTAAATGCCAAAAATAAGGAACAGAGTTATTTGAGAAAAACTGTTACTACAAAACGTCCTTACAGTATTGTCTAACATCATGTACCGGTCATGGTCTGAACTCGTTAGAGGTTTCATGGCACTTGCCCCGATTGAATGGTACATGGCACATATCAATGTGAAAATCTCAATTTCGAAAGAAATGACAGTTTTAACCTTTGATATTTCAAGGCCAGAACTGTAATGTGTAAAATTAATGTAAAAACTCCATTCACGATTCCAAGAATTCACCTTGCTCCTCTAATCCGTTTGTAGATGAAGCCATTCACACGACGTAATAGCTCTGTGTCAACTTTAACGAATCACAACGAATCTCTTTGTGTGTGTTTGAATGTGGAGTCCAAATATTCTTTGGCTGCCTAATTGATTCCTTACTTTTGTTTTCATACTGTTCACCATCAAAAACATCCTTAACACTGGCTGACGAATGTGACGGACACGGAAATGACATCGTAAAACCTGAGAGTTTTTGAAAACATGGGTGTCCCACTTTCGGACCGTAATCCAAGATTCAGTTAAGCTGAAATTTTCAATTCTATTGCAGTGTTCCTTAACACCGCCCATTACGCATTTATATTTTTATTTTAGTTGGCTATTTAACGACGCTGTATCAACTACTAGGTTATTTAGCGTCGATGAGATTAGTGATAGCGAGATGATATTTGGCGAGATGAGGCCGAGGATTCGCCAGAGATTATCTTGTATTCACATTACGGTTGGGGAAAACCTCGGAAAAAACCTAACCAGGTAATCAGCCCAAGCGGGGATCGAACCCGTGCCCGAACGCAACTTCAGACCGGCAGGCAAGCGCCTTAACCGACTGAGTCACGCCGGTGGCTACGCATTTATATCTTGTAGCCTGTAACATATTTAGTTAATAATGGAAAATTCAATACAAAGTTGACAAGAAGTGGGACTATCTTACTGGCTAATTTTTATCATATTATCACTGAAAGAAGCATAATCTTCCGTATAGATCAGCGGTCATCAGAACACTGCACCCTCGGGCTAGCGTCCCTTACCCGCGGACACGACAATGCCCTAGCGTGCATTCGTGACTGCAGGCGGGTATGCTGTCTCTCTATCCCTTATGCACGACGGAGCATATTTTCTTACCCTCCATGTACTCTACCTATTTCAGCGAGTGCTGACGACCACTGGTATAGATGATGCGTACCCTCTAATCAGGAAATTCAAACATCGTGATTTCAAATTCTTCAATTTTTCGGATGATAAATTTCTGCTTTCCTGTATGATTAACAAAACTTTTGCACCAAAATATATGTAGGCCAGAGACAGGCAAACCCTCATTCAGGCCTGCCCGTAACTGTTTAGCTTCGTGAGTGGGCTTACGCACTGTATCGCTCGCCTGCCGTCAACCTTTCCTCACAAACACAAGCTTGTGAGTCAAGACCAGCCCTAGGCACAACGGAGAAATACAAGGGAACTCGGAAACTCCCGCCCGTGTCCTTTCTGCTTACACCGCTTTACAAACAAACAGAAGGCACTGTGCATCAGTGGTGGATGCATGAACTCTCTTTCATTATTGCACTTCAATGATTTCGCGATTTCGAAAGCAGTAACATAACTGGCATAGAGTTTTGTTCACTCGTATCGTGTTTAATCATATTTTAGTACCAGAACCATTATTTGAATTTCGTTTTTTAAATGTTGTAATTGCTTCGCTCCGTTCAACCCTACGAAACGAAAGTTATTTTATTCTTATTTTCTACTAAACACATTTCCGTTTACAATTAGATTATATATGTTCATGCTTACCTATGATTTCGTGATAATGATTATGGCATGGTCATAATGTCGCTCTATACTTTATTTATAAATCCCTGTTAGAATTCAGAACACAACCAAAAATGTATTTAAAAATAGTCTTAAGGACTTTACTAATAGACGGTAATTATACACAGTATTTAAAGGGTGTAAATGATATGTTGTTATTGAAGTGCTGTATCAGTGAAGAATTATGTTGTGTCAGTGAAGTGTGTTGTATCAGTGAAGAAGTATGCATACATACATACATACATACATACATACATACATACATACATACATACATACATACATACATACATACATACATACATACATACAAACAATGATCGTACCTTCACAGATTCAAGATTATTCCAACTCCAACGTGCCCTTGCAGACTAAAAGAAGAACAGACAGTCTACCATATACTACTAAGATGTGCCACACTGATAAAAGAAAGAAGAATCCTACGAGCTAGTATAATACGCACAGGTCAAACCTGGCCTCCACCTTTTGATCAGTTCACAACAGCATACCTCAAAAGCTTCAGAAAATTTATAAAATCCATAGAATTTGGCAAAATGTAACAGAATTGAAATTAGAAATAATATTAACAATGATGGTAACCTAAAATATATAGAAGTACAATTAGGCAACACTTGTATCTATAAGAATTTCAAGATCGCAATCAAAATTGTAAATATCTTGTTCTCATAAATTATGTAACTAATTATTGTAATATTTTATGTAAAGCATGTAGTATTACTCCAATGTAATGGAGCATGCTGATATACAAAAAAAAAAAAAAAAAAACACACACACACACGCACGCACGCACGCACGCACGCACGCACGCACGCACGCACGCACGCACGCACGCACGCACGCACGCACGCACGCACGCACGCACGCACGCACGCACGCACGCACGCACGCACGCACGCACGCACGCACGCACGCACGCACGCACGCACACACACACACACACACACACACACACACACACGGCATCTACATTGTCACCATGTGCACAACAAATATTTTTCCTTCCATTCTTCCTTAAAAACACGTTTCCAAACAGACGTAGATTTTAAGAAAGAAGCAATCTAAATCTAAGCAAAAAACGCGCCATTGATAGATGCTTGTGTATTAGCGTTGTAGGGGAGTTGGACGGAAGGAAGGTGAAGCAAAGACAGTTTACTGCGCTACCCCTGCGACGTAACTATTGCTAGTGATTTCGATTACAATTTTGCCGATGTCTGCATTGTCATTATAAAGACCACTGACAAATCTACGGAAACTTGTATTTCCGCCAGAATATCGATCTTTACAGTATATCTCACTTGACGACATGTCAGAGAAAAAACAATATTGTTTGTATGCATCTGAAGTCTGATTAGTGGAATTAGGTAGCTAATCGGCGATGTATGCAATGGAGGGGTAAAGGAACTGGCCACCTCACCCCATTATCTCCTTCGTTCTACGTCACAAGAAGCAAGAGGGGCTTGCGCAAAAGTTGTGAGCTGTTCTATAGAAAATGTTGTTGGTTTTTGTGGTGTTTTTCCTTCGAGAATATATTGAATTTCTTTAAGTTGATACAAGCCAGAGGTTTTGGAAAGAATATTTGCTGTTTTCTAGTTCACTTTATCTCCTACATTTCCTGGAACTGATGTTAAACTGGATATTGTTCTATCGAAATCTGCTAAAGACTGCAGTGAAGGAATACTAATTGCTAACTTGAGAGGCTCCCTGTGAGGGCGTCATCGTTACGTTCAAAATTCATAAACATAAATTAGTCGTGTTTAAGAGGTTACACACTTTTAAAAATTAGGGAAAGACAAATAATAGTACATTATGCAACGAGCCTATAATGGTAGTAATTAAGACGCGAGTATGTTTATGAAACGAGCGCAAGCGAGTTTCATAATTTTCATATGAGAGTCTTAATTACCATTATAGTCAAGTTTCATACGACTTTTTATGCTCGACCATATTTCTAACTTGAAATTATTCATAAGTATTCATGTTATTCTTATCTGACTGAGGAGCGGAACTAACCTTGTGCAATACCTCGTAAATTGTGAGATGTGCGCAGACGCGAAAGTATTGATTTCTTCCGAGAAACAAATGTCGACATGGACCTTTATATAATCTAGAGAGTAAAATAAACATTCATCTTGATATAAACTTGAAATTGAATTAGACATTGAAAAACGAGATGACAAATTGAATTTATTTGAATATTATTTACAAATTAACGCTAATTATTATAGTAACAGAACTGACTTTATTTCAAATATAGGTGATTTATTGTGCAATTGGTGAAATGAATTTGCGGGAATGTGCTTTGTGAAAGGCTGGAAGATGACTGTGAATTGATGTTAATTTGTGTGTTGTTTCTTTCGACTGAGTTTAATATTGTATTTGAGATTTCAATTTTATTTTGAATCGATTCTTCAACATAACCTTCTGCGACAGTATTGGATTTCCAGCCTCCGTGGCATATCCGGGAATAATCAATACTTGCGCTTTCATATTGCTACAATGGTATTTTCTAATTGGTGGAACACCTAAACTTTAATGAATAGGTGTACTTTAATGAGGTCCATTAAAGGGCTGATAGCAGGTGTATAATTACTACATTCCGGCATGGTCGAGCTTAAACATACTGTACATAATATGCAGTTTCCCTGCATAAATGTTAAAATATGATGCTTTTATAAATAAAGGCAAAATATGCACTTTTATACACAATAAAAGTAATATCTTTGTATTCAGAAATTTGTGATTCATGTAGATAATCTTTCAGCATATTCACACAACGATAGAGAACTAATATGCAAATGCATGAACTTCCTTTCCCTACTCATAAGTGATGCCTTATTGGTGTTACTTATGAGGTTTAAACCTGTCTTCGGACAGTTGACTAAACAAAAACAAAAACAAGTTTACCATGTAAAAATTTGATCAGCTTTATCATTATTTTATCAGTAAAAATTATGTAATTTAGTTGATTCAGTAATTCTCAAACTAAATTTGCCCTTTCTATGCTGAAAGAGTCCCAGCCAGTCCGTGACCAGTACAAGATGAGACAAGTTATTGCATGAGAAAAAAAAAATCTAGTGAAGAAAAAGGCAAAGTTTCTCAAAAGGACTTACCAGTTACCATCATTGATTGAAACTGTGAGCATGGCCAAGTTGCTGCTGTATCTGTTTCCATGAAGATAGAATTGCGCAAGCCAAGCCACACAGTTCGCAACTATTTCGTCACCTCTCCGGTGGGGTCGTAAGCTCCGTGCCGGAGGGTCGTGTATCGCCATTTGAAGCCTGTCATTATAATGCTCAACCAGGTTAATTCGATGTCCCTGCGCGAAGCTTGGTTCAGAGAGTTCGTTTTAAGTCTTCTAAACTCCTCTTTTCCCAGAAACTAATCTAATACGACCTCGAGAAAGCCAAAGCGATTTCATTCATCCGTGCTGCAAGTTAAATCAGCTCAGTTCGATCCCTGCAAAAGCGCAAATTTATCTTCCATCTAATGTGTTCTTGCTTCGCGATTTCTTAAACGTTGACGTAGCGGCCTGCTGATTATAAGGGCGCGGATTTTGGTGACATGTCATCTTTTTTCTTTACAGCCTTCGCCCGTAATTATATAAATCCTGGATACGAGCTGCTGGTGACAAATTTAGAGTTTTGAGGTCATTATTTGGCTATTTTTCGCCATTTTAAGGGGAGTGGATGGTATTTTTTAATTTTTTTTTTCCTATTTGGTGTAAAATATTAATTTTTGTATGTAGAGAGCTCATAGCTGTGGCAACTCAACCAAATAAAAATATTTTGAAAAAATTATTTGGGGGCCCAAATTTGAAAAAAAAAAATATATACCAAATGCAGGATTGTACTAAAACCGATATATCTAAACCGTCTTAAAGATAGATTCAAACAGTTTTTTGCAATGTATTTGCAAAAGCATGTTCTACAAACTGTCTGTAATAGAATTTTGATATTCGTCCCTACGTTTTTAAAATAAACAATTTAAATTTAATAATTTTCTGATTTCTTTTCTTGCAAACAAACGGACGTATTTTTAAAATGAAATCAATTAACAAGCTTCTGTTAAATAGAAAAGTTTCCTAATAGTCTAAACAATGTGTGTTCTGAATTTCATGCGTGTATCTTTGATAGTTCAGAAATTAAATCCATTTTTGTCTGGCAATGTAGCAAAAAAAAAAAAAAAAAAAAAAAAAAAAAAAAAAAAAAAAAAAAAAAGAAGAAGAAGAAGAAGAAGAAGTTAATGGAAACCGATAAAAGCGGGCGTGTGATTTAAAAATCCATAGCGCAGGAAGTTTAAAAATGACGTCTCAACATCCGATAAGGCTACAAATACCCACAAAATGTTATGCAATGCATTCCACACATATCAGAGTATTTTAAAGAATTTTTTTTTTTTAATTTACTCATTTTTCACCAAAAAATACCATCCTCTCACCTTAAGCTAGACTTCAATGACGAACTAAAATTTCCAAATATAGAAACACTCGAAAAATTAGTACTAACACAGAAGAAGCCAGAAGAATTCGGACAGCCCAGGAAGTATTTAACACTTAAGTACTCGCGAACTATTTTGTGACATTAGTACAAGGAAAAACAATGAACAAACATAAAAACAAAGTATGAATTTCAGATGTTGTCCAGGAGGTAAACAAACATAAGAACACAGTCTAGTATATAGTCACGAAGCTCAATATGTAGTAAATATGCATCCATAGATAGTTTCTAACCACTAGGATCGCTGATATCGCCTCATTACAGACAGTGCGAAATAGTACCGGTACAGTCTTTTGTTTCTAGCACTCTCACAACTCAAGCTTCGTGACTGTATATACTAGACTGTGATAAGAATGTACATAGAGAAAATTATTTACTCTAAGGTAATTCAGCTGTTGACCAGACGGGACCAAGCGTGACCTAGTGTGTCAACACTTTTTTGGTAATCACGATTGGAGATAATCGCGATAATGCTAATCGCGATTAGCGACTGTAGTCTGTCATTAGTATCACGTGAAGTGAACGGTGTGTGTAAGATACAGGGCTATGATAAGGGATTGTTTTTGGCCTCAATTGGAAGGTATGGATCTCAGAAACGTCTCGTTTCAGCAAGATGGCATCACGTGTCATACTGCTCACGAAACAGTCGACCTTTTAAGGGAGAAGTTCAGAAGCTTCCTAAAAGCCAAATTGGCTAGTCTCTTATATTGAGACAACTCATCCTGCCTAAGGTATTTCCGTGGTTTTCCTAAGGCGTTAAGACAAATGTCGGGATGAGCCCTAAGAGAAATGGGCCACGGACCTATATGCCCTTCCCCATAAATTCCCCCTTTTTCTAACAAACGACTTAATGTCCTAGTTCAGAGTCAATAAATTTACGAAATAAATGTGCAAGGTCACTCATGTAGTCGCAATACGAAAGTACAGGGAACCTTTCAATTTGCAGATTCAGAATTCATGGCGTCTCTTCTGACGGTCTTCACCTGCCTTGTCATAGAACAACAGACGACAGAGTCTTCTCGACTCCTCCTGCACTGCGATATGACACAGTTCATTTCAATGTGCAGATTACACCAGCCATTTCCTCCTCCTCTCGTCCCGTGATCACTTTGATCACATTTCCGTCCCCTCGCGTATGTGGTACCCAAGAGGTTACGTCCATTTTCGGTTTTCCCCTTCAATTTTTTCTAGAGCTCCATCAGTGGAGCAGCGTAACCCGGAGTGAGACTAGTGACCAACAGGCTTGGAGCTCACATATTTAGTTTCATACAGCCCCGAACCCCTTGCAAGGACGCGTTTTGCGTACCTTTTAAATTGTCCTCCCAATTCCCCTCCTCTTTCAATTCAAGCGTCATCATTTCGCGTGGTGGTGATGTTAACTGGCACCCAAGATCATGTGATTTTACGCCGATGGATTACTTCTTATGGGGTTATGTTAAATAACGGGTTTATGCTAACAAGTCACGACCTAAGGAACAATATCACGTGCGTTATTCGTGAAATTGAGCCTGGTTTATTTTTGTCTGTTATTGAAAATTGGAAGACCCGTATACGCGTAACCCAAAGAAGCCGCGGCGGCCATTTAACTGACTTCTGTTCCATACGTAGTGGCATTAATTGTGCTTCAAAATAATAGTAATAATTAAATAAATAAACAAACCTCTTTCGTTTATACAATTTATTTCATTTAAAAAGTGTGATACTCTTATTGCAAGACTTTGGTTTAAGGAAAAGTTTATAGATCCTGACAACTGGATCAACTACTAGGTCATTTAGCGTTGATGGAATTGGTGCTAGCCAGATGGTATTTACTATTTAGAATGATGAGGCCGAGAATTCGCCGTACATTACTTAACATTTGCTTTACAGGTTGGGGGAGAGAGAGAGAGAGAGAGAGAGAGAGAGAGAAAACAACCAGATAATCAGCCCAAGCGGGAATCTAATCCAAGCCAGAGCGCAGCTCCGGATCAGCAGGTATACGCGCCTACCGCCTGCGCTATGCTGATTGCCTAAATCAGCGATCATCAGCACAGTGCAACCTCGGGCTAGCGTCTCTTACCCGGGGATAAGAAATTGCACTATCGTGCATCCGTGGCTGCTGGCGATTATGCTTTCTCTTTCCCTCTCCCTTCTGCACGACAGTGATATATTGCGATACACTCCTTACCCGTTACCCATTTCAGCGAATTCTGACGACCACTGGCCTAAATTAATATTACTTCATTTTAGGATTTATAAAATTTCAGTTCTGAAGTTAAAGACCTTCTCATATAGGCATGTTAATAGAAAATATAAATGTCTTCTCCTTCTTACTGAAGGTAGTCAAACGTAGCTATTATTAAGAAAAATGGTCAGCATATTTACCTAATAAAATTTCCACTACCAAATTCTTGAACAGATATTTATGAACTTCAAATTGAAAGATTAGGCGAATGTAAACGTAACGCATTAAAATTAATGCGCCTCACTTGATTTGCATAATACACGTCATTGTTCGTTAACAGAAAACCACAATTTAAGTCACAGAGTTAGTGTACACTCAATGTTGGTTGTTTGACGGTTGTCAGCCCACTTTGAGGTCTGTGGATATAGAGGGAGAAATTGGATCGGTGTCTAGTATAGTTCCCGGGTAGCTCAGTTGGTAGAGCGTTGGTAGGTTTAACCAAATTTCCCGGGTTCGATACCCGGCCCCGGAACAATTTTTTCCTCGAAATTATTCAATGTACCTCACAGTTGATCGGGAATATACAGGGCTTTCAATTCAAAACTTCCCAGTCTAAATAACTAATTATTTAAATTGAATTCAATTTAAACAAAAAACACGTCAATTTAGATACTGAGGGGGAAGTCTGAAACCAGGCTTAATTGCATTTTAGATTTCACTTCCCAACTCCCAGCCACCCCACTTAGAAATTTCAAATGGCATCCCTATATTTTTGTACTTAAATATGAAATATCATTTAATTGTTTATAGCTACATCTCGTTCATTTGTTTTCACATCTTTTGTTTTATATCGTCGCTTGGCAACCTGTATTTTTGTTGTTATTAGTTGATTGTAGGATAAAAACAAAGCTTATTTTGTGTAATTCCCTAAATTTAATCAATAAGGATGATTTATGTTCTCTCTTGAAGGGTATACGCCATTTTAAAATAATTTAATACACAGAACTATTATATGAAATGCTCAGTAAGTTTCTGTAGCTTTATTCTCTTCAGCTCTAATCAACAATAACAACAATCCAGGTTGCCAGGCGACGATAGAAAACAAAAGATGTGAAAACAAATGAATGAGGTGTATAAACAATTAAATGCTATACTTACTTACTAGCTTTTAAGGAACCCGGAGGTTCATTGCCGTCCTCACATAAGCCCGCCATTCGTCCCTATCCTGAGCAAGATTAATCCATTCTCTATCATCATATCCCACCTCCATCAAATCCATTTTAATATTATCTTCCCATCTACGTCTCGGCCTCCCTAAAGGTCTTTTTCCCTCCGGCCGCCCAACTAACACTCTATATGCATTTCTGGATTCGCCCATACGTGCTACATGTCCTGCCCATCTCAAACGTCTGGATTTAATGTTCCTAATTATGTCAGGTGAAGAATACAATGCGTGCAGTTCTGTGTTGTGTAACTTTCTCCATTCTCCTGTAACTTCATCCCTCTTAGACCCAAATATTTCCCTAAGAACCTTATTCTCAAACACCCTTAACCTATGTTCCTCTCTCAAAGTGAGAGTCCAAGTTTCACAACCATACAGAACAACCGGTAATATAATTGTTTTATAAAATCTAACTTTCAGATTTTTCGACAGCAGACTGGATGATAAAAATGCTATTTCATATTTAAGTATAAAAATATAGGGGTGCCATTTGAAATTTCAAATTGGAGGCGGCTGAGGGTGGGGGGGGGGAATTTAAAATGCAATTAAGCCTGGTTTCAGACTTCCCCTTCAATATCTAAATTGACGTGTTTTTTGTTTAAATTGAATTCAATTTAAACAATTATTTATTTAGACTGGGAAGTTTTGAAATGAAAGCCCTGTATACTGTACACCTTCACATTATTCTTAATATGTTGTATCAAGTACAAAAATTATATATTTCTTCCTGCTCACAACAACAATATAGCCTATTATTTTAATTTCATGGTTGCTTATTTCAACACGCTGTACACGCTTCCTTAGACTTAGCCCAAGTTTCAACGAAACTAAAAGGTGGAGTGATCAGATTTTTTTGGTCCAACAGAGAACACCGTTCAGAAATGTCAATTAACCGCAACAGTTCCGCCAACATACTTGATATACAGTCTACAAGTAAGATGTTAATACAACGAAACTGAAGTTCAGGGGACAATGTTTTTTTTTTTTTTTTTCCGCGGACAAATATGCTGACGTTTATTCTCTGGGGATAATCCGTAGTAATTTTCCGTTACTGTCTCCTGAAACTGAGATGTCTGGTAACCCTACTGAAAGGGAACAATCCAAACAAAAATGTATTACTTCCGTAATGAAAATTGACACAAGATGGCCGACAATATAACTGTTCACTTAAATTAATTCTAAATTTAAATAATCTCACGTTCTCAGCTTTAACTTACTATAACTTCAGAAACACGTGATAATTTAGTTCTAGCGTAAGAATGAAAAATTTACTATAAAAATATATAGAATTTCTTACTGAAAAACATCCATACACACACTAATAACTCAAATTGCACTGCAGTTAGGACTCTCCTGTCAACTATTCAGGTAATTTATGCATTTTAATCACGAAGACAGACCAGAAAAGATTTGAGAAATAATTATGGTTCGTTCTACTTACGCCTCATTGTATGTATTTATCATAAATCGATCTATCGATAAAACACATGTCCTTATTTATTCATTTCTGTGTAATTTGTCATAATTTTGTATAAAATATTATATAAATTTCTAATTTTAACCCCTTTATGACAAGCCAGTTGTTATAGACACTACGTAAGACTATCAGTAGATGATAAAACTACAATAAGTGAGTAATGAAGAAACATACCGAACTCACTTCCCTCATCATGATACTGCATGCTGTAGCGAAATTACCCCAGCCCTTGGGATAATATCTTCGTATGTACCTTTGAAATATTAAACAAAAAAAAAATCACATCTAGAGATCTGCTCCGAACTGAATTTTTATAAAATAAATAACTGCTGTGCAAAATTCAGCTATCAGAATTTACAAAACTGTATTTTGCATTTGCTAAAGTGACGTCATTCCCCACCTTCCCGCCACTTTCACATACATAATCCCAATTTCTCCGAGACAGCTAAGAATCGATCCTATGAAAAACGTTCAGTTCCAAGCAATATCAATTTCACATGTATTACGCAGTCGTACGCATAATTCGTGCTAACAAAATGTCACTATGTTACCAACACAAATATTATATTAAATGTTTACAAAGAAATCTTTCAAGGTGAACGACAGAGACACCAAAAATTTATGAACACCACGAACTATTATGAACACTCATTAAAACAAATCAGAATGACGTAGTCAAAATTTTATCTATTCTAATATCAAGCTACCTGTAGAACAATCAAAATTCCACTGGCACCTTGTAATAGATAACTAAATGCACACAAACGATTGAAATTAACTGTAAAATTTCCTTCCTACCTTTCACAATCATCTCTTCTGGTAAAACGTTCACTAATTTGATAAGTTCACTGCATAAAACACGCCACAAAGTATTATTTTCCATATATATCTTTCAAGATTAAATTACCGACATCGGTTTCAAATCAGGCTAAGATTATCTGCGGCAAAATGTGTCATACATCCTGCCTCCATCGTGACTAATGGCTCCTCTCGATTACGAAAAGCAAGATCAACACTATGCCAAACTAAACGTGAATTACACTCGAAAATTGTACTAAAAAAATATAGACATTAATTAAACAAAAAAAAATAGTAACTTTAAATTTGAAGCAACACGAAAAATCGTTTACGTAAACTAATACAGACGTTTAACTGACGAATTGCGCCATATCCACCGTGCACTTCAGAATCTCCAGATAAGATCATCTTATTGTTGGACGCATCGCTTGAAAGTAGGCGCGATTCTTGAGAATTTCTCGGGACACTATCTTTTCATCAGACTGTTTGTTAGCCGTTACATATTAACATATCGGTTAAATTATTTAATCTTATAGTATTTGAATTTCTTAAGTTTTACCTGTAAAATAGATTATTGAAATCATTTTAATTAAATGCTTAAAAATTAAAGAAAACAATATTTAAAATACACAAAACTTGAGAATTAAAATTCAACCAAGAGACGAGTACCACAAGTGTAGAATTTTCCGAAATACTACAAAATTTAGTGGATTACGTCGAGGATAAGCATTAGAAAGTAAGAACAGAGATCAGCTTGGATCCGGCCAGGAACACGCACCATCAGACATGCTTGCATGGCCGGCGTAGATGGGGTCATTATCGACCTGTACCTGAATTTTTCTTCTGCATCTTTGATTAATAATAGCATACACACAATAATAATTTAATTTCATAGCGAGTACTAGCATTTGTTACGTAAGCTCTTATTGCATACATCTATTTTCGAAAAAAAAAAACTTGACATTTCTCTTTGCTTTTTGCTCTTGACAGCTTCTTTAATAAACGCTTATCTTTAAGATTCCAAAGAAATTAGTTGTTCCTTTATAACACATTGAAGAGAACATGCACCACACTGAATTTGTTCTATGTATCCAAGCAGTTCTAAATAAGATACTTTTCTTTTTGTTTCCTACATCACTGTCACCACAATCAGTATCTGCGGAATCTTCATCTTCGCTGCCTTTTACCTTCCCATCCTTCAATTCTGCAATTGAGGGGCGTTTTCACAAAACTAGTTATCTACAAAATCTTCTTTTTTTCAAGACAACTCTTTTTTTCTAAAATACACAACTGTAGATACAGAGTTTTGAAAAATCTCGGTTATTTCAAGGTCAATTTAGTGATATACCTACCAACTTTAGCTTAATTCTGATAGCACCATTGGATTCTCCTGACTCAAAAACATAAGGATACGCTAAAACCTCAAAATCGAAAAAAATGTAGATAACACATTCTACGGGAAAGAAACAAGTCTGAGTTTTGAAATGGGTTCATTATTATTATCATTATCATTATCATTATCATTATCATCATCATCATTATTATTACTTCACGACCATTCACTTCACCGGTTGTACTAAACCAAATTTACTGTGATATTCTGTTTACTGATTAAGGGTTAAGGTTACATTTTTTTCGATTTTGAAGTTTTAGCGTATCCTTATGTTTTTGAGTCAGGACAATCCAATGGTGCTATCAGAATTAAGCTAAAGTTGGTAAGTATATCAGTAAATTGACCTTGATATAAAAGAGATTTTTCAAAACTCGGTATCTACAGTTGTGTATTTTACAAAAGAGCTCTCTTGAGAAAAAAAAAAAAAAAAGATTTTGTAGATAACGAGTTTTGTGAAAACGCCCCTCAATTATAGATTCATCACTGCACTCTGCAAACACTGATATACTAACATCCACTGACACAAACCATTTTATTGTCCACATCATCTGAAACTGCCATCTTCAATCGTTTTCGTGCTGGATCAAATTTGCCACTTGTAACACTTTCCTCAGTTTCTTTCATTTTTTTTAAAGAAAAGTAGCCAATGTAGATTGTTAAAATCCATTTTTTTGTGAAATTGCTGTCTGTTTCATTCCTCCATCCAAATCTTTAAATGCAGTCAATTTAGTTTCCAAACTTATTGATTTCCGTTTAGCAGAAACCATCGCCATCTCTACTTACTCCCACCGCCTCACCTGTACACTGGAAAATAACTAGAAAGACTGGTTACACGTCCATCCCTTCGTAGAAATTCCCAACCAAGCTGCTGATTTACGAAAAATCTTGAAGTTAAAAATACATAGCCTATCGTTGTAACAGGACGTTTCTAAAATTTCTTCATCGCTATAATGAGGGATATTTAACGTTATTTATATAGGAAATTTTCCGAAATTATAAAAAAATATCGTTTAATGCGGGTTTATCGTTATATTGATCTTCGTTGTACGGAGGTTTAAGTGTGTTAATCGAAGTTATAGGAGTAGAAGTACGAATGCACGAGAGGTTACGGATGATAACGACTCAGTCTACATCGGCCATGCAAGCATGTCTTATGCGCACGTTGCAGACCGAAAACAAAGCTAAACGCTATGTATTCTATTAAATATGACCTTCCGAAATTCAACATATACTCGACACTGTAACAAATTGCGGTCAGACAAATTGTACAGAACACCTTTCCTTTAAGTCGTTAGAAGATAATTTTGCACAGAAAAATATTATGTCTACAACTTCGGTATCAAATTTAAAAAGAGAACAATTTAATTATGTTTTCATCTAACGCAAAATAGGCTGATGTTTAAATGTCCATAGAAAAAAACACTCAGCATCTTTATCACCAAATAAAATTAGAACAATAAGACACTTTTAATAAAGCAATAACCGTACACAAGTGATTCTTGCGGGTGCAAATACAAGTGTGCCATACTAATGCACAGAGTTAATATCTTATATTACGTGCGACAATGCGGAAAACGTTTTGAAAACACTATAGGATTTCTTCATATCTACTACGTCATAACTTATTGGGTCACTGTCAGTGAAAAGTGAACAATGTATTGAACAAGATTCGCGCATTTTTGCAAGCAGTTTGGTCTAGGACAAGTATCTCTGTCTGCAGTGAAGGGATCTATAAAAATCCTAAGAAACCATCTCTACACTTAAATACATTGACCTCTTTCCTATGGCGATCTGCTCACTTAAGTTAGGTCCTGCAACTAGCGCTAAATAGAAGACTGATCACCTGATAGCAAATACAGTAGATACTAGAAAATTGTATGTTTCTTCTGAAATTAATGATGTTTTGTATAGTCGTTTTCAATTATTTATAATTGTGTTATTACTTTTTCTTTTCCTTCTCCATTGTTTTCTTTTTTCCATTATAATTGTTTACCTACCATTTACTAAAAAAAAAAAAAAAAAAAAAAAAAAAAACAATTTTATGGTAAGCTTTGTCTTCTAGGCAGCCTTCACTTGGAGGAAGCCAAATAAAATGTATTCAAAATAATACAGGGATATCTGTCGACGGGAGTAAATTTTGTCATCGCTCACAGTATGCAGGTATGACCAATGTTATCTAACATATCAGTAACCACAGCATTCGTTTCTTTCTTTTCTTCCTCCTAGCTAAGATTACTATGTACGATCTCCACGCACATTTCCCCTACTCAACTGTTCGCGCATGGAAGTGGCCTAGGTTATATTATATGAGTAACATTCGGTACTCACCCTCCTTATAGTAACTGTTGGAAGTATTGCCCATCTTGTGTGATACATAATAATTCTCCACACATTTACAGAACACGTTTCATTGTACCTATTCACTAAATTTAGTAATGTTTTTCTACACGGAACTTGGCTGGCCAGGAAATTTACGTCTGAAGCTTTCCCTTGTTCTGCTATATGATTTCTTTTTTCATGATATGACACAATGAAGACATGGAGCGATACAATGCGACAATATGCGGCGATACGATACGTGATTTAAGAAAAAACTTACCCCTTCTGGATTTTGCTCCTATCTTGAGACGAGATGGCCATAGGATGTAGGTGTTCGTTTGATCCATGATCTGCAAAATAAATTATAATTAAGTAAACTGTGCACAGGAGATGGTGTTGAAGTCACATTTTAATAACGAAGCTACACAGACGCATGCAATTTTACTTGCCGACGACCACATTATTTTACCGAAATAAGAATAGGTATTACAATTAGTGGTCTTTAAACTACTTGTACATGACGAAGTACAGATTTTGATTATGAACTAGTATACCTACATTCAAAACAAATACAATTAAGTCGAATATAGTTAACGAGGTTGAGATTTTGGTATAAATTTGTAAATTAACTTCACTAAAGCTATCTCAAGAAATAAATTCTTCTAAGGAGAACACAAAGAAAAAAATAATTGTATATTTTTTTAATATTTAAACTCCAGATGTACAAAAACTTTCAGCAATAATTTGATGTAATTTTTACAACGTTATAATGAATCATTTTGGAATATTTTAAAGGTATGATATATATATATATATATATATATATATATATATATATATATATATATATATATATATATATATAACGTTATAATGAATCATTTTGGAATATTTTAAAGGTATGAGATATATATATATATATATATATATATATATCACCCGCCTACTACTTTTAAAGGCCTGGAGACCATTTTTAAAATTGCGTTTTCTCAAAACTACGTTTTTGGTCAATAATAAAGTTCCTAGCGCTTTCCATTTGCTCAGATTTACATGAAAATTTGCAAGAATATTCAGCATATTGCAATACACAAAGTTGTGCATGGAATCAGCTCTTCACTGAAAACTTTTCATGCTATGGATTTTTAACTTCTAAAAATTGAAGAAAACTATCAAGCAAAATTACGATTTGTAAGGAAATTTTTATCTCGTGAACCAATTCTCAAATTTAAAACTCCTTGTGTAGTTTTCTTTATCATGAAAAGTAAGTCCTTCACTGAAGATTCTTAAAAGCAACAACAATTCTGAAGTCGACAGGGATGTTTTGAATTTACTCATAATTTAATATAATTAAATACGTGAAAATAAATATCTAAGGAACTAATTTATTTATTTTATTGATTTATTTAACTAGCTAGTTAGTGAGTACAAATTACATAAAACAAAAATGTTTCTAGCCACTACCGTAAAAGCCAGGCTCGTGTACGGTGTGGTCTCAGCCAATAATATAATATAAAATTTACAAAAACAGTTTACTAAATACAGCAAGTAACTTCATTCAAACCAATAAATAACACACAAGAGCAAAAATAAAGAAGAAAGAGGAAAATAGAGAAAAATACACATTTAATATAAATTGCCAATCTGACAGAGGCCAGTGATATTCAATAAAAACATGAATATAGCCGACAGAAATAAAAGGTAAAAAATAATACATTTGTTAATATTATATATCATGGATAATTTTACAAATTTCTTTTTTAAAAGCTTCAATTTTAAAATATTTCAAATTTGGGAAATGGTTTGTAATTTTATTATAAAGTGTTGGGCCGAAACTAGCACCATGTTTAAGAGATGCACTTGTATGACATTTTGGCTCAATTAATGGGAAAGTAGAATTTTGTCTTCGAGTACGATATTCATGTCCATTAGATCTATGTTTTATTTTATTTCTGAGGTAGTAAGTTAGTAAACTATACTTATAAATTTCTTCAATAGGCAATACATTAAAATCTGTATAAATTAAATTTGTTGGGTAATCCGTATTTTTGGTCAGACAAATTTTTATTAATCTCCTGTGTAATAAAATTAATGGATTAAGTACAAATGATGCTACTCCACCCTAATTTATTATACCATATTGTATTAATGATTGTACAGAAAGCTAAAAATATTTTTCTCAATGCCTCCTTAGTGATAAAATTTCGAAGTATTATGAATTTATAAATTGTCTTTCTTATACTTGTACACATGAAATCAATTTGTTTATCCCAACGTAAATGCTGATTTATGATAATTCCTAAATATTTGACTTGTGTGGAAGGTGTTAGATGTGGGCAATTACAATAATCATTTGTTAATTCATTACACGAAATATTGTGTATTACTAATGAATGAAACTTAATGAAATTTGGTACTATTATTTAAACGTACAGACATAACAAGCCCGCTGAATTTGAGAGAAATTAATCAAAAATTTTAAAAGTTTCAAAACTCAGTCCCAGTGTCCTGTAAGACCTGTCGCCCAGTTGGCGTGCATAATGGATATTGGTCGCTGCTACCGACATGTTTATGTTTGATATTTCCGCCCACAAAATCATATAGTGATAAGCACTCCAGACCCACTCATTTCAAAACAGCCACAGTATGTTGATTTAACCTGTCAGTTCAAGGTCCGTATTTCTACAATGTAGGCCTATAGTTCCCTAGGAATTTATTTATAGCTACTCTAGTCCTGTGGTATTCAATCCGGGATGCGCGAAGACTTTTTAGGGGTTACATGAAATTTATAACAAGCTTATACGTTTCATGAATGATCGGAGCTAATGATTGGATCAGAAATCCGTTTTCCACAACAGCCTTCAATTTCTCTGAACTTCTTTTAAAATTGAAGGGAAATTTGCTAGAATGTCCGCTGAAAGTGCACTGAAAATAAAATTCTAAAACTTGCCAATTTGTAACTTTTGGCGTTATGCTCGCAAAGAGTATATCGTCGTTCCTGCAATAACTCCCATGTGCAAAATATGACATTTTTCAGTAGAAAGAAAAAACACGTTTATTCTTCTATGGTAGTAGTGCGTAGGAGATTGTGAATTCTTAACTTTTTTTTCGAAAGAAAGGAATATAATTACATATAGAAGATTTTATTATTTTTTGTATCATTATTTAAGTTATTTAATAGAGAAAAAATCTGAAAATCGATCAATATGTCACATAGGAGTTATTGCAGGAACAACGACATTATATAAAACTTTTATGTAAAATATCCCTTCAGACTTCAGTTTTCATTCTTGCATTCGTCCACTAAGTCATTCTTAACTCTAGTCATAAAAACCACTGTTATACTACACTGTCTGAACGACGCGACGATAAGTCTTAAGTTACATTCTACGTAAAGATTATTTTTTTATTTTAGTAGGTTATTTTACGACGCTTTATCAACATCTCTGGTTATTTAGCGTCTGAATGAGATGAAGGTGACAATGCCGGTGAAATGAATCCGGGGTCCAGCACCGAAAGTTACCCAGCATTTACTCATATTGGGTTGAGGGAAAACCCTGGAAAAAACCTCAACCAGGTAACTTGCCCCGACCGGGATTCGAACCCGAGCCACCTGGTTTTGCGGCCAGACAAGCTAGCCGTTACTCCACAGGTGTGGACCTAAAGATATATCTGTTATGGTAACAAATAATATTAGAGGAGAAAAATTCGTTACTGTGGAATCCCGGCCACCAAGTCGCTCAAGTGAGTGCGCTCCTTGTATAATGACAGTTGACTTAATATGATATTAATATAATAAAGGTAAGGTAAAGGTATCCCCGTCACATGCCAAGAAGGCACTTGGGGGGCATGGAGGTAGAGACCCATGCTTTCCATGACCTCGGCACCAGAATGAGGTGGTGTTGTCGGCACCACGCTCTGATCGCCTTTTACCCCCGGGAAAGACCCGGTACTCAATTTTATAGGAGGCTGAGTGAACCTCGGGATATCTCCTCTAATATTAATTCTTAAGTTGCATTGCTAATTTTTCGTTTGGCCTACTTACAAGAGACTTTATAACATCCAGTGCCATTGTGGTCTTCTAACATAATCCGTACCAAATTGAAGTTCAAAATTTCCTCCTTCAACAATAACAGTAGTACGATCACAGCTTCCAGAGTGACTAAAACACGTTCATATCAGTATGCACCGAAACTACGAGCTAATGATTTCATTATGTCCAACAGGTCACGCTGTACTGATTACATTGTGCCCAGTTCTTGGGTAAATTTGTTTAACATCGAGATAAAAGCTGTACAAGTGACCCCTGTGCAAGACTCAAATCTTATAAACAAAGATAATGGAAAGATAATAGTTCAATTGCCTCATCTTCGGAAACACGTGGCTCTAAGTAATAAAGAAAATCTGAAACATCGCAGAAAATAGCCTTCATTATAAATAATTACTAAAATCCGTTAATGAAAAATGAAGAAAAAAATATCACAGGCTATCAATCACTACTGATGGAAATTTAAGGGGAGAGGATGGTATTTTTTGGTGAAAAATGAGTAAATTAAAAAAAAAAGTCTTTAAAATACCCTGTGATATGTGTGGAATGCATAGCATAACATTTTGTGGGTATTTGTGCCCTTATCGGATGTTGAGTCGCCATTTTTAAACTTCCTGCGTTATGGATTTTTAAATCACTCTCCCACTTTTATTGTTGTTTCCGGTAAATTAAATTTTCAATTTTTTTTCTTTAAAATACCCTTTGATATGTGTGGAATGCATTGCATAACATTTTGTGGGTATTTGTAGCCTTATCGGATGTTGAGGCGTCATTTTTAAACTTCCTGCGCTATGGATTTTTAAATGACACGCCCGCTTTTATCGGTTTCCAGTAACTTCATTTCTTTTTTACTACATTGGCAGACAAAAATGGATATAATTTCTGAACTATTAAAGATACATGCATTAAATTTAGAACACACATTCTTTAGATTATTAGGAAACTTTTCTCTGTAACAGAATTTTGTTAATTGATTTCATTTTAAAAATACATCCGTTTGTTTGCAAGAAAAGAACTCAGAAAATTGTTATTAAATTTTAATTGTTTATTTTACAAACGTAGGGACTAATATCAAAATTCTCTTACAGATAGTTTGTAGAACATGCTTTTGCAAATACATTGCATAAAACTGTTTGAATATATTTTTAAAAACGGTTTAGATATATCGGTTTTAGTACAATCTTGCATTGTGTATTTTTTTTTTCAAATTTGGACCCCCAAATATTTGTTAAATATTTTTATTTGGTTGAGTTGCCACAGCTATGAGCTTTCTACATACAAACAATTAATATTTTAAACAAAATAGGAAAAAAGTTTTAAAAAATACCATCCTCCCCCCTTAAATAAAAACTTACAGTTTCAATTTTAAAAGTTGCAATATACGGAATTACTATTAAAGGAACTTAGCTGAAACATTGATAAAAATTAGTCATTTAATTATTAAGAAATATTGCTTACGAATTAAAAGTATAGTCCTCAGATAGTAGGATTAACACTTAGGTTAGTTCCTCATTGCGGCAAACAAACTGTTTCAGGCTGCTCGAAACAAAATTTTTGTTGCTGTTTCAAACGTCTTCAATGCATAGTGAAGCATCTAACTCACTAAACGCACAGTTCCTGTGATTCTTCAAGTTAAAATTGTAAATACTTTATCAACTGTATCTAAAAATTGATTTACTTCAAATAAAGAAACTCAATTTCTAACAGTATCCGATAACAATTAGTCTTGTTTATACACATTAAAATAATAATTGTAATTTATTACTACGTATTGTCCAATATTCTTTTGAGAAGATTAACGCCATATGTAGATGAAATTATTAGGGATCATCAGTGTGGGTTTAGGTGTAAAAGATCAACTATTGATCAGATATTTTGTATTCGACATATAATGGAGAAACAAATGGGAGTATAAAGGTACAGTGCATCAGTTATTCATAGATTTCAAAAAGGCATATGACTCGGTTAAGAGAGAGGTTTTATATGACATTCTTATTGAATTTGGTATTCCCAAGAAACTAATTCGATTAATTAAAATGTGTCCCAGTGAAACGTACAGCAGAGTTCGTATAGGTCAGTTTCTGTCAGATGCGTTTCCAATTCACTGTGGGCTAAGGCAAGGAGATGCACTATCACCTTTACTTTTTAACTTTGCTCTAGAGTATGCCATTAGGTTAACAGAGAGGGTTTGGAATTAAACGAGTTACATCAGCTGCTTGTCTAAGCGGATGACGTGGATATGTTAGGAGAAAATCCACAAACGATTAGGGAAAACACGGGAATTTTACTTGAAGCAAGTTTGGAAGTAAATCCCGAAAATACAAAGTACGTATATGATTATGTCTCGTGACGAGAATATTTTACGAAATGGAAATATAAAAATTGGAAATTTATCCTTTGAAGAGGTGGAAAAATTCAAATACCTGGGAGCAACAGTAACAAATATAAATGATACTCGGGAGGAAATTAAACGCAGAATAAATATGGGAAATGCCTGTTATTATTCGGTTGAGAAGCTTATCATCCAGTCTGCTGTCAAAAAATCTGAAAGTTAGAATTTATAAAATAGTTATATTACCGGTTGTTCTGTATGGTTGTGAAACTTGGACTCTCACTTTGAGAGAGGAACATAGGTTAAGGGTGTTTGAGAATAAGGTGCTTAGGAAAATATTTGGGGCTAAGAGGGATGCAGTTACAGGAGAATGGAGAAAGTTACACAACACAGAACTGCACGCATTGTATTCTTCACCAGACATCATTAGGAACATGAAATCCAGACGTTTGAGATGGGCAGGGCATGTAGCACGTATGGGCGAATCCAGAAATGCATATAGAGTGTTAGTTGGGAGGCCGGAGGGGAAAAATACCTTTAGCGAGGCCGAGACGTAGATGGGAGAATAATATTAAAATGGATTTGAGGGAAGTGGGTTATGATGATAGAGACTGGATTGGTCTTGCTCAGGATAGGGACGTATGGCGGGCTTATGTGAGGGCGGCAATGAATCTCCGGGTTCCTTAAAAGCCAGTAAGTAAGTATTGTATTAAACAGTATGCAGCGTGAACTGTATGTAATTTCAATTTCAGAGGGTTACTCTTCGAGATATTTCAAACAAAAAAGTTTAATACAATTTTTACTCGTTTTTGCTTCCTTTTCGAGATAAACATTTTTATATGAAATATTTTAGATGCGTGTTTTGGAAAAGCAAATGATTTAATTTTCAATATGCTCAGTCAGTTTAAGAGACCAGAGTATTATGATAATATATATTTGAAAGGATTTTACTTCTGTCCTTTGAATGTTTGAAATTTTTACAATACTTGGCATACCTACTAAAATCTATACCTACCACATTTCCAACTATCTTAAAAGCATCTCAAATACGTTGGTCACTACTATTCAATAAATGGCCTTATTCGAGAAGAAAAAGTATAAAGGAAAGTGCTTCCGTTCTTACCTTCTGGAAAAATTGATCCGCAGATTCCGGATAGTCATTTTGACCTGCAAAGAATAAGAGAACATCAGTTACCAGATTCTGTGAACAACAACCGTGTTGTCAAATAAAATCCAAACCAAGTCAAAGCATTTAAGAGTGGAAACAAACAAGTTCAGTAGACGATTAGTCTCTTTTTTTGTCTTTTACTTATGCCACAACCACAGGGTGAATCTTCAAGAGATGCAACCGATGTTATTAAATGTTATGTTTTATTTAACGACGCTCGCAACTGCCGAGGTTATATCAGCGTCGCCGGTGTGCCGGAATTTTGTCCCGCAGGAGTTCTTTTACATTTCAGTAAATCTAATGACTTGAGAGCCTGTCGCACTTAAGCACACTTAAATGCCATCGACCTGGGCCGGGATCGAAACCGCAACTTCGAGCACAGAAGGCCATTGCTATACCAACTGCGCTACCCAGGCCGACCGTCTCGTAGAGCAGCGGTAGAGTGCTCGCTTAATGATTCGAAGGTTGTGAGTTCGAGCCTCGTTCAAGTTATTTTATTTTGTTCTCGTTCTTCAGCGATATAAATAATATTCATGTTATCATTTGTATTCTGCTATCGTTGTTTGGCGATATAAATAATATTCAAATTATCATTTGTATTCTGTTATCGTTCTTCAGCGATATAAATAATATTCAAGTTATCATTTGTATTCTGTTGTCGTTCTTTAGCGATATAAATAATATTCAAGTCATCGCTTGTATTCTTCTATCGTTCTTTAGCGATATAAATAATATAAATTTAATGTTAAATTTGAAACAATACAGTTGCATAATACTATTGTTAGTTGTTTATTCTTACATTATTACATTAAACTATCCTGAAACACAATAAAATGAAAAGAGATGAAGAAAATTTGAAGCTGAGACGTTGACATCTAAATTCCGACGTTCTTTCGACTGAGCTACGGGGGCATAAGCAAAGAAGCATATGTGGAAAAACTGGCGCAATCCCCTCCACCCTGATGATTTGTGAAAGCTCGTTCAGGATGCCTGGGATGCTCGTTCAGGATGTTGTGGCTATTTGAAAAGACTAGTCGATTCCATGCCCACTCGACTGCAAGATGTGACTGATATGGAAGGAAGATGGACTAAATACTGAATCGTGGCTTTTTGTTTTGTTTTCCTTTTTTAACTTCTAATTGTTTCAATTTTCTAAGGCAGACGCCAGTAAGTTTGTTTTGTTTAAACCACGAAATATATTTTTGTTGAGAATAAAATCTTTCTTCCCATTTGCAGCCATAATAATGATAAAGTCATGGCATAATACATTCATGAACCTGATGTTAATTACTAGAACAGTCATAAAAGCAACAGGAGCAAATATATTTTCTTTCTTAAAAAAAAAAAAGAGCACTAATTGTGTTCGAATGCACGATCGCACGAATACCAGCCCGAAACGCTACCATTACGCTACAACAGTAACACGCAGAAGACTAATTATAACTGTAGATATCAGGCAATGTGGTCCAACAACATGTAACATTGCCTGTCTCCGCATTGTAGCGAAGATACCCGAAGGGAACTTAGCTTCTCGAGAGCGCGCACTTTTTCTTTTAACAGCTGAACATGTTGGAATATCCCCAGCGTCTTTCTACTGTGTTGACAATTGGCAATGCATTTCCGGAGTTCGTTAACATTATCCACAGGGCTAGAATATACTGAAAATTTAAAATATCTTCATACAAAATCCACAAAATTGAAGGTCACATAGCTCATATTGGGGAAAAAGACTTACCCACGACCATTAAATCTGCCAGGTAAGAAATGAGGTTGTAGATGTACGAGGTGTATTCAATTAGTGGCCACAGTGATGACTAGTGACCAGTGTTTGGTCACATGTAACACCAAGTATGCAGTGAAAAGGAGGAACGGTCCGTCTGGGTACTTCTGTCTCTCTTGCGTATCATATATATATATATATATATATATATATATATATATATATATATATATATATATTTATTACTGTTGACAAATTATATGCAACTGTAAACAATGCTTTCAGTAATACGGGGTTATAAGTCCGTGAAACATTTTAGGGTCATATTCATAGACGCTCTTAGCGCGGGCTTCCTGTGGATGATCAGCGAACTAACGATTTCGTATTCATAAATCAGTTTAGCGATATATGATATGAATCCTGTACAAGTAATCAGTCGATAGCCGGGGCTAGTTTAGCACACACGTAGCGCGGGCTAGCGAAGTATCTATGCATAGCACCCTTAAAGTGTAATAACAAATAAAATACGCAACATAACATTTTAATTGACATGCCGAAAGCGAGAAACTCTCCAAGTTTTTTAATAAGAAAAGCTCGCTCTTAGTTGCCTTGATTTATCGCTAGGTGGCAGTAGTTATCAATAATGGCAAAATGACGTTTACTAAACGTGAGCAATCCTTTTGTATGTTGGAATATGCAAGGACCTCGTCAAAGATTTGAAGCAGACGATTTCGCAGACTTTCTCATCGCGACAAAGCAATTTTTCATCTCTCCAAAAAAGTGAATCGGCACAATGTCATTGAGCATGTGCGAGGTAAATATCTTCTATGTGATTTCGAAAGAGAAGGTGTATGGGCTATTTTTTGTAGTGTCCACCGTCACTGGGATGATTTACTTGGACATGTTACAAAACTGGCTGATGACTCAGCTGAATGAAGACAGCAATGATTACATCTCTCATGAAGATGGATCTCCCTGACACTATCACAACGTGAGAGGGTATCTTAATCAAAATTTTCCACAGAGATGGATCGGACGCACAAGACGAGAAGATGACTGTAATGAAGTGGCCACCACGATCACCGGATTTAACTCCGTGTGACGTCTTGTGGGAATTTGTGAAGAATCTTGTCTATGTGTCTCCGCTCACCGCGGATCTCCAGAAACTTCGCCACCGGATTACAGCTGCCGTTGCTCTGTTCAACCGTGATATGCTGGAGCGTGTATGGGACGAGATGGATCACCGCATGGATGTATGACGTATTAGCAAAGGTGGACACATTGAGCATCTGTGAGCTATGTAGCAAAACTTTGAGAGTTTCCTCTTTATTTTAGTGTAAAATAAAATGTTATCCGTTGTGTAGTTTAGTAGTTATGAATTTTTAAAATGTTTCATGGACTTATGAATAGCCCTGTATTTCACATGCCATGTAATTCTACATATATAGCCTATACAAGAGGGCATTATTGTAAGGAGAAAGGCTTCATAAAAATTACGTAATAAATACAAAACTTAAAATTAAATTAAAATCAAATGGGAAACCCTGTAAAATTGTAAATTAGGCCTACTACATAAAAACGAAATTATACATATAACTTACTTAGCGATCATGTTTGCAGGCGTTACAATACCAAATAACTACATAATCTTAGTGCTTCAAATGAAAGATTTCTTCTTCTCTATGCTTTTATCTAGAAAAACTTCATTCAACCTCTAAGAAGTAACTGATACAAAATCTGGAATACTTATCACATATATCTGCATCGTCATACTATTCGGTAGCAATGTTCCCGCTGTAACATGACCTTCGAAACTCCCAGTTGCATGTATTGTTTCATCTGGCGAAACCCATAGTTCCTTATCTCCAATAACGTTCCTTCTGTGATGTTGAAATATTTCCATAGCAGGTCGCAAAGTGATTTTAACGCAGTGTTATTGCACAAAGAAGTTTTCTTTCAGTGTATTTTTGTATAAATGTTTTAAAATTACGATTTTTAGACTTTTAATTATACTTGCTATTGTTCGTGGTATTCAAGTTTTTTTCAGCAATGTTTCGTTGGGGCTTTCCTTCTTTATGTAACTGAAAAAGTCGCTCTCTTTCAGTTGACAGTTCTGTCTCTTGTTTTATGATTTTGCTCCTGATGCAAATGTTTACTCAAAGACATTGCAGGTAACCTTGACTCGCTCAGGTAGTGAGATCGTACTATTTAGTTGTAATAAAGCATTGTAAACAAAGTGGACGGATACATTTGCAGGATTCATTTTTCATAATTTTGTATTTATTTATTTTATGTAGACCTAAAAGTTAGAATTTATAAAACAGTTATATTACCGGTTGTTCTGTATGGTTGTGAAACTTGGACTCTCACTTTGAGAGAGAACAAAGATTAAGGGTGTTTGAGAATAAGGTTCTTAGGAAAATATTTGGGGCTAAGAGGGATGAAGTTGCAGGAGAATGGAGAAAGTTACACAACGCAGAGCTGCACGCATTGTATACTTCACCTGACATAATTAGGAACATAAAATCCAGACGTTTGAGATGGGCAGGACATGTAGCACGTATGGGCGAATCCAGAAATGCATATAGAGTGTTAGTTGGGAGGCCGGAGGGAAAAAGACCTTTGGGGAGGCCGAGACGTAGATGGGAAGATAATATTAAAATTGATTTGAGGGAGATAGGATATGATGGTAGAGACTGGATTAATCTTACACAGGATAGGGACCAATGGCGGGCTTATGTGAGGGCGGCAATGAACCTACGGGTTCCTTATAAGCCAGTAAGTAAGTAAGACCTACTATTCTCCAAGTCGAATAACTGAAGTTATTCTGTAGCCATATTGTTAAGCACTTGTACTTCGGATGATTTTTTTTTTCTGGGTCATACCTCACGATTTTCATACAAATTTACTAATTTTTCTTTCTGAAGATAGGGTGGACGAATACTACTACAATCAACTGTAACTCGGAAACTGTGGGTTTCCAGACCTATGTACTGTATGTCTATTGGGACTTTTTTTTGTCTTGTTTCATTGTTCTTTAGTCACCCCTGCAGTTTGTGCCTATAATTGTGAAAAACTATATTCATAGATAAGATACACTTGAACCGAGTTGACTTAATTCACAGAATTAAAGGTTATAATTTCGAACTGCAGTCTCTTTTCTTCATAACAGTAGAATAGGACACATTGCTCGTTGCTCGTTACACATCATCAGGCTTCGAGACTTTGGACCCGATACAATAAGTTTACTGTGCATGCACTATAGGTTGTTGACTCGCTCCAGGTAGATAGAGATGTGTTGAGGTAACAACGTTGCTATTTAGAGTAGAGTACGGTAGTATGGGGAAACACACATGTGTAGATTCTGAAAGTAAATATACATTACACAATGATAATGTCAAAATAATGTGAAAAGCATTTAGTCTATTCTCCTGTCTTTTATAAGCATTTGTGTTTAATTATACACAGTGTTAATGGTGGAAATAATCATGTAGAATTTTTTTTTTTCATTTATCCTATTGGTCGTCTTTAGGAAGTGCAGTTACAGTACCGAATTGCAATGTACCTGCTACAAGATACATTCTCAGTGTCTCAAACGTAAATCTTTTTCGGTTATCTGCCAAAGTTTGTACTGTAGAAAGCTGCGCTCTACAGTACGTCGCATGACGTGATAGGGGCGAAACGAGAAAACCTAACATCATTGCAGTCTCTAAGAGACAGTCCTTTATTCTCGGTTGACTATATGTCTACTAATTTGCTGTTTATGGTACACAATGCTCCATATCCGTTATTTTTACATAAAATTGATTTCCACTTCTGTTTTACACGTTCAGTAACCGGTGTACTTGGTGTCTCATTAATTCTCTGCATCATTTTCTAAATTAATTTGAGGGCTTCCGGCATCTCTTGCTCTGACTTTTCTAACCATGTAATACTTTCAGACACAGTTTGTATGAAAACCAAATTATTCCTCAGAACCTTCAAATCCAGAGCGTTTTCCTTTGCGTATTTGTTGTCATTCATTCTACAGTACCCCCACCCACTGTACGCTTTACCACTATACTCAGTACGCCGTTATGCGGATTTCCCACTCTACTGCTCTATCGGGTCCGAAGTCTCGAAGCCTGCACATCATCAACAGAAGTTGAGTAATTGATTGAAATTACTGTTGTAACCCAGTTTTATTGCTTTGGGCTTTCCATGTCCACATTGTAGAAGAAGATTGCGTTTTATTTCTTCATTTCATGAAAGTATCACAGTCTAGTATATAGTCACGAAGCTCAATACGTAGTAAATATGCATCCATAGATAGTTGCTAACCTCTAAGATCGCTACTATCGCCTCATTACAGACATTAGTACCTGCACAGTCTATTGTTCCTACTACCCTCATAAACTCAAGCTTCGTGACTGTATATACTATACTTGTTTTTTTGAAAGATGGGACATGACAGTTAAGCGGCCGAGCTTGGAATTACAGTGCTATGTTGCCAGTATGGACTATCATGTTGCCAGCTGATGGAAGGTAGCAATTGACGTTAAGATGGCTGACGTTAAAACATTCATTGACAACTGACGCGAAGGTAAGAAAACAATACAAAAATCGACAGAATCAAACACGAAACGTACCAATGCTAACATTGTGTGCACAATAAATGGGGCCAAGAGAGCTATTAAGCACTCGCCACGTTGGAACGGTAAGTTTGGCAACTCAACCGTTGTTACCATAGCAACAGGCCTACCACGCTATGTGGCATTCAGTTGTTTTTCCGATCGCAACGCCCCTGTCATGTCCCATCTTTCAAAAAAACAAGTATAGACTTTGAAAGTATCATGAAAAGTGGTGACTCAGCAATTTCGTTTATGAGTTAAGTGTTCGGTAGCTAGTCATGCTGCCAACTTGACATGTTACGTTATGATTTTTCTCTTCTGTATCTCGAACACAAAAATCTATTTGCTTTTCTAATAATTAATTATCACTATGACTTCACTTAAATTTAAACATGTTCTCATCTCACTGATGGGCTGCCGAACAGATAAGCAGAAGCTTCTTAACACTAAACATTTAGCAAACATTATACATACAATATTAATTACAGCAATCTCAGACGTAGGTCTAGAGGAGAGTTGGCAACCCTGAAAGCAACATTGTTTGCAACTATCTGCTTCCAGGTTGTAGCAGCTGGCACAGGTCTTCGTATCTGACCTCTCTGCAGGTCATAAGAACAAATTTACAGACATAAAATTTCCTACTGACATTATCAGGTTATCAGGCTGTATGAGAGTGTGTTTATGAGATGGCCGCTATCTTATCGCAGCGATACCAAGTCGACACGCTAATTATGGCTATAACCTGTCGCTAATGTTTCCTGTTCATTGATACAGCTTCAGAGATCGAGAGATAACAGCTGCGAAAATTGAATCTTTCTCCATCGTGTCACTTGATAACTTTTTTTACAATGTGTAATTTATTTATATACAATAGAAGTGATTTAATACAGTTATATGAACACTTTTTAATGATTGAATAAAATTAATAAAATCGGTTAAAAACCAGACATGTTTCGGAGGAATGCTCCTCCGAAACATGTCTGGTTTTTAATCGATTTTATTAATTTTATTCAATCATTAAAAAGTGTTCATATAACTGTATTAAATCACTTCTATTGTATATAACTATCCCACTCATGAACACTGTTGTATCTGACCTAACTTATATAATTTATAATGTATTTATTTGGTTGCAGTGCGTTACAATGTTGAATGACGGCATTGACCTCCGGTCATATAGCTATCACTCATTTATCAACATACAATTTATATATACATAGGTAGACCTTCTTATATTATATAGCTACACACATACGTTTTAAAATTTATTTTACAAATCTTCGAACTTATTTATTTCCCTATTTCGTTTTTCTCTAACTTTTCAGAAGTAAGTATGTTCCTAAGAATTTTATTATATGTTCATTTGTAATTCTTGATATTATGGCTAAAACAATTGAGGGGTTGGGTGCAAGAAAGGCACTTCTCTTAAATGCAAGTTTTGAGAAAATTGGTGTTGAAAATTCAAACCGTAATGATGTTACCTATGCACGCATTTACATTTTGGTTACTCCTGACGTCTATAATCACAGTATTGAACTACAACTTGGTGATCATATGCATAACAGATCAGAGAACACAATAAAGCGTTTTACTCAAAAAGGGCGCATCCTCTAAAATGCCCTTCTTGCACCCAGCCCCTCAATTGCATTACTAAAATTTAGCCATTACCTTTCCATAAAACTGCGTTCACTCCAATCTTTCCTGACACATGTTAACAATATATGCTTCATAGTCTCTATTTCGCCACATAATATGCATCCGTCATCTTCTGTATTACCCCTAAAACAGTGGCGTATACTGGTTTAAGGGTCTGGGCTACCACTGACCCTATTATTACACAAAATATATTTTAAAAACCCTATAATAAAATTCCTTACCTATTTATATGTGAATTCCAGACGTCTTGATTGGGACGAAAATACTTTGATGACTTCGTCATTGAAATTACAGTTGGGCCGCTTGCGAAGTTTCTGTAGAAACGACTTTTCAATTGACATCAGTGCCAAGCCGGATAAACGTTCTTGTGTATGAGTTGATCTACAGTAGGATTTTATTCTCTTCAACGCAGAAAATGTTCTTTCTACCGATGCTGACGTAGCTGGTATTGTCACAATTAATGTTGCCAATTTAAGGACTTCAGGAATAACTTGGTTCAGCTGGTTTTCATATATGGCAGATATTTCATGGATAGGTTTGTTCGAAAAATCAAAGACTTCTGCTGAATATATTACACTTAATTCATTTTTCAAACGTACTTGATCAAAGTGACTGTTATGGGACTGAAATAATATATTTAGTGCCTCATTCGGGAAGTTTTCTCTATAAGCAGAAAATTTTTTAGAATCTAGAAGATGTGTGAACTGAAGCTTTCCATAATCAGAAAATCTGTCAGTAATTTCCATGTGCATACGATCTAGTATGCTGTAGTACAGCTGCCTGTATTTCAATTCATCATCTCCTTTTCTTCGCTTTAATGGTGGTTCCATTGTATTGTCTGAAGAATTTTTATTTTCCATATTACTCCATATGGACGGAAACCCACTACGTCTGAACTCGGATATAGTATGTTTTAACTTTGATACCTCTTGCAAGCAGTATGCTATGTCTAGACTTTTTGTCTGAAGAATATTGTAGAGCACATCTGTATGTGCGAACACTCTAGCATAGACTTCAAGAAGAAATATGTTCTGAAACTGTGTGAAAAAATACAAATATCCTTGAGCCTGCACAATTACATCATCATCATCCCAGTTTTCTTCAGAGTCATTACAAATGATATTTTCAAAGAAAGCAGTCAGTTGTTCTCTGTATTACTTTACTGTATTTACAAGCCGAGATGTAAAATTCCATCTAGTTGGTGCTACTTTTGGGAGTTTCTTTTTCATAAATTCCTTGAGTTTTTCTGATCTTTTAGGAGATCATGAGAAAAATGCAGCTAAACCAGACAGTGTTTTGAAAAAAATGCGGCATTCTGGAATGGATAAAGTAGTTTGTTGCAAAACTAAATTGAGAACATGGCTGTAACAATGGACAAATAGTGCTTGAGGATACTTTTCTTGAACTTTTGTTTTTAAGCCATTAATATTTCCCGCCATAACTGAAGCACCATCGTATGTCTGTGCAATTAACTTATTGCCGACATTGTATTCTGCTATAACACCTTCCACATGCTGAAACAAAGCAGCAGCAGTTTTGCCCGAACTGACATTTGTGAATCCTATAAACAGTTCTTGAACATTGGCAGTACTGTCGACGTATCTTAAAACAGTGGACAATTGACTCTGATTAGAGCAGTCACTTGTTTCATCAACAACAATGGCCACAAAAGGTGCTTCTTCTAGTTCAGATTTTATGTTCGTTATCATAACCCCACTTATAGCAAATATTAAGTCATTCTGAATTGCGGGAGAAGTACCACGGAATACTGTTGAACTCTCAAGATGATTGGCCAGTAAATGATCAAATTTACTTAAGGAACTTAAATATTCAACATAATTTCCTCTATTGTCTGATTCCACACTCTCATTATGACCCTGAAAAGCCAATTCTTGTTTTCCTAGAAAGCAGACTGCGTTAATAAGACGCAGTAAAATCTCCCGATTTTTTTTTCACAAGAGCATTGTGTTGGTTGATGTGTAGAACTTTTTGCTTATCTAGCTGTAAATCAATTCTTGTCTTCCCAAAGTTTGCAAAGTTCATGCTACTATAAATATGAGCTTTTGATTTGTCGTGTTTTAGGACTGCCGTTCGAAGGGAGTTCATATTAGAAAACCCTTCTTTTGACCACACATTAGTTTCGCGGCTAAATAACAAACATGGCCAGCAAAATAGTTTAGACAGTTTAGAACTACCACACAACCAATTCCACTTACCATATGATGAAGTGAAATGGCGTGTGTACTCACGCTGTTTTTCTTTTATGTCCATGGACAAATTTAACTCAGGAGTTGGTCTTTCCATTTTCACAATTTCAACTCTCTCGTTGTATGTACGACGGTTAAAAGGCACTTTTAATAAACCTTCTATTACACAGTCTTTTTCAACACAAACCTCTCCAGAAACTTGTTCTGCCATATTTTTCACAATATCACTTAATTGGGAAATTAAAAACTTAATAATTCACAATTAATATAACTCTTAGACATTCGAACAAATCACAAATTTAAAATACTGCACTGCAAGAACACAATCACATTAATGAGCTAGCGTACTAAGCATATTGTTGCTTCACGCCTTCCAAGAAACCGATCACGAGAGCGGCAACTCACCCACCTACAGTGCACGATGGAAATAGGAGGGAGCGGGGGGACGGGGAGTTGTGCGACGTGAGCGGAACGGTCACAGGCTACCCTTCGTAGCAGCGGTTTCTCCAGTGATGCCGCCTTGACAACTTGTTTCTTTCGAGAGCAGAGAGCGCATATAAATCTAACAATTACTTTAATTTTAATTACTGTGGTAAAACTAATAGGGTAATACAAAATTATTACATTATGTTATATTATAAACTTTTTCTTTTGTAATTTCCTTGGGCTTCCGCCGGTAGCCCCGGTAGTCCGCAAAATACGCCCCTGCCCTAAAACCTCTCAATGTCAACACTCCCAATCTAATCCATGCAAAACCAACTCTAGCATTTCTACCACAAATCATTTTATATGGTTCTTGACTCCGTACAGTTTTAACTTTCCTGTAATTTGCAGTGAAGTTTTGTCATACATGTAACTACCATTTATTGGTTCCCTATATCGTTACACCTTTGTCTTATAATATTCAAAACATTATTTTCACTTTCATGATTTTCTCTCCAGAGTTGCCCCAGTCCAATCGTCAAGTTAACTTTTTAAAGTGCTAATCCAATTTATTTTATTGCCATTTTTATCAAATATTTGTAACAAATATTAACAATCTCTTTCTTCCATTTTTTAAATTCTAAACCAAAATTTTACTACTCTTACCATAATTTCTTTCCTATTGCTACACCTCGCGTATAGCATTTATCTTGCACTATATCAGTGCTTTCGTAAATGTGTGTTATACCCTATGTGTTTTAGTCACCTGAGTCTGACTATACCGAGCAATGTTTTGATTCAAGCATAGCAGTGCTCTCTTCCTCCATGGGTTGATATAAACAACACGATTTGTATAACACGCGACGTAGTTAACTTAATAGGTTCGGTGTCCGAACTTCCATCACTAATCACCAGGCAGTGTATACAGTCTCTAAACACTTGGGAGGATGAACTTCACTCGTTACGATTTTAGTTTGAACAATCATTATTAATTACTATTAGGTTTCGTATTCCAGCCACCTAAAGACTGAAGTTAAAAACACATTGGGTTTATAGTACGCCGAACACTGGTGATGCAACGGATAAGGATATAAACAAACAGGTCGTCGCTGCGTGTTCGTGGAGTACAATCAACCCCCGACATTCTGAAGCTATACTAATAAACACAATCATGCTTGAGCCGTGATGTTCATTGTCGTCGTGATTTTTGCAGTGAATGATTTTATATTGCAAGAAATTCTTTCAATAGCACATGACGTTATTGGTGCATGATGTAGTACAAGATATTCCCATTGTGTGATATTTTTTCGTGTTTCATTAGGATATTGCATATGTCGCCCATCACTGAAAACCACTAATTTTCGATATACGTCTACTTTTCTAGAAACTCCCTGAAATGTTGATTATTTAATATATTAATTATTGGGATGTTGGCACTGAACATCATGGTACGCTACACAAATCCATGCTAAACGTCGAGTTAATCTTCATACTTTTCAGATTGTGATGGTACTGGTTCTTTTGGATTACGTTCAACACACTTTCTGCGCCTTTTGGTATTGCAGTGTCTGTCAGTGCACTGTTTTTGTCACTTTTAAGTTTATTTTACACAATTTATATGTAATGTTGTCTATATTGATAGTGAAAATATTAGTTCAAATATCCTCAACTATGCCCTGCAATATTACACGCTTGAGCGTCTTACCTAAGGCATTTTGCCTCTGCAATGAACCTTCAATCAGCCACAAAGATGTAGTTATTTAAATAATACGACTAGTAAGAGCAGTGATAGATAAAACTACTCACTATGACGCGTTCAGAAGAGGGCAGAGGATGCGTAACTATTTTGTATACGAACGTACCTGTACCTGCGCTGTGACGTCACATATACTTCGAAACAGGCAACCTCATTCCAGCTTATAGGTAGCTGGAATACGGAGCCTAAATAGGGTAGTAAGAATAAAGCTTAAGTACGTTCTCAAGATATTTACACTTATGAGTATGAGCACTTCCTGTGATTATATACTCGTAACCACTAGAACATACTCATATTCGTAAGAATAAAGACATTCTACCTAACGCGAATATATACTCATCTCTACAGCCTTCTTGGTCGTTTGAAAGTTAGTATATACTCATGTTACCTATCCTCTTTGATCACATTGCACTGTGATGCTCAGTTTTTTTATAGACTCACATGCTGTCCGCATGCTGTAGTGGTTTGTGTTTTGCTTTTTGATAAAAAATAAATAAATAACTAAAACAACTAAATAAATAAATAAATAAATAAAATAAATAAGTAAATAAATAAATAATTACATAAATTAAATAATAAAATGAATAAATAGATTAATTAAATTAATTAATTACATAAATAAATAAACATGAAAGAGAGGGTGAATCAGATAAGTGACTTTAATAAAACAGGAAACAAAAAAATAGTACTGGGAAATCGTCATTACGGGATGTTGGATAGAGATACAATCCATTTCTAGAATTCCATTTATGCTAATTCTATTTTTTATTATGGAGAGTTATATAATTTAAAGTTACAAGTAATTGCATTTTGCAATTCAAATTTTACAAACTAAACTGTAATTGTTAATTATATTTAACAATACAATCTAACCTTATAATTTGATAGTCATTCATATTTTTATAGGTTATGTTTTTATGAATAACAAATACGTGTTTAACCTTTTTCACGTTCACTTTTGTGAAGTGTTAAAGGCTTCTGAAGTTCACGTCTTTTTCTATATTTTTCCATGAGGCACTACATCGTTCATAAATTCTGCCATTTGTTTTTATTTAACTTTAAACTGAACACAACTCAACAAATATTCAGAATTTTGAGCCTGCTACAAACCGTACTCAGAATAACATGAGAACGAACTTATAAATATGAGAATATACTAGCTTTTATTCTTATCAAGATGAGTATATATTCTGTACAAGATGGACGCTTGAGTATATTCTACTATGCTTCCATGTTATGAGTATGTAATAAAAAATGAGTAGGAACTCCAATGTTTATTCTTACTAACAAGAGTATTTACTAAAAAAAAAGTCCAGTATATACTATATACTCATGTTTATTCTTACCACATCGTATAGAAGTCGCGAAATGCAGAAAATGCGTATCATGTATTTATTCAACGACGCTTTTAACAGTAGAGGTTATTCAGCGTAGAGACTAGTGACCGCAATTCTCGAGCTCTTACTATGGCTGCCCGTTCATGTAAAGAAAACAGTATTTGTTTACTTCACTATCAGCGGTGGACCTGGTGGTTCAAAAGTAAGGAATATTGTAATAAAATAGCTCATGCGTCTCTGAGTCAATCTGATGAAGGGAGCGTGTCTGTTTACATATTTAGTACAAGAACTGACCACGAGTCTCACTTTGAATTTATCCTTAATATCCTAAGTAAAGCAGGAAATCTCTATCTGACCAGCCAATAAAATGAAAGAATGTTCTAGAGAAGGAAATAATAAACCATACAAAGGAACTTTTCATTATTGTTTTCTTTTAAATATTTCGTCGAATATTCACACTCTGTATCTTGGCAGGCTCATGAAATTAGTAAATAAACGTATGTACTTCTAGTCAGCTTGTAAAATGTTGGTTACTAATATAGTGTTTAATACTGCATCCATAAGCTCAACGAAAACATGGGCTCCATTTCACACGTCTCTGTACTTAAAGCAGCGGTGACCAAAGCGAGTGTCGTGATTACATCGTGTAATCACAGACATTCGTACTGGTAAGGGGAGTTTCCTATACATTGCTCTCTGTCTCGCTCACGTACTGAAGGTAAGCAGTGTCGGCACCTTGTCGCTCTACAAACCCTCCGTCTCTACGAGCAGGAACAGAAGGTTTCGTACAGAATGGGAAGAGGAATTTATTCGCTGTTCTGTCGGAGAAAATGTAATATGTTGCTTTACTCAACGGTTCAATTAGTAGTAGTATATAGAAGCGACATTACAGGGCATTACGCTGAATACACAGGCATAACAGGTATTATTATTATTTATCAGCAAGTGTTACTTTCATTGGACAAATTATTTCAGCCACCTTGATCATTACACTTTTAAACTCTCCTTCGTTAAGACTTAAAAAAAGAGAATAAAATGGAGATATAGCGTAGTCTAGTAATTATTTTATCCTTCAAGGGAAGATGTAGACCTATATATTCAGGCAAGTATATAAGAATTATGGTAACACTTGCTGATAAATAATAATAATAATAATAATAATAATAATAATAATAATAATAATAATAATACCTGTTATGCCTGTGTATTCAGCGTAATCACAGACATTCGTACTGGTAAGGGGAGCTGTTTCGTTCGCCACTAGATAGCTGGCTTCCTTACATTTTATTTATGTCATCTTTCTCTTCATGACGATGATCTATGGCTGATTTCAGTTCTTGGAGTTAAACAGCTAGTTTCATTAGCACGTAATATTCAATCAGATGTAAGGAAGCCAGCTATCTAGTGGCGAACGAAACAGCTCGTTCTCTTAAGTCTTAACGAAGGAGAGTTTTTTAAAAGTGTAATGATCAAGGTGGCTGAAATAATTTGTCCAATGAAAGTTGTTAATTAATTTGGAAAAACTGCGCTTTCTCGACTAAATATCCAGAAGAGAATTCAAGAGATTTCTGATTGCGTTCATGAAGAATATTTTAAAAAAGCAAGAAAATTTGTATGTATTTTTTATTGGCTCTTGATGCCAGTACTAACATTACTGATACAGCAAAGCTTGCGATTTTTATTAGCGGGTTGATGAACTCAATGTTAGTGCACGAACCACCACTGGTTGTAGTTTTCATGCCAAGGACTTCTCCCTCGCCTCTTTACTTCATAAACTGTCTCTCGCGTGTAATCACTGCCATTCGAGTTTTGGTCACCGCTAACTTATCGGAAGCTATTTTTCTTCCCCCTCCTCTACTGAAGTGTAACATTACGTATATTCGACTTACGCTAACAGAATAATGAAAGGATTTTATGGAAAGGAAATCAGACGTCTGTTGCTATAGAACTGCTTGCGCCATATCCGATCAAATAGCAATTTAACGAGTCCATTTCTATTTATACATAAAGGCAGATTACTCGAGTTTATTATAATCCACGTTATTCACTATTCAGTTATGCTTTGACATGGACGCGAAACAGACATATGCACGATACATACCTAACTGTAGGAAGCGTAGAAGAAAGTGAAAATTATTAAATTAAAAAAAGAGTGGCAATAGGTTATACACGGGGGCAAAAACATACACTACTAAGGCCCATTTTTACGATCGCCAGTTCTAAATTTACGGTTAATTTTACTGAGACTTTACTAACAGTTTGTTTTTACAATATTCGGTTAGAAGTCATTCCTCGGTAAAATATCTCCTAACTGGAACTTATCTTTACCGTTCCATATCTTCAAGCAAAGTCCTAACTGGATGATATTTTGAGGTTATGTTCTGATGGACTGAACAAAATAGCGAAAAGAAATCTTGTAGTTTCTTTGAAAGCGTTACCGGTACTCATGATGTACAGTTCGAGATACACGTAAAAAGACCTAAAATAATAGTAACAACAACAAATTATTACTTAAGTTTGGATAATCAAGAGATTTTTTTCTATTAATAGTTTACCAAATTCAATAAACAATTCTTAAGTGGTCTTCCTAGTGTCACATCTTCAAATCTTTCGCATACCTCATTCCATGCTTTAGACCTATTATTTTGCTCCCACATTACAGTGTCCATTTCCTTATTTTCAATAATGTCCCGTTTCTCATCATTAAAAATTCTCAGTAATATATATTTTTTCGTTAAAATGAAATTCCCATGTCTTTTTGATGTCGGTCATATTAATTTATATGGATTTATATCAACAGCCACGGGAAAAAATGAAAATAAATGACTATAATAAACATCTGACAAATGTACCAATTCCTATAAATTTCGCACCAATATATTATGTTAGTCGGGAGTAAACTTTAAATAGAAAATTAAAAAAACGAAGTAACTTTTACTGCAACTTTACTCTGACCTTAAAATTAACTGGAGGCTAATTTTACTCCTACATAAACTGAACATTGTAAGAATGGTCCTAAAGGTAAAACAAAAACCAGTAACAAAAAGTAATAAAGAACTAGCAAATTGTATTTCTTTATCCTATTTCCTGTATAGACGTTACTGTCCGACCGAGTGGTTATGTCGCAAGGTCATCGAAACGAGGAAAATCACGTCACTTATTTAACGCCACTCTTTCTTTAAATTATTTTTAAAAGTTGTATAAAATTACGTAGAACTTTAATTCCGTAGAGCAAATATTTTCAGAAAAAGTCTAACAGCTCTCAGTAACTAGCCTTTACAGAGGGGCCAACAGAAACTGGTGGGGATAACCGGCATGCGACGTAACTCGGACGGACAGTAGGAATTTCCTGAAATTCCCTGTCATTTCTTTACGGAGGTGGCTATAAGGCGAAGGACGTCTGGTTGATTTCTACTTCATTTATCATTCAGAAGTTCCAGATCATCCAAAGTATGCAGCAGATTGTAGTATCGTTGACTTGCGTACAGATGGCATCATTTTGAGGAGGTTGCGAAATGCTCAGAGGGACGAAGAGGCGTTGAACGCGGACTTCATCGAAACAGCATTCGGCTGAATCGATAGACGACACCAAATATTTACTACATTTTCATGAAGTGTTCATATCGATGAAGTATTCAGATCGATCTGAATACACTTACAGTATTGAAATCTCCATGAAAACGGGGATTCGATTCGACCTGAGTCGTCCACACCTGTGGAGTAACGGTTAGCGCGTCTAGCCGCGAAACCAGGTGGCCCGGGTTCGATTCCCGGTCGGGGCAAGTTCCCTAGTTGAGGTTTTTTCCGGAGTTTTCCCTCAACCCAATATGAGCAAATGCTGGGTAACTTTCGGTGTTGGACCCGGGACTCATTTCACCGACATTATCACCTTCATCTCATTCAGACGCTAAATAACCTGAGATGTTGATAAAGCGTCGTAAAATAACCTACTAAAATAAGAAAAATCGACCTGAGTCTCAAGGTCGATATGCCTAAAAAGTGGGATCGGATCGTATTCAGTTCGAATTGAGTTCCGTGAAAACGAGTATCGTATTCAATTCGATCTCAATACGCTAAGCGCGTGATCGATGGTCATTTGATGTGTCAGCTGTTTTACCAACAGCGAGAGAAATATGTATGTTGAATAAGAGTGTTTTCCTAAAAGTCAGTATTACTATTATTCATTAACAGCCAGAATATTAAGTCTTCATGCGTCTCATTTAGAAAACGCAACATTGTTTAGTCTATAGCAGTGGTGGGCAAAATGAACGCAACCCACAAGACAGGATTTAAATGGCAACTACATACTGTGGGAGGGGTTGCACTCTACAGTGCAGTAACGGATTTACAGACAGTTGCGCTACTACACTCCTACCTACCATATGTAATTAGAATAGTCCATTCACTTGATATTTAATTAATAATTTTCAAAGCAATTTCTTCGAAATTTGGATTTATATCTCTGCATGCTATTCAGTTGCGCAAGGAGATGAGCATCGCTTAAGGGGGATCTGTGGCTGGACTTTATAAATTTCATTTTAGAAAACAGCTGTTCGCACTGGTAGGTTGATGAATACATACCGTCATTTCCCGTAACTATGGTCCTGGAATACAACTATGGTTCACGATACAACCATTCAAATATCATTGTAGAAGTAACAAACCATTCGTAGATAGCTGCAGTGACTTGAATTCAAACTACAGTAGAACAATAATATAGATAAACGAGGTACTACGTTATGGAGTACAAAATTTGAATAGTTGTATCGTGGACAATAGTTATGTTCCAGGACCATAGTTATGGGAAATGACGGTACTCATTTTTGAAGCAAACTGTCTAAGCAGTGGATATGTAGTACTGGACATCTTTAAAAAAAATTTTAGCCCCCAGTAGACCTTCATATTCTGCTTTCAAGAAGCCATCATTCTGCAAATCCAGTACCTCAAACTGCAATTCTGGGATAACATTTTCAATTTAAACATGAAAAGGAGTGGAAAAAATATTGAAATCTTTCTCCATCCTTCGAAAATCACTGAATCTGTGTTCTTTGAACTCGTATAACAGGTGATTATTTTAAGAATGTACATATTTAAGTTCGCGTTCTGAATATTTGTAACTAATCCTAAACATGAGAAATGAAAGAACCGTCTTTCTTGTAAGTGTGATATCCTCTCTATTCATATGATTCTACGAAAGATATTGTATCACTAATAAAGCTCCGAAGTACAGCAATCCAGTATAATCCGCCACGTACACGCGCAGTATTTTCATGGAGTGGGGGAAGGGGAAGGTAGGGGATAAGTTTGATGCTTCGCTGAGGTCTTACGTCACTGCGGCATTGCCGCAGGAATGCCCACCATTGGTCTATAGCTACTGCCTACAGAGTGACCAACACGCTAATATGTCGATAACATGTTAACCAACATAACCACTTTCGAAACTTCAGCTTCCGCACTCAGATCGTTTTCAATACGTATTGAAAATTGCACAAAACAGGGATCGTATTCAGTACGGAAAATGTAATCAGATCGATTTGAATACCGGTACTCCATGAAAACGTAGTCGGTGAACATCTATACTTGCAGAAACACGGTCGTGGACGAGAAATGAGAGACAAATTTTGTATGGGGCCCTCTTATCAAGGGCAAGGTCTTTTACAAGGTATAAATGGACCTGAAGTTTTACTACTTTCCCAGAGAAAGCCATGCTAAAGTTTCATTGCTTCGGTCGGATCTCGGATCCAAATGTTAAGCATGTTCTTAGGCTAGAAGCCGTGGCGAAAATTCGATCGTGCGCCGAGCCACTGTGTAACCTGCAACGTGCATAGCACCTATGGAGGGAGGCGGACACCCAAAGAGGAAGTGAAGCAACTGTCTGACTTATTAACGGATTTTCATTTTCTTTACGTCAAGCATTTAAATATAATTTTATACAGTATACGGCTACAAACTAATGTTTAATACGTGTAACGAAGAAAGAAATGAACAAGAAAACATAGGCCACATTGTCACAACCTATTAATTGTCTTCAGAATTTCTCTGCGACAGAGTTTCAAAATAAGGAATTATGTCACTTACTGCCAGTCGTAGTTGATCACGAAGATATTTGTCTGTCAGTCGTGATCTAAATTTGGTTTTTACTATTTTCATTTTTGAAAATAATTTTTCACAAATGTGAGTTGTAGCGAACATGGCTTCAACAGAGCAAGCGAAGAACGAAGCTTCGGATATTTATTTTTTGGCAAAGATTTGAAAAGTTCAACATTTGTCAAGTCCTTACATCTAGCTTTCCTTTAAGATCACATTTTAAATCTGTGACTTTAAATTGAAGATCTAACCGCATTATTCGTACATGTGCTGAAAAAGACTAAGTACAGAGGAGATGATGATGGTGATGATGATGATGATGATGATGATGATGATGATGATGATGATGATGATAACATTTAACCTTTTAATGTTTCATCAGTAACATGTACTACAATGCCGTTTAATATTATACAACTGTTTTCCTCGTAATACTTGTGAACAAATCATACATTTAATATTCTCCTCATAATAATAATAATAATAATAATAATAATAATAATAATAATAATAATAATAATAATGATTTATTTTAGCTGGCAGAGTTAAGGCCGTAAGGCCTTCTCTTCCACTCAACCAGCAAAAAGTGTATATACATATGCATGAACTTACAAAGAATTCAACAGTTTGATTTAGGTGAGAGTTACATATATACAAGAGTTATTTATGAATTAATCAACAAAATACTATGCACTATTAATTAAACACTGAAATAAAATGTGTAGCAGAATTAAACTAAAATACATAGAATGTTAATATATTTCAAATGATATTAGATAATAGAAAGAGATTATTATGAGACAATTTTGAGAATGCAGCACAATCAGGATGATGTCTAAAGAAAAAAGCAACAGTGTAGTCAGTAATATTTTAAATCAGTATGATTGGAGTGAAATGCTAATAAGTTTATCTTTTAAGCTGTTCTTAAAGGTGTTAAGCTGTTCTTAAAGGTGTTTTAAGCTGTTCTTAAATGGCAACAGAAAAATGCGTCCTCCCATCCTACTTGAAACTTTCGTTTTTGTAGAGGTGCATGGTTTCTAGAGAGACATTGCGACGATACGCCACTCGCAGGTCAGAGACAAATACAAATGGAACGGAGTTTGACTCCAGTGAGTGAGAGGGTGGGGGTTGTGGGAGGTAGGAAGCGCATAGCTATCATTGCGAGCCACAATGTGCTCGTGAGTCACATTTTCGCCACGGCTGGGCTAGACCATCGAGTGCGACACGAATATACAAGTCAAAAGTAAATCGTGTATTTCTGTTAACCGAAGGGGTTCAAAACTCTCGCTATATTTTACGTTGTGCGGAGTTTTTAGTTTTTAAAACAATACGAGCTATAGCACGATGCAAAATAATCTTAGTCTGTTCTTACTAAACAAGACCTCGCTTTCAGTTGTTGACTGCCGACCTTGGCAAATAATATCTCGTTCTCAATTATTTATTACAATTTTCGTATTATGATTTGAAAAATAAATTCTTCGTACAGTTTTAGAAAGGTTAAGCAGAACAAAGAAATAAATTTTGTAAAAGGAAAACAAACTTCTTAACTACAAAAATTAAATGCATTAATTTAAAATTAAATTACAACATCTACACAAAAAAACAACCTGTCGTCCTGGTTGCAAAGATCAGTTTGGAAGAAGCATGCCAACAGAATGCACGTACTTTCATACTTCACGGGCCATCATGGCTGTTGCGAAATCGGTTCAGGTGGTACTATGTAAAGTAAATTCTACAGGGACATCATTTTATTTTTACTAACATTTCTAATATTAACCTGTCTATACCTTTGGCTTAAAGGTTGTGAACCGGAAACACCGTTTCATACCTCCTTCCACTGGAGTTCGATGATACTGGCGTAAGATACAAACAAATCACTTTACTAGGTATAGGAGGGATGAAAAGTAGTTCATCCATTTACGTAAAGTAGGAAATATCGCGATTTTGAGTTTGATAATTTTCATTAGGTTTTTCTTTAATCAAAATACAGTAAAATATTAAAAATAAGTGTTTTTACTCTCAAACTGAGCTGTCCGTTCAGACGTATCCATTATGCAGCGCATATTATACTGTCTATAGCACATTAGCGTACAATACAGGGAATGAAGTTTAATTGAAAAGTAATCATAATATGGATATTTAAACACAATTTTGAAAATGATGGCCGTTCATTTCTGTACAGATTTTCTGTTCTTTTTTGCATATTATCGCAATATATACTATTGCACCTAATTCCAATTAGCCTACCAGTTTCGTCTTTCGTACTACTAATTCATGTTGAAATAATTGTGTACCTACTCTATAAAAGAGTACCTAACGTACTGTAAATTCAATCTTCACTTCTGCCCGATCCGAAAAGATAAAATTATTCAGACATGCTATTTATTGTCCGTTCCAGTGGTTTTGTCGAGGGTCGTAGAAAGGAGGGAAATCACGTGACAGTTAATTACTTAACGAGGCCTTTTATTTAAGTTATTTTAAACACTTGTATAATATTACGTCCACGTCCAATTCCTAACAGAAATTAATGTTTTCAGAAAAGAGCTAAGACAGCCCAGTCACAAAGGGAGGGCAGGTGGGGAAACCGGGATGCGACATAGGCAAACGGATGACAGTACCTGTGCGAGAATACGATTTAATATTGAAAGCGAACATATTTATGGAACGTACTGTACTCACTAACTCAGTACTGTTTGTTTTTACTAAGACCGTAAGACGACTTTGACTGTATACGCTTGGTTCTGTGTGGAGAGCGGTTGGAAGTTTACTAGTAGAGGGGGTGGGAGTGAAATACATTCAAAAACTCAGGTACAATAAAAATTGAAGTAAAAATAAAATGATGTCCTTGTATAAACAATTAATATTATTTCTTTCTTTCTTTGTCTCTTCAACCTTCTCTTTTTCTCTAATTTACACAACACTGCGGGTAAGGGAGGTAGATTCTTTCGATCGTACACTAGACATCCACAAATGCAGACATTCCTGGTCATCGGCGTGACGCAGGACCACCGCAGAGACATCACAGGATAATCATAAGCATATACCCAGTCCCGTGGACGGTAGATACAGGGACATCATTTTATTTTTACTTCAACTTTTATTGTACCTGAGGTTTTGAATGTACTTCACTCTCACCCCTTCTACTAACGAAGTTCCAACTGTCCTCCACACAGAGCCAAGACCGCAGTACTGAGTTAGTGATTATAGTACGTTTCAGAAATATGTTCGCGTTTTCCAGTGACGAAAGCTTCCAATACTGAATCATATTTTCGCACAGGTACTGTCGTCCGTTTGCCTACGTCGACCCCGATTTCCCCCACCTGCTTCTGCTCGCTCCACTGTAAAGACCAGTGGCTGGGCTGTCTTAGCTCTTTTCTGAAAACATTAATTTCTGTTAGGAATTAATTGGACGTCTACGTAATATTATGCAACTGTTTAAAATAAATTAAATAAAATGGCCTCGTTAAGTAATTAACTATCACGTGATTCCCCCCCCCCTTTCTACGATCCTACGACATAACCACTTGGACGGACAGTAGATAGCATATCTGAGTAATTTTATCTGTGCGGGTCGGGCAAAAGTGAAGTCTGAATTTACAGTACGTAAGGTACTCTTTTATAGAGTAGGTACAGATTTATTTCAACATGACTTACTAATACGAAGGACGAAACTGGTAATTGGAATTAGTTATAGTAGTCTATAATGCCATAATACGCACAAGAAAACTGAAGCCTGTATCGAAATGAACGGCCACCATTTTCAAAAATGTGTTTAAATATCCATATTATGATTATTTTTCATTTTAACTTCATTCTCTACATCGTACGATAATGTGCTGTAGACAGTATAATATACACTGCATAATGAATACGTTCGCATGGATAACTCAGTTCGTGAGTAAAAACACTTATTGTTAATACTGTACTGTATTTTGATTAAACAAAACCTAATGAAAATTATCACACTCAAAATCGCGATATTTCCTACTTTACGTAAATGGATGAACTACTTTTCTTCCCTCCTATACCTAGTAAAGTGATTTGTTTGTATTTTACGCCAGTATCATCGAACTCCAATCATGGAAGGAGGTAGCAAACGGTGTTTCCGGGTCTCAATCATTAATCCAAAGGTATAGCCAGGTTAATATTAAAAATGTTAGTAAAAACAAAATGATGTTCCTGTACACTCTTAGACAAAAAAAATGACCGGACTCTTGAAGCGTAAATTTGTCAAAGTTCCGTTCGACTGTGCGCCTGATACACAAGACTAAAATCACAGAGTAATAAGGACGAAACCAGCCAGATCCAAGAACATACTCTTATGCCGGTAAACAACGGTTTGAACTGTGTATGTGTCATAGCTCCGTGGTAAAACTCTGACTTCACACGCAGAAAACCCGGGTTCGTATCCGCCTTCGGATAAGTATATATATATTTATTTCGTTTTATTTTTTCTCTAGCTGATAGCTGAAAACGAATGATACATTTATTAACGTGCACAGGAGTTTGGAAATTAAACAAAAACGTTCAGTAATATCGGAGACTTCTTCCTAATTACTCTTGAATTAAAACAGATGCAAGTTCTTGGATCTTCTCCCTTCTCCATAAGGAGTATTGCTCAGTTACTAAAATTAGTATTAGTAGTAGTACTAGTAGTACTAGTAGTACTAGTAGTAGTAGTAGTAGTAGTAGTAGTAGTAGTAGTAGTAGTAGTAGTAGTAGTAATAATAAAGTCTAATAATAATAATATTGCAACAACAAGAATAATAACAATAATATTCATAGTATTACAAACCCGAGAATAATAATATTAATAATAATAATAATAATAATAATAATAATAATAATAATAATAATAAAAATAATAATAATAATAATAATCAAAGTTAATAGTATTGCAAAAACGAGATGAATTATGTTAAAGACAAAACCAATGCGTTACACTCGTAAATAATGCCGTTACATATCTGCTTTGTAATAGCTCTGTGGTAACAGCCTTGCTTCTTGTGTAGGCGATTCAAGGTCGTGTACCCCGTAAGGACGTCAGTTGTTTATTTCTATATTGATGTGTAATTTATTTAGAGACATCTGGAACTTCTGAAAACAAACATAGTTCTGCGCACATGTAACTGCGCATATCAAACGTGAAACAACTATTCTCTCTTGTCAATATCAGGGGTAACATGGCTGACAGAAGACATAGGCCAGATACGTGTAGGCAAGCTCTTCTCTCTCTTGTGAGGGATGCCGGATTTTCCGCTACTGAGGCAGGTAGGCGACTAGGAGTGCACGATTCCACAGCTACATAGAAGATGGGTGAGATTGTCCAGGGAAGGAATTGAACATCGTCAGCCAGCTCGTGCACAGGACGCTGCTTTAGTTGCAGAAGTAGAAGCGAACCCACTTCTTCTATTAGAGTAAATGCCCGTTTCGCTGGATCTTGTCATAAGGCGTCTGCGGGACGTAGGACGTTATCCAAGAGTGGCAGCAATGAAAGGGTGCAACACTGATGACCACAGATTATTCCGCCTTGCATTTGCAGAGGAAAATGTTTTTAGTAGGTTATTTTACGACGCTTTATCAACATCTTAGGTTATTTAGCGTCTGAATGAGATGAAGGTGATAATGCCGGTGAAGTGAGTCCGGGGTCCAACACCGAAAGTTACCCAGCATTTGCTCATATTGGGTTGAGGGAAAACCCCGGAAAAACTTCAACCAGGTAACTTGCCCCGACCGTTAATCGAACCCGGGCCACCTGGTTTCGGGGCTAGACGCGCTAACCGTTACTCCACAGGTGTGGACAGGAAAATGTTAATTTCGATTGGAATAAGGTAATATTTTCAGACGAAGTTACTTTTTCCTCTAACAATTACGGGCGGCAAATAGTCTACCGTTCACGGGGATCCCATACGATCCTACGCATGTGGCAACTCGCTTTCGCAGTGGCCGTGTATCTGTTCAATGTTGGGGCTGGATGTCAAGTGACGGCCTGGGTGTTCTATGGCGGCTCGACGGAAATCTTAATACCCAACACAAGGTCTTATTGGAAAATGTTATGCTTCCCTCTGTACGGATGTTAGTCTATGTATCCTGATTATGATGATGATGATGATGATGATGATGATGATGATGATGATGATGATGATGATGATGATGATATATTTCAACAGGATAATCATCGTGTTCACACATGTGTCGAGGTCATGAGATGGTTTTCAGAGAGGCCATATATCAGACTGATAGAATGGTCTCCCTGTTCACCAGATCTGAATGTTCTAGAAAATGTGTGGTCGGAGGTGAAGAAAACTGTGAACGCGATTATAAATACAATGCCACGTCGGCCGACCACAAAAGATGCACTCTGGAACATTATCGAGGACGCTTGGGATCGTGTATCTTCACGTCGACAGTACCTGAGATGCCTGATCGCATCCATACCAAGTAGGATGCAGGCGGTTATAGATGCGGAGGGATTACATACCCGGTATTGAATTTTTTGTCTATTTTGATTTTTGTTTATTGATCTCCGAGATGTATTTCTTTATTTTGTTTAAAACAAAGAAAAGAATTATGTTTGTTTATTCCTATCCGAGGAGGATTTCTTTTACTTAAGGTTTATTTTTCTTTATTTCTATGCGAGAAGATTTCGTTTAGTCTCTCTAAATACAAGATAGAAGGGAAAGGATTGCTATTATGTATCTAACTTGCCCTTTGTAAATATTCAACTTTCTGTTAAATATTTCACAATACTGGTTATTATCAGTATACCAGAAGTAAAAAATGAGAATGAAAAAAACAAAGTTTAGACTGAGATTCGAACTCGAAACCTTTCGAATACAAGGTCACAATCCTACAGACTACGCTATCCGAGAGAGACAGTGACTCTTTAAGAAGCATGTTATATAATCATCATATAGTGGTGGCAGTGGAGTGTTGGAAACATTTATGACAGAAGATATTCGTTTGCGTGTGTCGTGCTCTGACGAATGCACCCGAAGTCTTCTGAATCGGACATTGAATCTGGAGCCCGGTCATTTTTTTTTGTCTAAGAGTGTACATTTCAGTCATTATCCACGCCGGGAATCGAATCTCGGACCGCTTGCTTGGGAAGAGCGCACGCTATCCACAAAGCCACAACGCAATTAATAGTACGGTAACCAAAATCAAAATTATAGTTAATATTAATCAACATTTATAACAATAATTCCGGATAATTTCATTCACATAGTAACCATTTCAGATGACGTTGCAGTAGCCATACCAAGCGCCCGTGAAAATATTACCCCGATTCCAGAATATGAAGAAGCCTACATTCGGTAGAGTAGAGAAGCAAGATCTGTCCTATGACCTTATGTGCCGTGGCTATATCACGAATGGAGGGGGAAGATCGGTTTTAGTCTGAGATGAACTTCCGTGTCGGTAGATTCGTGTAATAACTATGTTTTCCGATTTGAATATGATTACCGCATTAAAATTCCACGAAAACTGTGATTCAAAAGTATGTGAATTTGAAGGCCGATACACATAAAAAGTGGAATCGGATCGTAGGCCTATTCAAATTTGCATGAAAAAGCGTATCATATTATTCAAAACGATCTCAATACGCTAAGCGCGTGATCGATCGTCATTTGTTTGATGCGTCAGCGGTTCTATCAACAGCGAGCTCAAAAAGCGTGTTATAATACACAACATTTTGTATTTTCCTGAAAATCATCATTACCATTCTTCATTGACAGCCATAATATTAAGTTTTCATGCGTCTTATTAAGAAAACTCAATGTTTATAGGGAAGGCCTATAGAGTGACTAACAGGCTAATGTCGACGACATGTTAACCAACATAACTACTTTCGAAATTTCGGCTTCCGTATTCAGATCGTTTTCAATATTGCATGAAAACGGAGATCGGGGAGGGGGCCGTATTCAGTACAGTAAATGTATTCAAATCGATTTGAATTTTTTTTTTAAATTACCTATGGTTTATTTAACGACGCTCGCAACTGCAGAGGTTATATCAGGGTCGTAAGTTGCCGGAATTTTGTCCTGCAAGAGTTCTTTTACATGCCAGTAAATCTACTGACATGAGCCTGTCGCATTTAAGCACACTTAAATGCCATCAAACAGCCGGGATCGAACCCGCAATCTCGAGCACAGAAGGCCAGTGCTATACCACAGTCTAGTATATACAGTCGCGAAGCTCAATACGTAGTAAATATGCAAACATTAGATAGTTGTTCACCACTAGGATCGCTAATATCGCCTCTTTACAGGCAATGCAAAATAGTACCGTCGCAGTCTATTGTTTCTAGCACCCTAACTCAAGCTTCGTGGCTGTATATAGTAGACTGTGGCTATACTGACTACGCCACCGAGACCGATTGGATTTCAATACTCCTTGAAAACTTAGTGAAACGAACTCTCTTTCTGATAGCTCATACTTTCCCTATCGCACAGCTCACATACCAAGTCTCGCCTCAACTATAAATGTTTTAACCACGAATTGAAACCTAACAGGTCTGTCAGTTTGCAGTACCCGAGAGCCTACACAGAGCAAAGAAACTTTTTTTAGAAATAAAAAATAATAAAATGCACAAATTTAATGTTGAACTAATGAAAATTCTAGCTCACGAGAAGTTCAGGTGATTTTGAAAATGCATATTGTCGAATTTACAGCAAATACCTTAAGCGAGATGAACTTCACTGAGTCACGATAATGTGTACATAAATCGTTTTAGCACAAATATAGACGAAAAATACTCCATTCTTTTTATTAGTTTGGTCCACGACAAAACACTATATTTACTCCATTTGTATCGTATTTTTGGTTCAGGGAAAATACTCTCTTTTACGAAAATGCTACTGTGTTTCACTGAAGTATTTTATTTTATTTTAGTTGGTTATTTAACGGCGCTGTATAAACTACTAAGTTATTTAGCGTCGACGAGACTGGTGATAGCGAGATGATATTTGGCGAGATGAGGCCGAGGATTCGCCATACATTACGGTTGGGGAATACCTCGAGAAAAAGCCCAACCAGGTAATCAGGCCAAGCTCGAATCGAACCGCGCCCAAACGCAACTTCAGACCGGAAGGCAAGCGCCTTAACCGACTGAGCCACGCCGTCACTGAAGTATAGCGCTTTAAATATTACACTTCATCTAAAAACAATCCATTATAAATACGACGTTTTTCACTTCCAAAATCACCTGAACTTCCAGAGCGCTGGATTCGCCAAACCGATTAAAAAAATTACCGTTCCGGTTGAATAGATCAGAAAATATAATTACAATGGGAGAAGCCTGAAAGAATTTTCTAGTCATGAAATGAAACTGTAATAGTTTTTTTTTTTCAGTCTACCTACCAGAAGAATTGTAACATATTATATATTTCAATTAATTCACTTTTAATGTATAGCGAGATAAAATTCTCATTATGAGCCGCAATATAATTGGACTTCAGTGCACACCTACAGAAAACTCTAATTTTAATTTCGACAGAACAAATATCTCTCACCTTGAATCATTTCTTCCAACTTCCGTCTGTCGACTCGGAATCGTTCTTCGTGCAGTTCCATCATGCTTGAGAGTCCTAGAAGTCCCGCGATGTCCCGGAGGTTCTCGTTGCTGCCCCCATAGCTGCTCTCCTGTCCGGAGGCACTAGTTCCTGCCGTTCCTCCATCAGACACTTCCGACAATGTATCGGAACACTTGTTGTTAATAATCGGATCCTCCATGTTGCACGGCAGTTATCTAGACGTGAACCCGGGTACTCTGTCACCGCCACATGGAACCGCCCCTCTCTGAATGCCACTGACGCAACCTCGCCGGTTGGAGTATCTGCACGGACTGATATGTGATAGCACGATACGCGATGTGACTCTGATAATGGCACCACCACCTGCGCAGCACTGCCATCTATACGTGTGTACATGAAACACGCTCAATCTCTCTCGGCCAAAATTCAGTAATTATACAGAATTTACGTAAAGCATCGGTCAAAGTTCGCGGATCACTAATGAGTCCCACAATTCGGCTAGCCATTCTCTTCTATTCTTCCCACTGTCCCTTGTCCTTTCTCGTCTGTACTTCGGACTGTTAGAATTATCTCTCTTGGAGCCAAGCTAGCTTTCAATTGTTTCTTGTTTAGAAAATAAAATACCGGTACCAATCAATTCCATACTAACTATTACTTTGCTACCCACTAATCAATATTTTGCAACCATTCCTCCAACAGATGATAGACGGCATTAAGATATATGGATCGTATGAAGAGACGAAGAGGAAGGCAGAAAATAGGAAAGACTAGAGAATGCTGGGTTTACAGTGAAAGACCTGGCCTTGAGCAGAACACTACGAATGAATGAATCCCTCCAAGCAAACAGGTCGTACATAATGCTTTGGTCAAAGTTCAAATCATTAACGCAGTTATCAAATTGAAGAGGGAGAAACCGAGGAATTATCCGCTTCTGGATTTTATTCCCCAACTTCTGCACACTCTGTGTTCTTCCCCAACCGTGGAAAGTAAATTCCCCTCTAATTATATTTTAACCCCTTCAAACCTGATGTACATTATATTGTACATTATTATTATTATTTTTTTTTTTTTGGAATGTCTTCGATACTTTCAAATATTTTGAAAAATTCAATGTGATATAAATGGAGAATATTATTTTTGAAACATTTCTATACCTGAATTACAAACAAAAATTTTTAATTTTGGGGCCCAGGGGTCAAAATTGTCCCGAAATTTTGATTTTCTGTGAAGACTTGATTTGGGAATTTTGGATCCCCAGAATGATGATGTGACCAGTTGTTTTTCAATTTTTTTAAATATAAATTCAGGTCTGAATGGGTTAATATAATTAGTACCATACCGGCATGAATAGCGATGTTATTCCTAAAATTGCACTTCCGGAATCTTACTGAACGGTGGGCAAAACATTTCCTCCTACAGAGTGAACTTGCTATAGTGAGCTTATTCTGAACTTCGTTTGTAAATATCATCTGGACTTCAACATTGTTCTTGTTTAATCAACTGTCCGAAGACAGGTCTGAACCTCACAAGTGATACCAACAAGGCACCACTCATGAGGCAATTAAGACAAGAGGTAATGGGATCGGATGGCCAGTTCCTTTCCCCCTCCATTGAATACATCGCTGACTAGCTACATATTACACTAATCAGACTTCAGATGTATACAAACAATTGTTCTTCCTCTGACCTTAGAAAAAGTTATAGGATATAGTATATTAAAACATTTTAGACTGTGTCTTTTTCAGAACTATGCCAGAAATACCAATGGTCTTCATAATACGATTTTGTATTTTTAGTTGGTTATTTAAAGACGCTGTATCAACAACTCGGCTATTTGGCGTCGATGGAATTGGTGATAGCGACATGAGGAAGAGGATTGGCCATAGATTACCTGACATTCGCCTTACAGTTGGAGAAAACCTCGGAAAACCCCAACCAGGTAATCATCCCAAGCGGGAATCGAACTCGCACCCGAGCGCAACTCTCGATCGGCAGACAAGCGCCTTAGCTGACTGAGCTACGCCGGTGGAGTAATTTTGTAATTAATTTGTGAATTATCTAGTACCCATTAAATTATAAGTTAGAACAGAAAGTTATCGTGGTAGGTATCACAAATTCAAAATACCATGTCAGTTACCACAGTAATTAAAATGGACGTTAACAACAACAACAACAATAATAATAATAATAATAATAATAATAATAATAATAATAATAATAATAATACCTAACTATATAGCAATAAACCTTAAAGCCGAATATGTTATAATCTGGGCGTGGATTTTGATGATCTTAAAAACCCTAAATATGACCCATAAAATGACAAAAAAAATGTTAGAAAATGACCTAAAATGCTGAAAAAAATGACCTAAAAATAAACAATCCTATACATACGTAATCAAAATCCTACCCTAAATTAACAGCTCTCCAAACTGTCTACTCTGGTATTCCCACATAAAGGTATAAAATTTCCCAAACGAACACAAATTTTCCCACAACGTACAGTATGAGCTACAATTAATAATTAGGCTATAATTGTTTTAACTACAATAAAAGAGAAAGATAAATGTATCAGTCACCAAACCTCCTCCATATATAGCATAGTGTATCTCAATGGCGGATACTAAAATGGACGTTGGTGACTTCAAAGGAGCTGCAGTTCAGTCCTTTTGTTTAGAAGGCAGAGCGTACAACAACTGAGCCGAGAGCTTCAGCTACTATTCTATTCCTCTTTTTCCTTTTGACAGCATTTACTATCGACAAAATCCTTTCAGATTTCTCATTTGAATGGGGTAATGTCGTACTAATTTTGCGAGTTTCCCTATATTAGTTCGTCATTGAAGTCTTAGCTTACGTGACTAAAACAATCATCTGAAAATCTAAATGACCAAAAAAATTCCCTCAAAATTTAAAAAATGACCAAAAATACCCTCAAAATTTAAAAAATTGACCAAAAATGCCTTCAATATTAAAAAAAATACTTAAAAGGTTAAAACAGCGAAAATTGACCAAAAATGACGTAGAAACTCTACATTTCCGTAACAAGCAGTATGTATCCAGGATGTATAGCCTATATTTATTGGCGTTGCAAAGGATGTAAAGAAAAAAAAGATGATATGTCATCAAAATCCGCGCCCTGATCATAATTGATATACATACTTTAAAAATATATATAAAAAGTAATGTCAACGAGAAATTTTCCCACCTGTACATTTTTATCAATTCGAACACTGCATTACTAGCTTCTAAAGACAAGCAAATTATGATTAATCCCGCAGCGTAGCCGCGTGATTTAAGGCGTCATACCTTAGATTAACAATAATGAATGAGCGGTGATTCGAGTTTTCATTACGGAATTTTCTAATAAAATTTAGGACAGTATATTGGACCGGTGCTCACCCAGCACGGTGGTGAATTTAGGGAGCTACAGACAGTAAGAAAATGCAGTTTCTAAAGCTAGCTATAACGGCTGGGGGGGATATTCGTGCTAAGCACACGTTACTGCAGTACTGGTTGGATGATAGTTCACCTCTGCTGAGTCATGTGGACGTGAGATCAGCAGTCGTCTTGCTCCACGGATTTGTCTATTCCCTTATTTATTTTTAATTTCTTCTTATGACACGTAGGCTAATTAATACAGCTGCTTTCTGGGTTTTGTGATTCAACTTCACATAATATTTGTTAATCTTTTTGGCGTAACGTTTTATTACCGTTATTGCGATCATCATCCATGTTGTTACATTTCATTTTTTATACACCAGCATTATAAATAGTCATTACTGTTGTTCAAAAATTTGTTTGAGAGGTTCGTGTTGCCATGTCGCATTTTCAAAAACGGTGCGGCGTTGTTACACACTCCTTAGAAATCTAGATCGCAGGATTACTACTGCACAAACTTGGGTTCGATCCCCTGCGCTGACTGTAGGCACTTCCTTCTTGACTGTCCGGCTTATTTCAAAAATACAAATTTAATATTATTTCAGACTTTAACAGTCATCAACGCGGTTCGAGATTTTCTTTTGGTTGGGGGTATTTCCGCTGTATCATCTATTTTTTTACTTGGTTATTTAATGACGCTGTATCAACTACGAGGTTATTTAGCGTCAATGGAATTGGTGATAGCGAGATGATGCCGAGGATTCGCCTTAAATTACCTGCCTTATGGTTGTGGAAAACCTCGGAAAAAACCCAACCGGGTAATTAGCCCAAGCGGGAATCGAACCCGCGCCCGAACGCAACTACGGATCGGCAGACAAGCGCCTTAGCCGACCGAGCTACGCCGGTGGCTCTGTATCATAGATGTAGGGACATCAGGGACAGTCTTAGAAAAAAGTTTTGTCGCACAGATATTTCGGAAGACCCAGAAAGGAGGTAGTGCGCACGATCGAAGGACAAGCTACCTGGTTTACAGAACGACTAGTTTAGGTAATGAAATTAGTTTTGTTTCGTTGTTCTGATCATGCGCACTGCTTCGTTTCTGAGACTTATAAATAGGGACCGGATTTTTATGTGATTACATATTATATTCCTTTCAACCTAACCGTATATAAATAACAAATCTTTGCGAATCTTGTAATTACCATTAATATAATAAAATTTTGATATTACATATTTTTACATATTTATCCCACATTACATATTATGGCTTGATGTTACATAAATCTACATATTTAGGGGGTTTATTCATTTTTACTTCTCTAAGAGGAAAAGCTTCCGTTAGGGAAGTTTACAATTTGAAATACACAGATTTAAAAAGCCTTTTTATCTACCCAAGAAAGGATATATTTCCAGGCAAACAACAGTTATTAAATGCCTATAGTTTGAGGTTTTAGTAGGTAGGCCTACTTTGTTTCTTACAGGGAGCAACTAAAATGCATGTGTCCCACATCTCCTCTTATTTTTCCCTAATCCAGTAAAGCGAAACAGTGCTTGCAGTACTATTGTGTCATTCATTTCACTCAGTTCTCTGATTTTAGTACTTACAGTATAAAGCGTAAGTGAGTTTATCTACTGCTTTTAACTAACAAAAAGGTCCCTGTATCTTCAATCCTAACGACAAAAATAAAATCATGGATTGCGATGGACGAAGGTTTCACTACAGATGGAAAAATTGCAATGTGTCAAGTATGCGGTAAAAAATTAGGGTGCTCTATGAAATCACAACTGGAGAGTCTTGCCTATCCTATACCTGCCACATATTGATATTAAATATTTTCATGATTTTACATATTTTGGTACATATTCAGCTTATTTTTTCTTACATAAATATTTACATATTTCACACCTTGATATTACATAAAAATCCGGTCCCTACTTATAAAATAGGACTGTACGTATTGGCTCCAATATGAAAGTAGGCAGAATCCCTTACCAAGAGCTATTCTTCAGGATTCGAGTGAACTGGGCTGAACAAGTCCTGGATAACAGCTCTTGGTAAGGGATCCAACAAATAGGTTACTCCTTTTCCTTTTCCTCTTCCTGATCAGTTTCAGCATCATTCTTTCTTCACCCACTCTTTCCAACACAGCTTCATTTCTTATTCTGTCTGTCCATTTCACACGCTCCATAATCGCCAATTATATGGGTTAAATTTAACACTTTTATACCCAACACTGGTCACCGGCGTAGCTCATGCGGTAGCGCAGTTGCTTGCTGTTGCGCTCGGGCGCAATTTTTTTTTTCGAAATTTTTCTCTACGTATCCCATACATGTTTTCTCAAACCCTCGGTAAACAATTCAACAAAAGCGAGTGCTTTAAACTGTGAATGCGTGCGCAAGGTAATTTAGATTTCAGAACTGGCTATTTTTCATGTTCAATTTTCTCTCTCCTCGTCCATCTGTTTCCTCTAATTTTCTAACCATCTTGCTACCATTGAGATTGGATCCTGCGGGCGCCCTTGGGCGTGGGTTCGATTTTACAGCATCGTTATGTAACCGAGTTTTAAAAAAGTGGGGTGTATTAAGTCGCATATCGATGGCTAAGAAGTGATACCACAGTCACGAAGCTCAATACGTAGTAAATATGCATCCATAGATAGTTGCTAACTACTAGGATCGCTAATATCGCCTCATTACAGACAATGCGAAATATTACCGGCACAGTCTATTCTTCCTAGCACCCTTACAACTCAAGCTTCGTGACTGTATATACTAGACTGTGGTGATACCTCGTATCTGTGAATTTGCAGGTGAATCAGAAAACTGTTTTAAAAATTAATTTCTCTCAAACTTTTCATATCCTATGTTTCTGTTTTGAGGACAAAATATTAGTCAACTTACCAATTTTGTGAACATTATAATAATGTAGTTAATCTAAACAATAATATCACATAGTTAAACTAAATGACCATTTTTTTTGTAGATGAGAGGTACTGGTATCACTTCTTAGCCATCGATATTGTCCTGTCCACACCTGTGGAGTAACGGTCAGCGCGTCTGGCCGCGAAACCAGATGACCCAAGTTCGAATCCCGGTCCGGACAAGTTACCTGGTTGAGGTTTTTTCCGGGGTTTTCCCTCAAGCCAATAGAGCAAATGCTGGGTAACTTTCGGTGCTGGACTCCGGACTCATTTCACCGGCATTATCACCTTCATTTCATTCAGACGCTAAATAACCTAGATGTTGATACAGCATCGTAAAATAACCCAATGAAATAAAAAATATTGTCCTTCTTCTTCCTGGTGTTTATTTTTCCAGATACACAAGCAAACAGTTAAGATATGAACTCTTAACCTAGGCTTGTATCGTCCTCGAACTTTTAACCTATTCGCGCCTATTTTTACTTTCCCATTGTCTGAAGTGTAAAGGGGATGCAGCATAAAATTGATTTCGAGTTTTGCACAGGGTTACACGTTTTCAGGATCCTGCTACCGGAAGGGTTCTTAGCACACTTGGCGAGATGAGTCCAAGAGATTGCGTGACATACCTGACAATTTAGGGAACACCCCGGGAAAAATCCAACCAGCCCTGCCGGTAGCGTACACATCACTTAAGAGGATATTTACGAATATATGAAGGGCAAAGTTCACTAGTAACAGTGCGTAAAATTTGTCTTAGGAATAAGGAAGAAAAGGTTGCTCAACCTACAGTAAAGTAGGGTCTCAATTACTCAATATACAAATCTACAGTCGATCTACGATTTGACACCATTTGAGTAAGTTTTAAACTATTATTGGACTTCGTCCGAGATGAAATCCTACGTGATGTGGTTGTCAATAAATTTAACGAACAATTTATAGGAATTTACGTAGTCACAAATCCGTTTCCAACTACTGCTACTGAAAAGACAATACCGAAACTGAAGAGAATTATTTTCGTTTTGGAGAATGTGAGGTTTCTTACATAGACAACAAAGATGTCCATCTTAAAATGAAGATGTTCAGGCAAATATGTGGGACACTAAAATGTACACCAATACATCAATAAATATTCAGAGAAACCTCTTAAATCGTATAGCCTAATAACTACGATTTGTCCCACAACGTAGATGTGTGGTCTAAGGCATCAGATCTTATGTTAGACTAACAATCTGTCTGTGGTAGCCTCCAGACTAGTTGGTCCGGGTTCTATTCCTGGCGCGGTCAGAGATTTTCGTGTAAAATTTATACCTTGGGACTATAGCGGTTTCAGAATAAGAAGGCATATGGCCTAAGCCAATTGAGTTCTAGAAGAGGTGGCGGTATACAACTTCTAATCATTAGATTTTGCACTAATACGCCGGGGTTATATCTCAAATCTCTCCGCAGTGCATATGAAGAGAAGGCATATGTCACTGTTGATAGTGATTCTTAATCTTCATCCTCACCCATTCCCTACACTACACATTCACTCACCCCAGTACACGACATAACTCTCCATAGATACACAGCATGGCCCGCGAAAGTGGTGTGGAGCTTAAAAATGGGTCACAGTTCTGCCATCTATCCGCAATATGCGAAACCCGAGTCAAGCAAGTGAAGTGAGTAGGCATTGGATACACATACAGACTAGCACTATGGAATAAGTGCTGGTTCGAGTCCTCACGGAGGAAGAAATTTTCTCGTGAAATGTCATGTGGTGTAGGGGACGGGTGCCCACCCAGCATCGTGATTTATTTGGGAAGCTGCAGGGAGTAACGAAATTCGCTTTCGTGAACCAGCTGATTACACATTACCCCTGTACTGGCTGAGTGATCGTTCACCTCTGCTAAAGCACGTGAAGGTGAGGTCAGCAGTCGACCTTGGTCCTTCATTGGGCGGTTGCACCATGGATTTGATTTGGCAGCCATTTAACCTTCACTTTACTGTTGCAATAATTGGGCTAAAAGTCCAATTGAAAAGAGACTGAAATTGCACTTAGGACCAGTGGAAGAGGACAAAGTACTGGCCAAATAAATAAAAATACAGGATAATATCTAAGTCAGGGAGAAAGTAATGGTCAGATGTTTAGAAGAGCTGTAGATAGGATTTTTTCTATTGCCAGTAACGAATGTCAAGGCTCAATTGCCAGTCGAAGATAAGTGAATGTCAGAATTTTATTTGGAAATGTGACATGCATACTGATGAGTGATAGGTACGTCGCCTATTTCGTTTAGGACTCATCCCGATACTTGTATTAATGTCTTAGGGAAACCAGCGAATAGGGATTATAAAGAATGGACACTGAGTGATCTCGACGGTGAAATCGAAAAAATCGAAAAATCGAAGGAGAATTGGGAGGAAAATTTAAAAGGTACGCAAAACGCGTCCTTGCAAGTGGGTTGGGGGCTGTACAAAACTAAATATGTGAGCTCCAAGCCTGTTGGCCACTAGTCTCACTCCGGGTTACGCTGCTCCCCTGAAGGAGCTCTATAAAATTTTGAAGGGGAAGCCGAAATTGGACGTAACCTCTTAGGTACCACATACGCGAGGGGGCTGACATTGATCAATTGATCACGGAACGGAGCGAGGAGGAGTTGGCTGGTGTTTGCCATTAGAATGGCAAGACGCCGTCATCTGTTGTTCGATGAATGGACACTGAGCGAATTTTCCTGTGTTTTGTTTCTCTGTGCGCCAGCGGCTAGTTCCACTTTCAAGCGCTAGAGGTAGTGTAATCGAGCATACGCTAAGATAATAGAGTTGAGACACAGGATCCAAACATCACCTACCTCATTGCATAATCCAGTAACGCTTTGCTTCAAATAAATTCAAGTTAACAGCTTTTCCTTATTTCTCAGTGACAAACTAGTTGTAATAATAATATTTTATATTTCAGATATCATAAATTATATTATAAAATAATATAATACATTATAAAATTAAGTATCGAATTCGTTTAATATTTGTATATAATATTATATAGGTATATGGTTTTACTTCTCGTAAGAATTTTGTTTTTCCATTTTCAGCGCTATCAAATCATTACATATTTTAATTGTTATTGGGGTCAACGTCTCAACTCTCATTATAAAGGAACTCTAGAGTCTAGATATTACAGTTAATGAAGGATTTTTTATTTTATGGATCCAATTTATTTTGAGTACATAATGTACCTAGATGTATTAATTATAATGTGTTATATTTCCGCTGTATCGACTGCTAGCTGGTTTGAGTCAGCGCCAACTCTAGGGAGAAAGCTGAATCTGACGCTCTAGCTGGCTTGAAGGTCATTGAAATCGGTCTGGCTACATCAAAGGTACCGACGCGAAGTGTCCATTCTTTATAATCCCTATTCGTTGGGGAAACCACGGGAAAACAACAGGCAGAATGAGTGATCTCAATTTAGGAGACTGAGCCCATTTGCTCATTAATAAAAACTAATAAAAACGGGAAAGCCATAGGCAGTATGAGTAGTCTCAATTTAGGAGACTGAACCCCTTTCCTCATTAATAAAAACGGGAAAGCCATAGGCAGGATGAGTGGTCTCAATTTAGGAGACTGAACCCATTTCCTCATTAATAAAAACGGGAAAGCCATAGGCAGGATGAGTAGTCTCAATTTAGGAGACTGAACCCCTTTCCTCATTAATAAAAACGGGGAAGCCATAGGCAGGATGAGTGGTCTCAATTTAGGAGACTGAGCCCATTAATAAAAACTAATAAAAACGGGAAAGCCATAGGCAGCATGAGTAGTCTCAATTTAGGAGACTGAAACCCTTTCCTCATTAATAAAAACGGGAAAGCCATAGGCAGGATGAGTGGTCTCAATTTAGGAGACTGAGCCCATTAATAAAAACTAATAAAAACGGGAAAGCCATAGGCAGCATGAGTAGTCTCAATTTAGGAGACTGAACCCCTTTCCTCATTAATAAAAACGGGAAAGCCATACGCAGGATGAGTGGTCTCAATTTAGGAGATTGAACCCATTTGTTCATTAATAAACACTAATAAAAACGGGAAAACCACAGGCAGGATGAGTGATCTCAATTTAAGAGACTGAACCCATTTGCTTATTAATAAAAACTAATAAAAACGGGAAAGCCACAGGCAGGATGAGTAGTCTCAATTTAGGAGACTGAACCCATTTGCTTATTAATAAAAACTAATAAAAACGGGAAAGCCACAGGCAGGATGAGTGGTCTCAATTTAGAAGATTGAACCCATTTTTTCATTAATAAACACTAATAAAAACGGGAAAACCACAGGCAGGATGAGTGGTCTCAATTTAGGAGATTGAACCCATTTGTTCATTAATAAACACTAATAAAACGGGAAAACCACAGCCAGGATGAGTGGTCTCAATTTAGGAGATTGAACCCATTTGTTCATTAATAAACACTAATAAAAACGGGAAAACCACAGGCAGAATGAGTGGTCTCAATTTAGGAGATTGAACCCATTTGTTCATTAATAAACACTAATAAAAACGGGAAAACCACAGGCAGGATGAGTGGTCTCAATTTAGGAGACTGAACCCATTTGCTTATTAATAAAAACTAATAAAAACGGGAAAGCCACAGGCAGGATGAGTGGTCTCAATTTAGAAGACTGAACCCATTTGTTCATTAATAAACACTAATAAAAACGGGAAAACCACAGGCAGGATGAGTGGTCTCAATTTAGGAGATTGAACCCATTTGTTCATTAATAAACACTAATAAAAATGGGAAAACCACAGGCAGGATGAGTGGTCTCAATTTAGGAGATTGAACCCATTTGTTCATTAATAAACACTAATAAAACGGGAAAACCACAGGCAGGATGAGTGGTCTCAATTTAGGAGATTGAACCCATTTGTTCATTATTAAACACTAATAAAACAGGAAAACCACAGCCAGGATGAGTGGTCTCAATTTAGGAGATTGAACCCATTTGTTCATTAATAAACACTAATAAAACGGGAAAACCACAGCCAGGATGAGTGGTCTCAATTTAGGAGATTGAACCCATTTGTTCATTAATAAACACTAATAAAACGGGAAAACCACAGGCAGGATGAGTGGTCTCAATTTAGGAGATTGAACCCATTTGTTCATTAATAAACACTAATAAAACAGGAAAACCACAGGCAGGATGAGTGGTCTCAATTTAGGAGATTGAACCCATTTGTTCATTAATAAACACTAATAAAACGGGAAAACCACAGGCAGGACGAGTGGTCTCAATTTAGGAGATTGAACCCATTTGTTCATTAATAAACACTAATAAAACGGTAAAACCACAGGCAGGATGAGTGGTCTCAATTTAGGAGACTGAACCCATTTGCTCATTAATAAAAACTAATTAAAACGGTAAAGCCATACGCAGGATGAGTGGTTTCAATTTAGAAGACTGAACCCATTTGCTCGATCGCATATTATATCCAATGGCACCCCAAACCATCACACTAGGCGTTTGTCTGCTATGCCGCTCAACAATACAGGCTCTCGGAATGCGTTCACTACAATAGCGTCTAACATGTATGCGGCCATCATTGTAGGACAAGTTGAAGCGGGACTCAGCACACCAGCGACAGCATTCACGTGTCCATTGCATTAGTGGTTTCTGGACAATGGAACCCGACACAACAGAATGCTTGCCACTAGTCCATCCCTCAAAAGACGGCGACGAACCATTGATGCAGACAGGTCCACACCTGTTGCAGTACTCCAACGTCGACTCAACACTGTGGATGAAACTGTACTGTCCATCACGGCCAAGCAGACAAGATGGCGGCCATCCCGTGCTTGGTCACATTACGTGGTCCAATACCCGCTCATCTCTGCGTACGACCCTCTTCTATTCACTGGTTCCACACACACTTCACTGTCACAGCAGCATGCCCTGTACGAGCCGAAATGTCACGGTATGACAAACTTGTTTCCCGGAGACAAACCATTCTGCCCCGTTCGAATTCACTCACGTGTTGATATTGCGCCCTTTCATGTTGACAACGCATACCTGCACTAGCTTTCATGTTTCCACGTCGTTTGGAAGCTCTGCACTGACTGAGCAAGACATGACACTGACCTTGCTGGTGACACAAGAGACGTCATTGTTGGGCCTTTCTGGAAACGTAATCAATTATTGGTTGTACACTGTTCTACACATCTCCCAAGTTTGGAGTCGTTCGGGCCAGGGTGTTGCACTTTTTACAAACAGTAGTTATGAACAATGTTGAAACATGTTTGAGGCTTTCACAATCAAAGTAATGCGAGTTTCTGGTACTTGCACTGCGTCCTAAATGTATAAATATCCAACATTTTGGAGAAAAATGTCAGTTCCATCACCAGGGAAGGCAAATGGCGAATGCTATCTGTTGGATTTGTTACCAATGAACCTCTGTCCTAGAGAATAGCTCTTGCTTAAAGAAACATGTAGCCGTAAAACTTTGGATGTCTCTACATCTGTGACACAATGCAAATATCTAAAATCCTCGAATCACATATCTTTTGATATGTTATCACAAGTACAATTGGGGTAGGCAATATGCATTCATGCTTTACTCACATCATCTTCGACATTCTTTTGTCACATCCCTCATTCCATTAGAATGAGAGTCGTATTAGTTCACTGACCTTGGAATACAAAGTCTGTCCGGAAATTATCCAGCCATTTTGAATATTTCGAGAACCAGTCACATGGCCATGATGTCAATTAGCAACCATCAGAGGGAACCTTATTACACATATGTGAACAATGAAATTACTCTTCTGTGAAATTACTCATTTGGAAATGAGATGTTATTGAGTAAACACTATCTACTGCAGCGGTCGTCAGCACAGAGCACCTCTTCCTGCTACACGACAGGGCACACGGGACGGCTCTGCGTACCCTTTGCACATTTCAGTGAGTACTGACGACCACTGATCTACTGTGTCAACACAGCATTCACAATAACGAAGTGAACAGACCAGCCAGTCTGTGTCAAGTTTTTATTTCAAATTGAAAATTCGTCCATGGAAACTATTCTAATGATTATTGGGGTTGATTCAATGAGTAAAACCCAGACAAAATTGTGGTAATGATACTTAAAAAATGGTCAGCTATCTACTGAAAGCAATTCGTGTTCTGAAAATCCTTTAACAAGCATAACATTAAAAAAAATATTGAACATGTGTGGGCTGCAATCAACGAAAACTGACAATTCACAATGTGATGATTAGAAGATTTGGGGATTCCACAGATTATTACAGTATTTTAAAGGTTTTGTCGGAGAATCTTAGCTTTAAATGCATGGTGACAAAATTATTTCTGTGGCTTCTGTCACAAGAGCAACAAGAATTCACGACTTTTACAGGGTCTTTTGATGTAGGATATCTCTTGTCCCGTGAGTGTGGGCACCTGTTCCAGGATCTGAGGTGAAACAAAAATAACAGAATTTCAAATGCTTACTGTGAAAGATTATAAGCCACAGGCGAATTCTGATACTGTTAGTAACAGGCCATGAATCAATCTAACTTGTGCGACCATGCCCAAAGACATCACCTCCCCTTGATACAGATATGAGGGTACCGAAATTGCACAAAAATTAGCCATGATGCTCAGCCTCTCTCAGTAAACTCTCGGTATCGAGAGCAGTTACTGATCTGTGCGACCACTCATTTGATTTGTAAAACGAGTTCTGCAATATTAAATTGATAATAGATATGTACGATACTCTAAGTGAACAACAGCGAAAAATTTGTTGTGAGCTAGACTAATTTCGGAATGTCACTTCATATAAAGAGAAAATATATTGTATGCCCTTCATTAATTACTTCTTTATCACATACCCATACTCTCAATTTGTAAATCGAAACAATAATAAAACATTTCAACCAACATAACTGTAGTTTCATTTCCAAAACTGGATATTGTAAGCTATAAGCCAGTGTATGTCTGGCACAAAAGGAGCATCTTCTGCAGACCTCTCGAAAAAAAACTAAGGAAGAGACTAGTGAAGTGCTTTGTATGGAGTGTGGCATTGTATGGGGCAGAAACATGGACAAAGTGAAGAGAAGCATTTGAAATGTAGATATGGAGAAGTGTGAAGAGGACAGACAGAATACGAAATGAAGCTGTGTTGGAAAGAGTGGGTGAAGAAAGAATGATGCTGAAACTGATCAGAAAGAGGAAAAGGAATTGGTTGGGTCACTGATTGAGAAGAAACTTCCTACTGAAGGATGCACTGGAAGAAATTGTGAACTGGAGAAGAGTTCGGGGCAGAAGAAGATATCAGATGATAGACGACATTAAGATATATGGATCATATGAGGAAACAAAGAGGAAGGCAGAAAATAGTAAAGACTGGCGAAAACTGAGTTTGCAATGAAAGACCTGCCCTTGGATAGAACACTAAATGCATGAATGAATGAATGAATGAATGAATGAATGAATGAATGAATTTTTTGGCAAAACATTGCATCATACAATTGCCAACTCCATACAGCCCAGATTTGGCGTCTTGCGGCTTTTCTCAAAGCTAAAACAACTGTTGAGACTAGATTGTATCACGAGGTTACGGAGAATGCAATGAGACAGCTAAAGACAATCTTGAAAGAGGACTTTCATGTATTGTGGGTCCCTATCACCATGGCATGGTGCGTCCTCAGATTGCGGATAGAGGAGACGGCCTCCAGATATGGAGGGTAGCTGCGAATATATTGAATAAGCAGTCTCGGACAGTCGATAAGGGAGGTCCTTCAGCTTGGGGGTTGGGCGAAGGGCTAACAACCTATCACCGTAAAAAAACAGCTTGTTACGAAACCCCAAAATAAGCCTTGGAAAGATGGGATATGACGGTAAGACTGGATTAATCTTGCTCAGGATAGGGACCGATGGTGGGCAGTGAACCTCCGGGTTCTCTAAAAGCCATAAGTAAGAAAGAGGATTTTGCAGTGTTTTCTGAAAAATGAGACAATGAGATATGTACATGAGGACCCAGAGTATTTTGAAGGGAACAATGGTATCATTGTCCAAGTTAGGATACTTTCTTTTTAAATATTAAATGGCTGGAAACTTTCTGGATAGACTTCGTATATGACATAAGTTCTTAGGCGAGGAAGAAATGAAAGCAAAGAATCAGTGTTCAGTCTTAATTTTAATAATTTTGAACATTATACTTCACTCAATTACATCAGCCACATCAATGATAATAAAAATAAATCACTATTTTATTTTTGTTTTTGGACAATGAAACATGGTTGAAGTTCTGTCATATGAAACTGTTTCACAGAAATAGAGAAAACATCAATTAAAACTGCTGGAATGATAGACTAACATTACTACACTGAACCAGGCGTATTACACTTCTACAAGACCCACAGAAAAATCCCTTACTAGCGCAGCCATCATTAAGTTATACAAGCCTTACATGACATCACAACAGACGCGCTATGCCTTGCACTCAGGTAGGTTAATCCCTATACTATAATACGATTTTTTTTTTAATAATATTACAAAAATGAAGCAACAGAGCTCTTGGTACCGAAACTTTAAATAAACACTTTCAAAACTAAGTTTAATACAACATAAGGTCTGTTTACAAGCAAAACACATTAAGTAAAAAATAGGCTATTACTTCTGAGAAAAAGGTGTATATAATGTACATAATGTAGGTGTATAAACTTACAATTGGAAAATTAAATACACATAAAGTAAAACAACTTATAAAAAATAATATTTTGAGGATTCAGTTTTGTTAAGATATTTCAAAATGCCTTTTTCTCAGAGATAATATTTTTTTACTTGATGTGTTTTGCTTGTAAGCCGACGATAATATGTACAGACCCAGAAACAAAATTTGGGCCACCTGAATTTTTCAAGTTCACATCACTGCGCATGCTTAGTAAATTTTTAGGCCTACACACCTGGTTTTTTGGCAGCCATGGGAGAATCACTGTGCCATATATGTCGTTATTTTGCAATCGAGTACACAGTGTTATTATTTTTTAACAATTATTTCCTAAAATGGGTAGTCCCAGAGCCTTCTTTAGTTACAAGCCGGAGCATGGGTAGATTTGGCAACGCAGATTGCAGGCGGGCAGAGGCGAAATAAAGGCATGACGTTTGACGTTATAGTGCTTTGATTTCGTTGTCACATGTACATTTTCAACATTAATTGATACAAAACTAAGTGCATATGATCAAGATTCAGCGCATTAATGTACGTAATTTATTACAGAATCCGAGATGGTATTTTATTTGAATTTCAGAATACCGCCTAAGTACATGCATACAGCCACTTATAACTTCAAAAAATTTAAAATCATACGTGTTTTCAATTGATGGTACTAGGGAAAATAAATAAATACTTAAAGAAATGTTACTTCTACCAAAAATAAATAAAATAACGACGTACTTTTGCAATACCCTATTCAAATAAATTAACCATTATGTGGCTATTAAATTGACAATGTTTTGTCGCTTTATGTTGTTTCACCTCTGACATGAAAGGTCTAGAATATCATATAGGCCTACATTTTAATTCCATGTGATCTGTTGTGCTTTTCAATAAATATTTCCGATACCCAGGAAGCCAGTTTTAGTTTGAACCTCGCCAGTCATCATAACAATACTGTTATCCTAAATTATTTGTTATAAATTTTTAAAAATATAATTTTAAATAGGCCAAGGCCAAGTATAAAGATCTATGAAAAAATTAAGAAAAATACCTTCAACATACGTAACAAAACACATCATTATCTATTAAGTATGTGCAATTAGCGTAAACTTAGTGAACTTTAAATCCTGTAAATACGAAGTGAAAAGAAACATGTTTATAACTAATTTATTACAAAAGGAATAATATTAATAAATAAACCTTGAAAACCAACAAAGTGAGTGTATGCATCTACAAATTATAGATAGTTCTGACGTATAACAGGCATTCCGAATCTTCAAAACTGCAACTTATTTTATGGGATCACAAAACAGCGGTTTACAATGAACTTGAAAATCAACAGCGTAACTTTATTGATATAGCAGGCGAGACCCAACAATTTGGCTAGAATTCTGATACATCACAAACCACAAGTAAGACTATAAAAATGTAGTTAATACAATATTTAATATTTACTTTGTCATTACTAACCGTAAAAATTTCCAAAGATTGCAACCATTTTTTTTTCATTTATTGTCTTCATTTTATTGCCAACACACACATAGTTTATAATACATCAATAATGAATGTTTGGTACGACCGCGAACATAATTCCATCGACACACACTTATATTGTAACATTAATTTACATTGAAAATCGGCATTAGCACAAACACGTGTCCTGTATGGTCGGCCTCCGACTGACAGTTAATTACAGTGTTGCCGACGTATGGCTCTGGCTTGTAACTGAAGAAGGCTCTGGTAGTCCCCACAATGTTTCCCATAAAATAGCAGATCCTTTTAACAACAGTTAACTCTGTACCACTATAGCCTAGTACATTTATCATTATAAATCAATGCCTATTTCTTCGACTTTCATTTCGAAAAGTTTTATAAAATGCAAACATAAGTATATTTACCGGATTCAAAATTTGCACAGTGTACAGCACAAATCCACTTTTCTCATCTTTCTTTGTCACAAGGAAAAGTAAATGTTAAAATGTGTCCTCCCTTACTTGAACGGTAATTAGACACACTACACATTCTCCCATTTTCTAAATTACTGCCTGTAATACTAACAAAAATAAATACCGGTAACTGAATATATAATGTTATAAACATTCAAATCATTCACATAACCTAAAAATGCTTGCTGTCTTCATAACAGCAATGTGACACCAGTACAAATTTGCAACACAAATATATAATGTTTTATTAACGGTTCACATTAATGATTTTATTTTAAAACATTGAGAAACTGCTTAATGCTTGCTTTTAAATCACAATCACATCATCATAATACAAACTCCCATGCTTCTGTATGTTTACCAAAAGCACGCCTCGTGTGACATCATACAAGCTGAACTGTCAATGAAATAAGGCTAGAACTTCACGACAGCCGCGCTTACTAGTCAATGAACTTACAACAAATACCAATGTAATCAGTTGAATCACTTCTTTCATCATTGTACATAAAATATTTTTTCTTCTTTTGACTTAAACGGGCAACAGCCCAAAATTATTAATACATTTCAAAAGTCAAATTTATTACGCTAATAATAAAAATACTTGATTTCGTCAATGTTTCACAGTGTTAAGATTCTTAATATATATGAAGCAATGATCTTTTTACAAATGGAAATATCGATATACAGGGATCCAAAGCCCTTACATTCATTTGTCACATGCTAGACTAGACGGCATTTTGGAAGGCGGTTAGCTTCTATATGCGCCGTAGCATTTCTGGTATGTGACGTCACAAGCTTGTACAGTAGAACCAATCAGAATCAGTCTATAACAAGCACTTCCCGAGTTCGTTTGTTCACGTGCGAGTGTTTCAATACACTGAATAAGTAAAACTAACATTTACTGTGTGTATGTAAGGTAAATAAATGGAAGAAGATTCTGTAAAAATACAAGTATTACACAAGCAGGCGCGGAAAACAGTGTTTAAGGTGTATAATTATTTTAAAAACGTTAACGAGCAGAACACTGCCGGCCATCTTGATGCTGGCAGCAACGTTGCCAACATGCAAGAAATGACTGCAGAAGCATGTGGTGTGGGATTGAGAAACGTGCAAAGAATATTGTTAGTGAAGGAAAGAGGGTTTGTTTGGTGTCATGCTTACAGTAATCAATGGCTAAGGTCATTATTGTCTTTTGATAATTTAAATTCTCTCCTGCGCTATTTGTATTGCACGTGCTCGTGAAGTACGATGTGGCAATGTTGTACACTGCCTTGCTCTCTCTATCTGTCTCTCTTGACACAAACGCTAGCAGACTACCGCCTTCCGAATTGCCGTCGACTCTAGTTATGTACGACGTCAGTGAATTTGTATTTAAATTCATTTATAAAATGTATTACCTTGAAATCTGAATACAGTAGAGATTCAGATATTCTGTAGTATGGAAAATAATACGAAAACTTAAATTTGATCTTACTGCAGCTTTACCCCAATGTGCAAGTGTTCAAAGATAGCCAACACAGAATATCTTGCAAATACACACATCTCTGACTTACCGTTACACCCTCTTGCAATACTGTAATGAAACTCCCTCATCTTTTTCGCTCTTTGCATTGTGAAATGATTAAGTTTCTACAAATTAAGCAATATTTTGTATTCATAATAAACATTTTGCAATATTTAACCCATATTTAGGTGAAAATATATGTAGAAATACCGTACATATGAATTGTTCTCATTGTTTAATGCACAATATATACACATTCTGATGAATCAGAAACTTAATTTTGGAGTTAATATTCTTAGCACCTGGTGTATAAATAGTTAATCTGAACTCAGGCAATGGAATTAACCTTCAGTCAAGTTGAACTTAGATTTTCGGTTGTACTGCATAAACACTAATCCAAGATTATTTCATCTTGATCTAGTACCAAAATTTAACTGACGATTTTTCTCAGTTAAGGTACTTATCTACCCTAAAGAGAAAAATTTGCAGTTTTTATCCACATTTTAAAAACTCTTTTTTCCTTGATTACTTGACAAATAATTAAGGACTTTCACACAAAATAGGTCTCAAATATTTTTGGGAGGTCAGGGTGGGGAGGCAATTTTTTAAAGCGAAAACTGAAATTTACTTTAGTTCTTGGCCCACAGTTTTTATGTTAGAACAAAATTTCTTTCACTGTCTTACTCCTAAAAGAACACAGAATAAGCAGTGAAAACAGTTTTTCCCTATCTTATCCCATTAAGGAAAAACGTCATTTTATTTCTTAGACCGCCTCTTATGGCAGACTCTGGGCAATGGCTCTGTCAGTAAATTGGTCTACACAACTGGCTTCATATGGGTGAATGACGAACAGTTAAGTATCTACCATCAGAAAAAAATATCACATTTTATTATGCGCGTAATGCTACAGTGCATTGTTATATGTTGGGTTGTAGGTAATGTTATTTCAAGATGTCACATTTCTTTTGTATATTTCATAAAACAAATTCAGACTTTTCCAATCTCTTGGAATTATAATTGTGAAAGTATAATCTGTAGTAATTTGTTTCCAAACGTCCTCCTTTTGTCTGGAAGTAACAATATTTGTTATTTTATTCTCAATAACTGGTTTATATTTAACAAGCCCAATCAACATATCTCTGTTTTTATTTTTAAAATTTGTTATAGGCATTCTCTTCTTCTTGTGTTCCTCCGTGGTTATCTTTTTGGTTACACATGTTACCAAGGACATTTGAGTCATTCCCCGTCAAATCGCACAAATTTAGCCTCGAATTGACTCTCATGTCTCTGATTTAGATAAAACAAATTTTTTCACATTCTATAGATTGAAAAAATAAATACGTGTTTTATTATTGTTGTCTATATCGATTATTGTAGTAGGTCGCATAATAATATAAAAATATAACTTTGTTAACTTTGTTTTAAAAAACATTTAAATGTATAAAAATATGTTTTAAAGGCAGAGAATTACTTTAAAATACAGAAAAAAATCCTTAAATACCTTGAAATTATTTTAACCGCCCTTAAAAAAATCAGAACGCTACTCCGAGCCGTTGAAGAATAATTAAATGACTCACCAAGCTGCGCATCTTGAGTTTGCGAGCTGCATAAGTACTGTTGCAAGATGATGTGCAGGTGCAGCTCCGGATGAGAGTCGTGTGACCACTTTACACTGTTCTACGGTCAGAATATCACTCTTTTACGTAATTTACATAACAAAGTACTGTATTTAAATATTGTTTTTGTAAAATATTTGTGTTTTGAGATTTCTGTCGTCTGTTTCATGGAAGGAATCTATCAGTTTCTGTATTATATCGGAATTATTTGAATTTTCAGCTAAAGTTGAGTCTACTGTGATATGAAATATTTTATGTTTAAGTGTATCAGTAACTTTCTGCATTTTTTGTTTTGGATATTTTTTTTGAGATAATTTTCTCTTCTTTATTGGCGATTCTCCAATCGTCACTAAGCTCTCATTTAGTTTCTCTACGTCTACGATACTGACTGAACTACCAGAAGATGAGATAGGGGTATCACTCTTCACGCTTTCTATTACCACGTTCACATCACTAGTACCAGGCGCACACAATTCACTTACACTTTGTTCCTTAGCAAGTTTTGAAATTTTAACACTGCAACTTTTACACACTTTCAGATCAGATGACAAGTTTACGTCTTGCATTTTCAGTTTCACAAGCATTGCAGAGGTCACACGCCTTAATATTTTACTTCTTTTTCTGTGATTAGGCAGTTTGAATGGATTAAAACAGTAACTGTAATTTCGTTTTACCACGTCACTCATGATTGCAGCAACACAACACACTTCTGATCTTATAGAGTCTCAACTGGGTCGTTTGTTGATACAGAAACTGTTGGGGTTGCTGGAGGGCGCCTTGCAAGCTATTAATACTCTTTCACATCCCTTCAACATGCTCGCCTCACCTAGGTCCAAGGTCAGATTCTTGTCACTCGATACAGTATGCGTAGCACCACTGGCGCACCGTGAACATATCTTCAAAAAATTATTTTTAAAGTTATTTCTTACTCGAAATTAATCTGAAACCAACGTAGTTCTATGTAAAATATAATAGATTGTATGCATATTTTTTTGCGTTTTTAAAGTAAGCTGTCAGTATAAAAAAATATTAAATTATGTTTAAAAAGTGACCCTCTAAAACAACCCCATTTGTATTTCAACTTATACTTAAAAAAAAAAAAAAATATATATATATATATATATATATATATATATATATATATAATAGTTCATTTCTTCCCATTTCAGATGGCACCAACACTCATCATCTATGATGCATAGAATCTTAACAATGAGCATTTTCATACTGCGTCGTGCATGAATTTGTCATATAATTAAAAGAGTATAAATAGTAAAATATTAAAGTATGATCCCAGAAAAAATTACAGACCTCTTATTTTGATCTGCACAACATATTTTAGAAGATTTAAGCAAATATTAAATGGTCACGTTTCGCATACAGGTGTTTGATTTGACATGCACACAACACAACACGATACCTACTTCGAAAGACTTGGAAATTATTGTTAGATAAATTAAAGGGAAACTGCTAAGTGTTGAAGGGACATTACGTGCTTTTAGAACTAGAGGTTATCTGTTTATTTACGTAAAGTAACACCGCACCACTGATAATGTATTACTCACTCTCGCTGCGGCTATCACAGCTGCATGTTCCTGATCGCGGTCTCACTCAATCCGAGCCTTCCGACCCGAACACACCATCAGTAAATTATTTGCACAGCGACTTCTTATTCAAATAGCCTTCTAAAATCAACGCAGTTCTACGTAAAACATTTCAAAGAATATAATGATATTTTTTCCCCTTTTTAGAAGAAGTCCCTGATATATGAAAACGTATTTAAAAAATATAACCCCCTAAAAGGGGCCCATTTTATATTTTGATTGAACACTAAAAATTAGTATATAATACTGCAATTATTGCACTTTAAAATGATATAAATACGAAATTTCTACGATTTATAGAATCTTCAGTATAACCATTTTCATAATACATTGCATCCCAATTTACGGAAAATGTAACATTTAATAAATGACTAAATAATTGTGTCAGTCTGAAAAAATTACACATGGGTTATTTATTTTCATCAATAGAATATATAAAAAAAAATTGGAGCAAATATTAAGTTGTCATGTTTCGTAGGTGTTCGATTTGATATGGAATGACTCACATATGAATATCGAACGTGTTGAAAACCAACTCGCAATGAAGACGATTTGCCTTCATATTTCGCGCTGATGTCACATGTATTTCTGTGGTCTTAGGTCAACACTAAGTCAAATTCACATAATCTAAGATCAACGTTTATCAATGACATTCTTTTCCACTGAATTTGATATCATTGATATCTAGTTAGTTAATTACAATACTACAGACTATACAAAAAGAGAAAAAAATTCATCTTAGGTACATGCTATTTATATTTCAGAGATGAGGCAAATGCATCTAAAATAAGGCTTAAGAATTTCAAGGTATGAACATTGTTCAAGGTCCTTGGTACGAGGGGGATCCAGGAAATAACGACCGTTCGCGCATACCTGCCGCGCAGCTGACTCCCCTTCCTTGTTTGAAGGTCAACTGGCTTCCTTAACATGTGTTCTCATAATGTTGTGAGTACTGGTTGCAACAAGTCGCCATTGTGCATTTTGTGTTACTTCAAAATGAACGACGTGATTGATAATCCCGCCGACTGTGAGGTGAGGAGTGTGATTCGATTTTTGTATGCCAGACATTTGAAACCTGCAGAAATTTACCGGCAATTGAAAGAAGTGTATGGTGATACTGTAATGAATGAAAGAAATGAGAAAAAATGGTGCGAAATGTTCAACAATGGGCGAACAAATGTCCAAGATGAAACTCGACCCGGACGCCCATCACTCATCACAGCAGACCTGAAGACTAAAGTGAACGACAGAATCTTGCATGACAGGCGCACATCACTCGACGAATTGCACATTGCCTTTCCTGACATTTCTCGTTCCTTGCTTGGTGAAATTGTGTCGCAACATCTTGGCTACCACAAAATCTGTGCACGATGGGTTCCACGGCAACTGAGGGACCAACACAAAACTCAGAGAATGGCCTCAGCATTGACATTCTTGATGCGATATCACACAGATGGAGACGCCTTTCTTGATCAAATTGTGACTGGTGATGAGACCTGGGTGTCTCACAACACCCCAGAGACCAAGCGTCAATCACGTCAGTGGCATCATCCCTCATCACCCAAGAAACCGAGAAAATTCAAACAGACTCTCTCAACACATAAAGTCATGGCTAATGTCTTTTGGGATCGTTTTGGAACTGATGAAGAGTTGAAGAAGACAGTGAACACCTGGCTTAATGAACTGGCGGCAGAGGAGTATAACACGGGAATTCTAAAGCTAGTGAACAGATACAACAAATGTTTAAATGTAGGTGGTGATTATGTAGAGAAGTAAAGGAAGCTTCAGTTATGTAACAGACTTTGTTTTTTCAAATAAATATATTTTTTTTAATTATTACAACAAAGCGGTCGTTATTTCCTGGATCCCCCTCGTATCTTGCGTTGTATCATAAATTTAGAAACACCCAATATTTCGGAGCTATGTGTTGGATCCACAATCAAGAAAGGCAAGGAAACGAGATACCTAGCTCTTAGTAACAGCTCATAGAGGTTCCTTTTCCCTTGCCTTACCTGACAATGGTTGGTTCCAACCCATTCTTCCAATATGTTGGATGTTGCTACATCTCTGACACAGTGAACCACTTTCATCTATGTACTTATCAGACAAAATTATTTTCCCACCTGGAGCTCAATCTGCTGATGGCTCCTTAAAAACAGTCCGTATTCAGTACCAGGCAGATTTTGGCGAGATACATGGTTAAGGAACATTTCCTCCACTGCCTCTCATTCCACCACTGCCATGCCATCATCTCTCTGATTCTGAAGAGTCTCCATAGTTTAAAAGGATCGTCAAATTATTGCTATAAAATTTTCTCAAAGATTTTGAATATTCTACGTGAGGCCCGTAACACACTTGCAGAGTTTTCGCCAGCGAGAAATGTGTTGCGAGAAAATAAAAAAATTGATAATATGGATTCAAATGGACGTCCACAAACTGGAAGAGATTCTCGCTCGAGGCGAGTTTCTCGCTGGAATCGGTAGGTCAGTGAATTTTCTTGACACATTTATCAAAGATGTTTGACATTTATACTCTTTATGACGATTGAATGTAGAAAAAGATATCACAGGTGGCGATGAATTGTATTGTTTTTATTGAAAATGAGGAAAGATGGCTGATAATTGCAGTCAGAAACTTATCGAACTTGTACGATGTCACCCGCAGACCTATTTATATGATACACGGGATGAAAACTATAAAAACACGAAAATTAAAGAAGAAATCTGGAGACAAATATCAGATTATCTGAAAATAAATATGGCTATATTTTATTTTGATGAGATTTAATAGTATTGATTAAACATTTGAAATAATGTATCTATATGTCTTAACAGTTTACGTAATTTTAATCAAAATATAGCAAAGAATTCTCAATCATATCATGAATGGCAAAAAAAACTGTCGCCCATTGAACTTGAAATAACGCCTAAACGTATCATCATTCAAATCGAAACCAGTGTCCAAAACTCGCCCTTATTTTCGTAAGATACAATGTGATTTTCAGATATTTCTGGCTTTAATTTTAGGCCTAATTTTTCTTTTCATTAACAAAATATGTTCATGTAACTCCATTTCCTCATCATCTGAATACTCCGATTCAACATAGCGTTCGTACGTAATTTGTAAAGTACAACAATATACTTACAGGTTATATATTTAAGTACGACAATATACGTAAATACATAACCTATAATATTTCCCCCAACGAGTCATTACTATAATCAGATAAATGCTTTCTGCATGAAGGCAGTGCATAGGTGATCATAGCAAGGTGTGATCTGTGATAGCGAGAACTCGCCAAGTGTGTGGAGGAAGGCTCTTTGCCTCTTTCTCGCAACACATTTCCCGCTAGCGAAAACTCTTCAAGTGTGTTACGGGCCTAAATTGAGAGGATTGATAATTAGGATTTCATAACTCAAATACTCAAAGTTTATCCCATCCTGTATTTCTAAAGCTCGGTACTCTTTATGATTAGAGATGTAATGCTGGTCCAGGAATCTTAACACTGTGACAAACACTGTCTGAAGTGAAATGCTGTATTTACAAACAATGTCTTAAAATGCACCCTATGCTCTGTGATTTCCATGACTAGATGAAGCAACATTGTATGCTTGCACCTTTCACATGAAACATTCATCCATCTAGACTTGCAGCTGTCCTTATCTTCCCCTTCCACGACCGCGAGAGAAGCCCCCACGCGATGGCCCACCTCTCCCTCGTCCTCCTGGTGCTCCTTTTCCTTTTGGAGGCGGCGATTTAGGTCTGAGGGCTTCTATCCGCTCTGTGCATCCTGTGGTTGCTTGTCCATTTGAGAAGTAACTGGCATACAGCTCTGCATTGAAGTTGCTGTTAGTGAGTTCTGGACCAACTGTCAACCAACCAGGCCGAATGGTGCTATCCCGACCAAACACGTGTAACCTAGCAACAAAATGAAACAGAAACATATGAATAGTATCTGTTTGTATCAGAGGTCTGCATCAGACGTTTTCATTCGAGCGCCAAGTAGTTCATCGCATAATCCGGTAGGTAGCACACATGCATGATGGGTAAAATTGTCACGATTGATAAATCCTCGAACGGTATAAGCCAAGCATTAGACATTCGTTCTTGTTACAGTGATGAACTGTGTAGTAACATCATAGATGTTTATCATTTCAAAACTTTGCAGTGTTTAACTAACCTCTCCATAGTACAACTACTAAACTTGCTTTAAAATGTAATATAAATGTTGTAGGTAAATGTTTTTTTTTCCCCACACAGGAGTGATTTTGTTTTTGCCACATCTGTTAGATGTTATTGGATGTAAATGTAATTATTATAAACGGAGAACACAATCATGATAATGGAAGAACCGTATCAAGTTTTCTAGTAATAATAATCTTTAATAATTAGTATATCAATCTTTGCGTCTGTAACAGTTGTGCAACATGATTATTCGTTTTATTATATTTTCTGTGACGTTTGTTATTAATCTACTGCTGTATCAATAATATTTTGTAAAATGTATATAGGCGGAACACTATGTATGGACCTATCATATTATATATGTGGTAAATCAAATCTATATATATATATATATAATTTGAACTGGTAATGGAAATTATGGGAATAACGGCTGAACAGATTTTAATAAATGGCCCCTCATTTTGAAGCTTGAAACCCAAAGTTTTTCGGAAAAGTAGTAGTTTTCAGTGAAATGTCAATTTTCCTACATAATTTTCCTATTTTCCAAAATCCATCTGTTGTCAGTTTTGAGTACTAATTTTATTCAATCACGGCCGACTTGATTGAATTTCAGAACAAAACACACACTACAATACATAATAGGCTATTACACGAAGGACATGGACCTGCAGGATTGCCGACATATTTAGACTCAATTCAATTAGTTATTAAAAACTGATTCTGCAGTGTATAATTTTCTGAGTACAGCTGTGTATTGGATATTCAAATCTACGAAACTTGAGGTGGTTTGATGACATTATTACCATTAGAAATTAAATATTATTATAGTTAATATCATGATGCTTCTATTTTTCATTAATTGTAAATAATATTGATGCTATATTGATGACATGAAAGTGAAACGTTTTGTGGTTATGTAAGTAAATGTGTGTGTGTGTATCTAATGCTCTGGATTTAACAATGAAGTCATCATCCTTCTTGCTTCCCAATATTTTGATGGAAGGTCCACAAATGTCCTAAGAGTTTCACAATTAGCCAGGTGCTCCATCTCCATGTCCTCTTCTCTGGTGCACAGTAAGCATTTAGGTGAATTCAGTACTCCAATACGATGGAGGTGTTTACTGAGGCAATCATGACCAGTAATCAATCTAAACATGGCCACGGCAGATTCAGGAATTAGTTTTGGATCTTTGAATTATTCTTTCCATTTTGAATTTTGATGTTTTGCCTGTTCACTGTAACTTATTCTTTTTATGACTCGCTTTATTGATTCATATGGGAACTTGAAATTTGTTTTTAAGTTGATATAAGTTCCTTTCTTTGCTAACATATCTGCTTTCTCGTTACCGTTCAGTACGCAGTGGGCCGGGATCCATTGGAAGACCACTTTTTTATTTAGCATTTGAATTTGTTTTACCATGCAATGAATTTCTTTTACTTTTTCCATTTTAGGGGATGTAGTTGAGCTGATGGACTGGATTGCAGCTTTGGAGTCAGACAGGATGACTATGTTTTTGCACTGGTTTAGCCAAACAAATACATTTTGAAGTGATGTATAAATGGCTTCAACTTCGCCATCAAAATTTGTTGTGTACTTGCCAACATTTTTATAAAGAGAAAAGTATTGGCAAGTAGCTCCTGCTTCAGCTCCTTCATTTTGATCCATGAGAGATCCATCAGTGTAAATGTACAACCAGTCCTTTTGTGGACATTTTCTATTAATTGTTTGTAGGGCAATGGCTTTTGCTATTTCTGGATTTATATCTTTTTTGTTGAAGACTTCATCAAGATCAAGGCAGCAATCTACTTTGAAGTTATTAAGTGGATTATATCGAGACATCAAGTTCTCCTTTTCACTTGGTATTTCTAGAATTTGCTTAAGCTTTTCTACCTCTTGTATGTATCCATTTTGAGTCCTCAATTTAAATTTAGAATCTTTGTATTTACTCCATTTATCCCAATTTGGAAGCCTTTTTAATTTTTCATAGGTTAAAAGGGCTTTTGTTTCAAGATCTGTTACAACTGGTTTATTAGATGTGATTATTTGCATGGCTTCAATTGGAGTAGTTTTGATTGCACAGTGATGAGACGTAAAGCTTGGTTTTGAGTGCGTTCTAATATCTGTTTATTTGTGGTTGATGAGGTTATTAGTGCTTCACCACAGTACGTTAAGATAGGCTTTATGTATGTGTTGTAGGTTGTGTTGAGTGTACTCCTTGAGCTACTCCATTTCGTTCCTGCCAGTCTTTTTAGTAATTTAAAACGATTTGTTGCCTTTGTGCTGATCTGTTCAATGTGATTTCTCCATGTGAGCTTATTGTCGAAATGTATACCCAAGTATTTTACATTTTCAGTTCTTTGTAAATTATCATCTCTATAGTTTAGATTTATTTTCACTGGTTTCTTTCTTAATGAGAAGAGTTGAAAGTTTGTTTTTCCTGTGTTCACTGACATCATATTATTCGAACACCAGGTTTCAAGTGCCACTAACGATGACTGGATGGAATTTTGAAGTTTCTCTACTGCGTTGGTTTTATGTGACATCCAAATAACCAAATCATCAGCAAAGAGTGCTGTTTTAGTGTCATGTTTTTCCAGCTCTTGTGGTAGGTCGTTAATATATATGTTGAATAGTGTTGTGCTTAATACTGCACCTTGGGGTAAGCCCAAGTGAGTTTGTTTATATTTAGAACTTGCTGATCCATAAGTTGTAGAACAAAATCTTTGGGTGATGAACTCAGATATCCATCTTAACATATTGGATTTTATGCCTAATTTCTGGAGCTTTGTAATCAGATTGTATCTCCACACATTATCATATGCTGATTTCAAATCGACGAATACAGCTAATGTATCTTTCTTTTTATTAAATCCATCCTTAATGTAAGTAAATGTAGAGAGTATCTTAATTTAGATCTTCATTTCTATAATTTACTGAGTGGCTGCTATATATAACTACAAAACTTAAGATAATAATACTGTCATTAAAAATCAAATATTTTTATACTTATTAACCCAGTGGGGTTGGGTCTTTTTCATATACTTAATGGCGGTGTAGTGTAGATATTGATATGTGTCATTGTCTTCAGTATTGGCTCGAGAGAGCGCAGAAATTACAGTTCCTAAGGAAAGATAAAAAGGTATTACTTACTGATAAAAATAAGAGGCCTAGAAAATTTTGTAGTCTCCAGATCATTTCAGCAAGATCTCTTAGTAGGATAAAATGATTTTACGCTCTACATTTCAAGTTCTACATGCAGCAGCTATACGAAAATGCTATTGTTCGAGAGCTTAGCAAACCTGACATTTTTTTAACTTTTGCCTACAATCCACAATGACCTGAAATAGCTACTGCTATCGTCCTGACATTGATGCTTGCGTTTTCGCGTTGAAACTCAAAAACTGAAGTTGGATAGGTTAAAAAAAAAAGTATTTGGCCTAAAAAAATCCATTCAGAGGGAGTATGTTTCATTATTATGGAAGCAAATAACTATCAAAATGACAAGTATTCTTCACTGAAAATAAATCTGAAAAATTTTTATTTGAACATCTAACAAACTTAGTTTGTAGCAGTATTTGCTGCACAAGCCACTAGTATTGAATAATTATTAATTAGCAATAATAACTGTATATCGAAGTTTTTCATACTATTTTATTTATAACTTCATGTTCCAGTTTTGGTAGGTTCCATTGACTGTTCCATTAAACGTTTGTCATAAAAGCAGAAAATAAAGCCTTATTTTTACAGTGTGAGCAAAACATATGTGTATCTTATCTGTCGCCTTCCATACAAGATAAGACATGTCAGTGAGATGACCTTGTACTGTGCTTCTATTTATTACGAGTGTACCACGACCGATCTTATCTCACTCGAGGGTGCGACATTCGACCAAGTTCAAGTGAGCGATTTAACTCCAATGCAGCACTCTGGTTTGTATCATAGCACGAGATATCCACAAAACATTTATGGAGCTTGTAAATCTTATCTCGCAACATCTTCAATAGGGAATTATCATAGCACTTCGACTTTCAGATGCCAGAGGAAAATGTCGCGAGTTAATCAACAGAACCAATCACTATTTCTTTCAGGTATACCTCCTGAGTGCCTTCCTCATCCCACAGATGCTTTCAACTGCCCCACCCCTCATGGAACAAATATTTGTTATAAAAAAAACAAACTTCTCAAACTTCATTTTACATTGCTTCCCTCCTTGGTTGTCGTCGTCGCCATCACCACCACCATCACTATCACCACGTTTGATATAGCTGCTTTGTCTTCTATAGCAAACTCATCTGGACGAATCCCTGTTTCATATAACTCTCCTACATATTTCGTTCTGCTCAGTATTCCTTGTCTGTTATTTTATTTCCGATTTCGTTTTCTATCAACTACATGCTTATTTCCTGTTCTTATTTGCAAAGTCCAAACATTTTACTTTGCAGTACATTAAATCATATCATCCTTTTATTTACACTTCTCTTTCATCCAGTTTCTCTTCTTAGTTCGTTGTTTAGTTTCGTGTAAATGTTTAATATAGCTCACTTTCAACATTCTTACTGCAGGGAAGGTTGTCTCCCCATGGTGTTTCCTGGGTAATGCAAAATCATCTTCAAAAACAGACAAATTTCCCAGTAAAATGTAGTAAGTTTTTACTGAAAAGCATGAAGAAAAGTGATGTAAAAGTGTAGAGAGGGGAAACAAGAATAACTGGACAAGATGGGCCGAAGCTTGTGGCAGGCTGATGTGTTATTCCAGTGAAGAAAAAGAAGACTGTCTTAACGATATTCGTTTATTGAAAATAACAAGAAAATATCGGATGTTTTTCCCTGGTTCTGGGTTAGGGGAAATGGGAGAGTCGTGATAGAAATTGATAATTTAGAAATTCGACTTGAGACGCGGATGCATACAGAGTTACGATAATGAGGCAGAAATTGGGTGTAAGGGAGACAGAGGTAATGGGAGAGTGCCTGAGTAGGAGTGTTAGGCTTGTTCGAAGGGTATGATGTGGGGGTAGGAAAATAAGAGAGAGATGAAACTGGGTTCGAGGTTAGTTCTCGAAATCGAGGGATCAGCCAGTCTAGCTTGGAGACTTTTCAACAGCGAGAACAAGCTCCATGAATGTCGATGGATCCAACGAGCCTAGCTTCGCGACTTTTCGACACCAGGAGCAGGGAAACAGGTAACTCTTCTATCGAGGGATCAATGACACTGGCTTCGCGACTTTTTGACAGCAGAGAGGTTCGAAGGAAGGAATGGGTCGAGCAAGCCGGGATGAACATGGAGAAATCCAAGTCAGGATTGTTCTAGGGGAGGTGAGAAGCAGATGACTTGAAGGTGGAAGAGCTTCTGATTTCTCACTGACAATGCCTTGAGTTTTATCTGGTCAGTCACGGCTCCACTCCTCACGTCACCAGTGATGTCACGTTGGCATGGGCCAATGGAGAGAAAGCACCATCCCTATTTTCATGGTTCTTTCTTGCCCAGCAGGGTCCTGCTGCTATCTAGCAGGTGTTATGGAAAAACACCCCCTTACTGGTACACGTGGTTCAACTTCTTAACTCTAGACATATAGTAAGCCAAGAGGCACTCCTCGAAAAGTTGCTAAGACAGGATTGTGGGGGCGCATCCAGCCTTTAGTACGAGGGGAGAAGAAGATAACAGGGAGAAGGCTGGTAGTGCAATGCTTTGTCGTGGTTGAACTTTTAGCTTGAAAATAGAAAATGACATGAAATTTAGGTAATACTGCAGAGGTCATAAAATTAGAGATACACACCAAGCTGAAGCTAGAGAAGATCTGAAATGGCATCTGTAAGGCAGCCAAGGTTCTACAAGAACTGTAGTGCTAAGAGTGAGTGAGAAAATTTGTGCGAACTTCATGATTTTTTTATGTACACTTTTTTTCATTTTCATATTATATATCAAAATTGAGGTATTGACAATCTGATACTTGCTATAAACATTTGTTATTAATTATGTTTTTGCCTCCTATTATGTCCTGTCCTAAAAATTATGCTTTTGGATTTTTCTGTAGATATTGCCATCACAAAATATTTTGATATAACATACTCCACCAACACTAGGAAACCTTGCACTTGAAATAACATAGATAAGTAACCAACTGAAAGAATAAAAGCAATTTTCGACTTCAAAAACGAGATTACTGGCCATATTTTACAAGTGATACGATTATTTATCATTCAATTCGTTATTTAATATTGCAATATTAATGAAAGATTATTCAGTGTTGATGAAATTCATGAGAGTGAAATGACCAAGCATTCACCATGGGATTATTTGATTTTTGCCTTACAGTTGGGGAGAACTTCGGAAACAATCATACCAGGTAATTAATCCAAGAGGGATTCGAACCCATGTCCAAGTACAGGTCCAGAGCATTAGTTCTACTCACTATCTCCAGTCCACACCGATGACTTCACAACTGGTAAGTTAAAGTGATCAAATGCAATAAACAATAGTTCTGACTCCCAGCAAACCTAAACATAGTCGGAAATGGCTGAAAACACAGTTATAGAGTAAGACAAAGGAAATACAGTAACTATTCTTATGCATCTCTTTTATCACTACTTGTGCAGATCTCCCGTGCAGACAGTACTTACTTTGTTGGACTGCATCCTATTTAATGCCTATCATAATGCTATTTAGCAGCTGGTGCATACCTCCTTCGGCCCAAGCAGAAATGCTCGATGATGTGGAAGATCTCGACTGGCTTCTCCAAAGATCCGTATTCAGGCTCCTCTGATATAATGAGATCAATATCCACATTAGCATGGATGAAGTCCCCATCAGTGGATCTGCGGACTGTGCCCTTAATACCCATGAGGCAATGCTCCTGAAACAGTTCACAACAAAACATTAGTTCACACTATATTCAGATTTAAAGCAAATAGCACATTTCATGAAGGAAAACGAATAAAAGAAAAAAAAATTTTGTCCAACTTCGTCACTACTCTGTTCACAAGTCTTGTTAACAGGTGTCACCAATGATTACTGCAGAAGCCTCTTGCAGAAAAGAGAGGTGAAGTAATAATTGAAAATCCTTCTCAAACTAGACTTTCAGTATCAAAATATTCTGCATTACATCAAAGAATGAGTAGGCTGAGCATCTTGGAGACAGGTGACTAAAGCGGACAGTGATTTTCTTGCTAGCGACAGATACCAAATGAGGTACAGTAAAATCTCTCGTAACCGATACCCAAATAAGTGGTAATACCAAAACAATGGCACTTTTTGCTGGGACAAAAAAAAAATTTGAAACTACCACATTGCCACAATCTGAGTCATCAGTTTTGCCACACTTGGAAGTTTGCAGGAACTTTCATTTTCAGTGAATATTCAAACCTAAAATTAGTGTATTATTTGTGTTGTGTGATGTGTTTTAATAAAGGAAATCCACACAGTTCTTATGTTTATTCAGTTATGTTCAGGCCATCAATGTTGCCACATTAAGAAGTTCACACGAACTTTCATTTTCAGTGAATATTCAAATCTAAATTTAGTGTATTATTTGTGTTGTGTGATGTGTTTTAATAAAGGAAATCCACACAGTTTTTATGTTTATTCAGTTATGTTCAGGCCATCAATGTTGCCACATTAAGAAGTTCACACGAACTTTCATTTTCAGTGAATATTCAAACCTAAAATTAGTGTATTATTTGTGTTGTGTGATGTGTTTTAATAAAGGAAATCCACACAGTTTTTATGTTTATTTAGTTATGTTCAGGCCATCAATGTTGCCACATTAAGAAGTTCACACGAACTTTCATTTTCGTGAATATTCAAAACTAAAATTAGTGTATTGTGTGCGTTGTGTTGTGTTTTCTTCTTCTTCTTTCATTTAACGACGCACTCGTCCTACTAATTGACTTTCAGCATCAATATACTAAGTCTTGACTCATTTCGTCGAATACTGTAGGTATGAATTCTTTCCCCAAGGAACTATAACTTCATTTTACATTTTTTTAACATGATTACATATAATTATGTGTTTTAATAAAGAAAATTCACACACTTTACTAAGATGTTCTGATCGTCAATGTTGCTACATTAGGAAGTTCGCACAAATTTTAATTTTCAGTGAATATTGAAACCTGGAATTAGTGTATTACTTGTGTTGCATGATGTGTTTTAATAAGGAAAATCCACACAGTTTTTATGTTTATTCAGTTATGAGCAAGTGATAGAGAAATAAGCTTCACATGGCTGCAGTTTCAACATTTGGCACCATGAAATACGAACTTTTTTTTTGTATATATCAGTATTTATTCAATCATCCGGCAAAATCTCGTATTCGGAACTAGTCTGGCTCCTTTGGTGCCGATTAAGAGGGATACTACTGTAGTTGGTTCTATGATAAACATAAATATAAATATTGGTTTCAAGGGATGATTGATGTACATGAAAGGATGCACACTTCTCTAAAATGAAATTAATAAATAATTACTTATAATGTTCAATACATACATCAATACTTGCTTCTTATTCAAGACAGACTGAATATTCAATACTCCTTCAATATGAACCAAATGTTGTGTACCTACTTTTATGTTATTTCAGTTGATTTTTTAAGCTCATTATATAATGCTCTCAGGGGAGCCTAGAGGGCGTCCCCAGGGGGTGGCTCAGGGAATACCTCCCAGATAGGGGTGGTAGGAGGGAAATTAAATATCTCTCGCAGACCAACAGGCACTGAAGCCTTATAGTAAAGCATTGGTTTGCTAAAGGCTGGAGGAAGACAACCTTGAACAAAAATCACCTGGTCCTCCAGGTTGGGTGTTGGCACAGTGGACCAGCTTCTCACTATACTAAAAGCCAGGTTATGAACCAATTAAACAGGAAGTACTTGGCAGGGTGAGAGGAAAGTGCGGGTTAGAGGGGTAGCCTGTGCAGCAATGACATGTTGAGTAAGGCGGGGCAGAGGTGGGAAGGAGAATGGAGCTTTTCATTGGACCTCACGTGAAAATGTCGTCTGCTAACGAAAATCTGGCAACGGAATCACGGAGACAGTGTAGCCAAACTTCCCAGTTCATTTGCAGTACCACGTGCATTACAAGTCACATTTCGTACCAGCGTCATTAGCTCGTGCTTTCTTAAAAACAGTAATTTTAATTACTAATATTGTTGATAATGTTATCGAGAACTATATACAGTAGTTATTTTAAACATATCGGTAACAAACGCTGAACACACTTTGAATCTCGCGCCACTATGTGGCAAAAGAGCTCAGAAAGAGAGCAACAGAACATTGCTTCTGGTTTAGTCGGTTCATAACCTGGCTTTTAGTATAGTCATAAAAAGCGTAAATGCTAAAAAGCTAATAATAAGCCTCGGGTAGGACAGACAATGGAAGGAGAGAGTGAAGCGTGGCTGTAGTATCATCTTGTTCTGGCAGAAGAACTCTGTAGTAAGGAATATTCTTTAATTTAAAAAAAAATTATTTAATGACGCTGTATCAACTACTGGGTTATTTAGCGTTGATGGAATAGGTGATAGTGAGATTAGGCCAAGGATTCGCTGAAGATTATACGACATTCGCCTTACAGTTGGGGAAAACGTCGGAAAAAACCCAACCAGGTAAGCAGCCCAAGAGGGAATCGAATCCAAACCCGAGCGCAACTCCAGATCAGAAGGCAAGTGTCTCTATGGTACTTTTTATGTTCACTAAATAAATATGATTTACACTTCATTTTGTAATGAATAGAATTAATGAAATTGAATTAATTTTCGGTTAATTTTTCTTCATTCTTTCCTTTAAGGAACCTCAAACATGGATGTGTAAAATCAATGTACAGTAGAACTCTGTTATAACGACATCCAAGGGACCTTAAAAATTATGTTGTTATAAACGAGTGTCGTAGTAACCGAGTTTCATATAATCAGTCTAGTGAGATGGAAAATGAAAAATAACAAACTTAATTTGCAGATTTATGTATTCACTTCCAAGCATATCAATTCCAAGCATATCATGAACGTAATAAAATGCACATACAATTATAAATGCAATATTCTGTATTAAAGTAATTTGATCAATTACTCACCAAACTTCTTTACTTAGGAATCAAGTAATCAGTCATTTTACTCTATTGTCTCCTATTTTCCCAATACGCACTTTCTAAATTACGTTCTATATTCATTATTTCAGTTACAATTTCACTGCTCCTTCCCCTAGCTTCGATCTATTCTGTTCAATTGCAGCAACAATTTTATCCTTGCTCTTCCAAATCATTTGGACTGTGCAATTAACTAGGCCAAACTCACCACACACGTCAGCTTTTTTTAATTCCATTCTCAATTTGATGAATCACTAACTTTTTCTTCCAACGTTAAAACTTTTCTTTTAGTGGCCATACTGCGCTAAAATGCGTGCACTTAGTGAAAACTACCTAGCCGAAACTGATCGTACGCAACTGCCGTTAATATGGCATGAATTCGGGCAGGTTAAAGGAAATCTGCCTCCATTTCAGAAGTCTATGACAGAAGGGGACAATAAATAATTCGCCAGATATCAACAAAATATTTCTTAAAATACTTTGGTTCTTAGACAATCTTATTCCAAACTGAGGTTGAAAATGACGTTATATGCATATACGTTTGTCGTATTAAGCAAGGTAGAAAAGCATATGTCTTATGGGGAATTAGTTGGAACAACAGAATATTTGACGTTATAGGCGAGGTGTCGTGCAAAACGAGGTCGCTATAACCAAGTTCTACTGTACCTTTGTTCTCTGGAAGACAGCCTTGGGTTCCAGGTTCTTGGAATGTCCAGGGTTGTTGATGTTGGTCCGTATCCAGCAGATGTCCTCGCAGCGTCGGAAGCCCCACTTCCTAAGACAGAAGCGCCCCATGTCCAGACCTTCAGAAGAGCCACACCAAAGGAATACAAAGCTGCGAGCTGCTGCCACCTCTCCTATGTCCAGCTGCATTATCTGCAATTTGAGACGTAAATTAACTAAGAAAATCCCTTCAAAAGAGAGGAAAAGCTGGGAGTTCTATATCATGCATTTAAGGCTTAGAAAAAGAATACTGTTGCTGCACACGCTTCTCAATGGTCTCATGTTCAAATGATTCCAATGGAAAATTTCGCGCTCTTAAGGGGACACTCCATTAAAAATAACAATTTTTTTCCTAATCATTTTTTTCAATCAAACTTTGAGAACATGTTTACTATATAAAGGGCTAACAAAATCCGAATTTTGAACTCCCAAATGTTTTCGGCTTTTGATTTTTCTTCCTTTCTTTTCTATTTTTCTATTAGAAATATTTTCAAACCCAAGTTTTTAGTAGAAGATCTCAATTTTTAAGCTGCATTTTTTTTTTTTTTTGGTTACATTCACAAGACATAGAGAAACATTTCTATGCATTAATTTTATGGAATATCTCATTTATTCAGTTTCAAAAGTTTTTTTTAACTATGTTATTTTTTCTATAAGTCATGAAAAATATTAGTAAAACAAACTAGCAGCATTTCTTACAAAATAAATGCATAGAAACATGCAGCTACCTCATAAATATTTGCAGTAAAAATTTCATCCAGAATGATTAATATTTGGCGTTAGAAAGTTGGTGTTGAATGAACAAAAATAAACTTACGAAAAAATGGATTTGGAAATAAAATGAATATTTATGGAACACTTGCCTATTAAAATTCTTCTCCGCTACATTCATCTAGTAACTTCAGGGAACTAACTTCAGAACAAAAGGTTGCTAGATTTCTAATCAGAAATTTGTAAAAAAGAATTCTTTGAAGAAAAAGAAATTTTGACAGCTCTTTAAATGCCACGCCTCCTTACAGCCTTAATTTAAAAACATTTTTAAATGTATTTATAATCAGAATTGAAATAAATCCATTTGGCATATGAAAATATACATTCTAAAGACGTGAAATTGCCAATAAAAATGTTTTGGAAAATTTTCATGATTTTCAGTGGAGTTTCCCCTTAAACCACAAACTTTTCTATGATTTTTCGCCCACCTAAGCGTTGTTACACATCAGTGTTGTCAGATTAAAAAAATTCGAATCATAATGAAAAAAATGACATAACAAGCAAAGATTCGTGAGATTTTTCTTTTTCATGAAAATGTCGCATTTTTATGAAATGACCCAGCAATTTACCTGGTCCCAGCCCCAGAACTGCATGTTCGTCACTCCCATTGTTCGTTGGTACTCCTCCAATGGTGGCTCCACTAGAATCACGTCGAATTTGCTGTTCAGCTCCTTCATGTCAAAAGTCTGAAGGTCCGTTTTCAGATACATGGGAGGAGTGGCTGTATGTGCTATCAGGTCATCCTGCAACAAAAATAACTGTATTAGGCTCAGCTGCAACTACAGCAGTAATGAAAACAGAGCTTCTCTGTACGGATCCTGTGAGGTTCATGACTGACAAAGTGGACTGATTTTCTTTGAATACCGTAAAATGGGGTAATTTTGCACCATTTTCTAGTTAAAAATTTGTTTTCAGTCTGTATATAGTCTTTAAATATCTAATTTTGAGATGGGCATTTATTTTATATGTTTTAGGGGCATGCGTGAATGTATTTAGCCAGTCATATCTTCGAAAATAAATGTCTTTTGAAATTTATAATCTGCCAAAAATTGGTGCAAAGTTACCCATAGTTGGGGGTTATTTTGCACTGCCAGTTTTAAGAGGGGTGGTGCAAAGTTTGCCACTGCTGGTGTTACATTGTACCACACATGTGTTAAAAAATGAAATATACTGCATCAGAAACAGAAAAAATGGAAACAGATTCAAACACTGCTATAAATAGTAACACGGACAAAACTTTTTTGAAAAACTACACAAACTTTCGAGAGGTCACATTCGTCTAAAATGTTGTTTCAAAAATATTTTCAGTTCTTTCGAATGACAAGTCGAGGCAACAGAATGTGAATAACTGTAAAAAATGATACGTATTATTTTGTGTCAAGTTCTGGAATGGAATATAAGCAAGTCCTTTCTTGATACTTTCTTGGGTGGGTTTAGTCTCCCAATTACATCCTCCCGTTCATATTCCATAATATCCTCCCTTTCAGATCATTTGCATTTGTATCCTTCTCAGCATTTTCCTTTGGCAAATTTGCAGATTGTTATGAAGTTTGGCAGTGAGAGACCATGTATGACTTTAATATGTAATAAAAAAGAAAAACAAATTCAAGTAATTTAGCTGTAATACAAAGTGTGAATTACAGTAAGCATTTTTACACTTCATGGAAGGTCCTCAAATCAGAATAATGCAATTAAAATTTTTAAAAATCTCGTTTGTGTTATTGTGCAAAGTAACCCTAATTTAGCCTCAAATTCACCTTGATTAGAAAATTATTCTGTAACACCATTTTTGCCGACAAAACAGCTGCACAAACGAAACTAGAAAGTCTAAATGCATGAATAAGGAACAGATACACGTATAACTTATCTTGAAATTGCGCACAGCATAGGTGATGAAAGATAATTAATTTGATCTATATTTCAATCAAATTATGCACACGTACCATAAACAAATTCTGTGACCACCAACAGTGGAAAAATACTGTACACATATACCATCTATTGGTGGAAGTGATGAACAGATAAATTTGGTTCACATAAACACCCCTATATCTATATAAAAAGTTTTTCATAGATGGTCCAAAGTTACCCCATGTTACGGAACTTTGTTTCATTTTGCTGTCCTCAATATGTATGTATATATATATATATATATATATATATATATATATATATATATATATATAATTTTTTTTTTTTTTTTTTTTTTCCCTGCTAGTTGTCTTTTCTCATAGCCCTTGCCATTCTGGTGTCATTGCCAAAATTATCTATCCAGTTTTATTGTGAGACTTCAATAGAAGTAAATGTCACAAAAAGCTTAAAAGTTCTCACTATTATGTCCAGATAGAGGGACTGTCTCCTAAATGTTTCTGGGTTGACACACGTGACATTTCCTCTACTTGATATTCCTTAGATCCAACATAGATCTTTATCAGACTAGATCAGATATACATTCCTTCAACATTAGAAATAAAGATAAATTAGATTACACAAGGTGCAGATTGAGTGTGAGCTCAAATACCTGCTTTTTTAATGGCATAAATATATTTAATAAGTTACCATTGGAGGCGAGAAAGTTACCAATAAATAGGTTTAAGTCCTGCATACATAGATGGTTGATGAACAGACCTTTTTATTCAGTGAATAAATTCATGGAGTGTGATGTAAATATTGTATTTTAGAAATGTAACCCTTTCTTTATATTTTAATTTGTCTCTTTGTACTTTAATTATACCTTTTATCCTTATATAAATGTGTTAACCTACAGCATACTCTGTATCTCTCACAGTGTTTGTTTTGTTTATTTCTTAGTGTTCGTTTATTTGACTATGTATGTTTATTTGCTTATAATTATTTGTTTACTTGTCTATATTTATTTGTGCTAAGTTTGTTTGTGCATGTGTAAGTGTATGTGTATTATCGAACCTGACGATGTCATATCCTGGCCTTGTACACTGGTTTCTGACAAATAAATATTATTATGAATATTATTATTATTATTATTATTATTATTATTATTATTATTATTAAAAGTGATGAAAGAATTATACTACTGTTGCTTCATTAACTTACAGCTTCATTTTTTGTAATGAAATTATGACTATGGAAATTTAAAATAACGCTTTTTTTTTCGAAATTTACAATTAAATAAACAATCAACATTCAAAAATTGGAAAAAAAAAAATTAAGAGAAAATTATGGTAACATGTTAAACTAAAAGCAGCCACAGTAGCTCAGTGCTAGAATGCTGGACTTATAAGTCAGGGGGCCCGATTCAAAACCTACCCCACCCTGAATTTACAACTTGTGTTGGGCAAGTCCATGGTCCAGGAAACACAGGGGATTTTTTCCAGGTATTCTGATTTCCCTGTGACATGCCAACCATTCTCTATCATCATCATTCATTACAAGTGTAATGTGGATCTAACACTTGTGGTGCACTCTGGATAGTTTCTGACGAACTAAGTGGTCTATGCTTCTAAGAACTAAAGACATCTATGAGCACGCCTGTAGAGTCAGGGTGAATAATGGCAAGTTAAGGAACATGCCATCGGACAAAAAGAAATAATAATAATAATAATAATAATAATAATAATAATAATAATAATAATAATAAAATACAAATAAATGAATAAATACAAATTAAAATATCGTCGTTAATTTTATGAAACCTCCTATGTCCTATGTGACAGTACAAGCATATTTTTTTTTTTCAGGAAGACGAAAAAAGTAATTAAATATCAATACGCCTACAGAAGAATAATAGAGAATTCGGCAGAAAACATTGGTGAATATGATGGATATAAATGACATCATCGAGCATCAGTGTAGGTCTATTGATATTTAATTCATTTTTTCTTCCTTCTGAAAAATTATGGTCTGTACTGTCACATAGGAGGTTTCATAAAATCAACGACGATATGTTGAACTAAAGAAGACATGTACTAGTATGAATATTATTTCGCTAATAATTGAGGGGCTTAGAACAAAAGCAGGTGACATTATTAAAAAAAATGAGGTAAGTGCGTGTTGTGATAGCCCAAAAGGATGTTTCTTTGGGATAAAATCAGGTAAGTGATCACACTGTGCAGTGCTGCTATATGGGCATCATTTCATCAGACTAGTGTATAATATTCCATTGCATGTAGAACTTTAACTGTAATTTCCTCAAAACTAGGTTTCCGTCACTTACCTGCTTTTTGTTCTAAGGCCCTCAATTAACACCTGCACCTACCTTCAGTTTAATCAGTTCTCGTAACTTTGGATATTCTTCAAATCTGTCTGCCAGGCCAACATCACGGATAAAATTCTGAGGACGTTGCCCTGTGTCCACAAAATGCTGGCAGTAATCGTTGTGAGGATTCGATGATTGTGTCCCCTGCAGAAAAGTAATTACATTTTAAATATCACAAATTTAAAATCAATAAAATAATGTACTTTTCTTCATCTTATGTTATATGGGTCATATATATACTAACAGAGAGGAAAGGAAAGGGTGAAACAAAGAGATTATACCAATGTGAGAATTTACTCTGGAATAGAAATAAAGAAAATATGCTCCTTTTTACTCATATCAAACCTCATTATACAGCGACTTCCTCTCGATTATGACGTCAGAAACAAGTTGTAAGGCCTTACACTCACATCTGTTGATTATTTCAGGAAGATCTTCAAATTATTTGCACAAATTAACCAGACTGGGCTACCTCTGTCCTCACTTGCAACTAATTCTTCAATTAGGCTACTTTCACATTTTCGGGCTACTCATATGACCATGCTCATGCAATTCTATATACGCTAATACTGGTATAAATGTACGTACTTTTAGGAAAGTTGAAGAATCAGTATACACCAGTTCATCTGTACTGGCATCCTCTTGCACAATTTTCTCCTGAACACTTTCTTCTTGAAGTGTACTTTCCCGGTATACTTTCTTTGCAGGAGCCTCTACTGACGTTCCAAGGGCTTGCCTTAGTTCGTCTACATTAGAAACTCCGAACTGAAACATAAAGGGTTAATTGTGAATAAAGTACAATATATCCAAAATAAAACCATGTCACCCTAGATCTGAAACTCCATAGTCTATATTTTAGGCAGTCCAATAACAAATATATTGTATTGCCACGAACTGTGTCTTCGTTTATTAGGACTGAATAGGTTCTGCTACCTTGAAATGGTATGGACTAATTGTGTTCAAATACAAAATTAATTCAATTATAATTCATAATTTAATGCAATATGCCCTATTGATGAAAATTGTGTAACGTGTATATCACAAATTCTGTACTGTAGAATCCACCCAATGGAGCGCAATATATACAGTTTTTCATTTTTTAATATTTTCTTTCTAATTTTATGCACGTTATTTACGAAGTTATGATGTTAAAACATATTTTTTTTTTTTACATATTCTCAATAGGTTAGGGTTGAACTTACAGTTTGAGCAAGAAGTTTTTTTCTCTTTTGTGAGCGTTGTTTCAACTCTTTTAGCATATCACACATTGTAATATATTTCGTTTAAGTAAGTATTATTAAATATTTTATATATAATAACGCTTAAGAACGTCAGAATTCCAATTATGTTTACAATCTCCCTAACTTCGATTCCAAGGTGACGATTTTTGGCGGTTTCTTTCAACCACAATATAGATCACATGATTAGAGGGCTCTGAGTTATATACGTTCTTCTGCCATCTCTAGAGTACATGGTGAACTATTACTGATAAAATCAGGACCTCCTACTTGGTGTACCTTCTTCTAAGTTGATATCATTCGAATTTGATCACCTTGGAAACACGACGCGATAAACTCAACTTTGTGAGCGAGTCCATTTCTATACCTACGGGGATTCCGATGCATACATAACCTACTTGGAAGTACGATGAAAGAGTAGTGGAACGGAGAAAAATTCTCTCCGGGATTTGAACCCGGGTTTTCAGCTCTACGTGCTGATGCTTTATCCACTAAGCCACACCGGATTCCCATCCCGGTATCGGTTGAGTTTTTCCGGGGTTTTCCCTCAACCCAATATGAGCAAATGCTGGGTAACTTCCGGTGTTGGACCCCGGACTCATTTCACCGGCATTATCACCTTCATCTCATTCAGACGCTAAATAACCTAAGCTGTTGATAAAGCGTCGTAAAATAACCTACTAAAATAAAAAAAGTCCGAGCATGTATGGGCAATCATCCAATTCAGACATACTTCCCGGAGATAAGTCGGTAGAGACTTACCTCCAAGTAAGTCTGTGCGTGTATGGGGCCCTTTATACGCGTTCGATCAGTCTTGGGACTAGTTGAAGAAAAGATAAGGAAAAGGAATAAAAATATTCAGAGTCAGGTTAAGTTTAAACGTTGTAAAACAAAATATGTTGAAACTGGTAACGATATTCATTCAAATTTCAAGTTTTTATGATTACGCAAAGGTGACCACCAACAACTTGAAAGTTCCCTGCATTTATAGAAATTCTACGAATCCCCTGCCATGCTTTTTTCTAGATTTTTCTTTTTCTTATAACCTGTAGTCAACAAATTTTCTTTATTTACTGCTTCCTTCCTGCTTCCTCCTCTTCATGCTCCTTCTATTCCATTGCCATTTCTCTATGTTCATTATTTCGACTTTTCCTTCTTCAGTCCTGTCTCATTTCATATTTTTTCTTTTCTTTTTCATTCCTTCATATATATATATATATATATATATATATACAGAGCGTTCGCCTACGGGTGGGGCCAGGAAAGCGCCATGTCTTGATACGCCGCTTTGTGCGCGCAGTTGTTGAGACACGCTCGACAATCAAGGACATCAAGGTCGACAAGTTATCAGTTGTGAGCCAGACGTTGCAGTATTTAACACGTACAATGCAGTTTCTTGACACAGTTGCTTAAATATTCAGCGTTGTGTAAAATTTGTTAACAATGCAAAACGTAAAATTCACGCTTGGACAGAGAGTTTTTATGTATGATGCATATGTGAAAACAGAGTCATGTAGAGAAGTGCGTAGGCAATTTGAAGTGAAATATCCGGGTGCTCCAATTCAGGGTAGAGAAACTGTTAGACGTCTTGGTAACAAATTAAGGACAACGGGGTCGATAAATGCTACAATTCCTAAGCGAAAACAAAGAGTATTGACGGGAGAAAAAATTGATGAAATCAGTGCATAATTTACACGCTCTCCTTATAAATCTCTAAGACGTGTTTCACAGGAAGTTATTGTTTCAAAAACATGTCTTTACTGCTGCTAAACTTTTAAAATTAAAACCCTACAGAGTATAGTATAGAAAGCGGAAGCTTACGGATAGACGATTCCCACAAGCGACACTGCAGCCAGGCCGCTTTCCTGGCCCCACCCGTAGGCGAACGCTCTGTATATATATATATATATATATATATATATATATATATATATATATATATATATACACACACACACATTTCATACCTTGTTTCTTAGGACTACCGTTATTTGTCTTTGCATAGGCAAACAATGGCCAGTTCTCCGACTACACATAGTGATAGCAAAATCAAACTCTTAGTTTACAGAAAGGAAAGTTGGATATCTTTGTACACTTCTGATTTGTAAAAGCAAACAGCTAAACAAACCATCCGCCCAGACAGGCGACCGTGATCCTCACTCGGTAGGAATACATAACGCCCTTTGGCAGACGGCTGGCATTTCCGAGAAATGAAGGAGGGCTCTCCTTTATCAGAAGCCAATGAAGAAGACGATTGAACAGAAATACGAATACAAACGCATGTCAACTGACAACGCGTTTCTCATATCACAGATCTGGAGAAAGTAGGCCTAAGAATTGATGAAACTACAAAAATCTCAATATAGCCTATAATATATGTGTGTGTATTATATATCGTTTTAGTTTTCCGCCCAAGGGCAAGTCTTTCACTGCAAACCTTCAGTCTTTCCTGTTTTCTGCCTTCCTCTTTCTCTGCAAATGATCCATATATAAATTAGTCCACACCTGTGGAGTAACGGTCAGCGCGTCTGGCTGCGAAAACCAGGTGGCCCGGGTTCGATTCCCGGTCGGAGGAAGTTACCTGGTTGAGGTTTTTTTCGGGGTTTTCCCTCAACCCAATATGAGCAAATGCTGGGTAACTTTCGGTGCTGGACCCCAGACTCATTTCACCGGCATTATCACCATCTCATTCAGACGCTAAATAACCTAAGATGTTGATACAGCGTCGTAAAATAACCTACTAATATATATATATATATATATATATATATATATATATATATATAAATTATGGTTTATTTAACGACGCTCCCAACTGCAGAGTTTATATCAGCGTCGCCGATGTGCCGGAATTTTGTCCCACAGGAGTTCTTTTACATGCCAGTAAACCTACTGACATGAGCCTGTCGCATTTAAACACATTTAAATGCCATCGACCTGGGCCGGGATCGAACCCGCAACCTCCAGTATAAAGGTCGCGCTATACCAACTACGCTACCGAGGCCGACTTCCATATATACCACCATATGGTAGTACCTGAATGACATGGTTACGTTTCTCTATGCGACATCACAGAAACGTAACCACGTCAATCAGGTACTATCATCGTGTGGTAGATGAAAGAAACTCACTGTCTGATATTACCCGATGTCCGATACTACCCGACTCTCCCCTATATATATATATATATATATATATATATATATATATATATATATATATATATATATATATGCCCTGAAAATTTATGCTTAATAAATCTGCCTTTATTTTAACCTATGACATGATTAGTAAATGTACACAACGTTTATAAAAAGAATATAATATTGTGAGAGGAGGAAGTATTCTTAAATATAAGGGAAAAAAGTCTAATAAATATGGTTTCTAATATATTTGAAAAAACAAGATCTGTAAAATTGGTATTCTAACAACAGCATATATTTTAATGTGAGCTGTTTGCTCATTTATTTTCGGGTGTGTTATATCTGCCTGTTTACTCTTTTGTTTACAGTACAACAAGAAGAAACGAGCAAGAGTTCACATTAGAAAATAGGCTGCTGTTATAATATCAATTTCACAGGCCTTGTTTCTTCAACCACATTAATTTTAGGACCAATGTTTTTTAGATTTCAAAATATTAAACCGCTTTTTCTTAATTCACATTGGACGATATGCTGTTGTTTTTTTATTTGGTTTATTAACTACGATGGTAGAGTGAAATAAAGGTAATAATACCAGCGAAATGAGACCAGGGACCAGACCCGAAAATGACCTAGCATTTGCTCTTAATGAGTTGTGGGAACACCCCAGAAAATGTCTCAACCAGATAAGTAATTGATTAACTAGTGGACTTCTTCTTCTTATTATTTGGTATTACAGCCCAGGTGGGCCTTAATCTCCTCTATGGCTCTCTTCCATCCTTCTCTATCCATCGCCAACTCCCTCCAATTCCTTATTCCTAATCTATTCACATCCACTCGTACACAGTTCCACCATCTTGTTCTCGGTCTTCCTCTTAATCTGGTTCCATCTGGGTTGTTATTGAAGACAATCTTCACTTTCCTTGTTGTTTCCATCCTTGTGACGTGTCCCAACCATCTCAGTCTTTGACATCTTATGTGCGCCTCCAAATCCGATTCCTTGTACAGTTCATATATCTCATTATTATATCTGGCTCTCCATCCATCCACTGTTTCAATTGCTCCGAATATCCTTCTTAAGATTTTCCTCTCAAATACTGCTAGTTGTTTGCATGTATTTTTATTCAGAACCCATGTTTCTGTACCATATGTTATAATGGGTCTTATTAGGGTTTTGTAAATCTTGATTTTGATTTCTCTAGATATTATTTTATTTTTAACAATTGGTAAAAGTGAATAATATGCCCTGTTAGCCAGATCTATTCTTCTTTGTACCTCATTCCTTAGGTCATTATTTGCTGTCAATATTGATCTTTTACTTTTTCAAACTTGTATGTTCCCATTTTAACTTCCTTCACTTGATCATTTTGTCTTTTGGTGACTGACATAAATTTAGATTTCTTTGTATTTATTTTAAATCCCAGCTTCTGAGTTTCCTTATCCAATGCTATCAAGGCTTCTTCAACGTCTTGTATCCTTCTTCCGGTGATGATGACATCATCCGCATAGCCTAAAATCTGTTGTGTCTTATTAAAAATAGTTCCATTAATTTGGACATCTAGTGGACTTACTCATGTTAATTATGCAAGTCTGCTGCTTATAGCTCTTTCGGTTCGGTGCTTCATCACACCATCCTCAGAGCCTACTAGATCTCGGCGTCATCTCGAAATACTCTGCCTGTTGTGTGGATGCGTTTGATTGTTGAAAAGTGTTGGAAAGTGGAGTCAAATAGTGTGTGTGTGTGTGTGTGTGTGTGTGTGTGTATGTACTGAAATTGATCTGTGTGTTGAGAATTTGATCAGGGTGTGTTTTAGTGTGTTTGTATATTTCATATTGTTCTAGTGTGTTGAGTTTTTGGTTCTTGGGTTGTATGTGTAGGATTTCCATGTCCGCATTTATGTTATTGTATGTATGGTTAGCATTGGTTATGTGATCGGCGTATGTAGATGTATTGTGTCCTCTGGTTATTGCTTTAATGTGTTCTTTGTAGCGTGTTTGGAATGATCTGCCTATCTGTCCAATGTAGAACTTGTCGTAACTATTACATGTGAGTTTGTATACACCTGTGTGGTCGTATTTATTTGTTTGTGTTTTTTGTGTGTTGAGATGTCTTTGTAGTGTGTTTTCTGTTCTGTATGCTATGTTGTATTTCTGCTTTCTGAATGAAGATGCGATCTTATGTGTGCTTTTGTTTTCATATGTTAAGCCCGGTTCAGACGGTGCGTGTTTCTGTGATGGATTCCAAGGTGGCTACGCGGATGGGTCGCCTGCGTGGTCACTCACCGTTAATAATACGCTGTGGTGGCTTCGTGGATGGCTAGCTTGCTGGATTTCGAGGGTAGGTTCCTTGCTATTTTTCCTGCGTGCTTCTGTGCTGGTTCAGTGTTACCAAAATAATTGTTCTCCAAATAAATTTTTTTTATGTATTTCTTAGTTTATAAGGATAGAATAATCAAATATAGAACTTTAGTTGTTTTAAACTTCTTGTTTAATTGCTTTGTTGCAACATCTACTATTGTTAATGTAGAATTTTAGTTGTTTTCCAGTTATGGTTAGTTTCTTATTTATCATGAGTGTTATCTAGACTGTTCTGGGACCTTGGGAGAGAGAAAACAACAACAGTGTGTAAGGGTGCAGAAGGTACAATTATAGCAAGTCGAAAATTTTGATTATGAATTACGGTTGAACGAAAGATCAAGTAAGAATTTTAATTGAGGCGTACAGAGAAGGGCAAAAACGTATTACGGCGAACGCCAGTAGGGGAAGTTATCCCCACCCGCGCCGCTCGGCATCTAGCTCGCATGCTCTCTCTCTCTACTGTCTCTCTCTACCATAGACAAATAACACTATCTGTCCCGCTTCGATGGATCACTGCCTACCACTATGTAATATCCTAGATCATATATGTAACAGATAACTCCTCGCTGCGTTAAAATCGGCAGCACTTTGAAGAGAACAACCGCCAGGATCGCCACCCGTCCGCCGTAAACGAACAAGAGATGGCAGCACAGTCGCTAATGCAATTCAAATGGGAATTATGACGTGACTCCTTATGTAACAACTAGATGGCAGTTTAGTAAATCTGACAAAAGTTGTTAACCTCAAAGCCTATAAGCCCGACATATCTGTTACATATATGATCTAGGGTAATATGCATTAGACAACTGTCCACAACCACAATGCTATACGCATTAGACATCTGTCCACAACATGTACTGACACAACACAACACAACACAATGTAATGTGGTTTTCATTAAACAACAATCACCTGTTAACTTTGCACGTCCTCGAAGTAACACCACAGTCTAAGAGATACAGTCACGCAACTCATACGTATAAAATATGCCAACATTTGACAGCTGGCGCGACAGTAGCCCTCTAGCGGCAGGCAAGTTAAAAGTGTGCACACGACATATGATAACATATCAGAAAACGGGTTTTGCGTAATTTATTTTATATTTTTATCTATAAAATAAGTGTACATGGTTCCTATTAATTCTACTTTAGAATCCTGGAAGAATTTCACACGCAGTTAATCTACAAGTTTCAGAAGCTGGGAATAAACGTAATTCTTTCTGCTCCTTACAACTAAATCATGGCCCTGATCACGTATCATGGTTTGAAATAATATAATTGTTCGTTGCGTGGTCGGTTAATTCAATTCATTCCTAAATATATTTATGAATCATTGGAACTTTGTATTTCCTGTGAGAAGAGTAAAAATTACTAGCTTCAAAATTGTAGGGAATATCTCGTAGGGTACATCGCATGGTGAACTCCTCTCCCTATTTCCTGAGAAATTAACTATTTTGCATACCGCAAATTTGGGTAAACTCGGCCGCTGTGATAAACTTGAAAATAAAGAAAAGGAGAGGATTTAAACATTAATATGAAGTTCATTATTTTTCCATTTCTTAAGAACCGGTATTTCCTTTATTATTTTGAGTTACAAATAGTGCTGATGTTATGGTTTAAATTTTTATGGGAAGTTTACCGCATTTTACATTAGGCTACATTTCCAGTTTTCACACATGCTGCATGATTTTAACATATCCTACCTATATAATACGTAATTTACATGCACTTACTGTTAATATGACATAGGTGAGAACAAATAAATGAACACACAATTTTGTTGAAAAAATTGTAACTTCAATTAACTCAGAAAATGTAGGCCTAATTTTATTTTCAGAGCAGAAGTGGTGTAAGTCAAAAATGGGTAATGAGGGGTTAAAGTAAACATTCTGTAAAATACAGCGTAAAGCGGCAGTTAATATAGAATGTATTTAAACTATTAATAGTCAGTGAATAGCACGAAGGATATATTAATTGCTACTTTGCGCTGTATTTTACATAATTTTTACTTTAAACCTCATTACCTGATTTTGACTTACACCACTTCTGCACTGAATGGCTCAAATAATCACTGGGAATGTAAAATCAGCACCAATAACAGTCATGCAAATTATTACAGAAAAGATTGCTTTATATATTAAATTTAAAAAGGCTCTTTTATTTCTTGAGAACTTAATACGTCTGCCACATGAATCTACACCAACACATCAGAAATTTTTCGACACAGTCTGGATTTATTCAAGAAGTGACTATTTTGCAAAAGGATTATACTCCATGAATTCTTGCAAAATTAACACCATGATACCTACTTGAATGCTATATAACATTCAACTTTTGAAAAATATAAAGAAAAAAACACGAGTACAAAAATTATGGAATTACTTGCATTAAAAACTGTAGATACATTATCCAAAATCGGAATGGTTACACATTTACACACATGATCTCTGCAAAAAAAAAAATAATATACTGTAACAGGTATTTACTTTGTTTTTATTTAAACTGTCCTTCCTGACATACAAATAGGTAACTGATAAGCAATAAAATAATGTTTTATAGAACACAATACGTAGGCTACCTACAACGTGGATTATTGGTTATGACTGAGTTATGGTTTTCTCTTGGTCTTTAGGGAATCTGAAGAACGACAAATTCGGAGATTTAAACTTGTTGTTACTGCGATTTTCGTCATTGCACACATTGCCTTTATTCCGACACATGATTAAAACGTTATTATAACATCTCGCATCCCATTACAGCACGTGCTGGCTGAACGAGACTATGACCAGTGCCTTGCCTGCCGCTTGGGCGCTAGTGTCGCGAATGTTGGCAAAAAAAAGTGTTGAAGTTGCGCGACTGTATATATTAGACTGTGGTAACACAGTAGTCTTTTTTCCCACAGGTTGGACACTCGTAATGAGTACACGTCTTCGGTACGGATCATTATTACACGTGGTTACGTCTGTACACGAAGTTGGACACGGACACAATGAAGCCACCCCGTAGTCAACCCCTACCAAGCGACATTCACAAGCCCACCAGTTTCTACCCACGCTATTCGGTCATTGTCCCCTTGTACAATACGTTATGGCAGTTCCCTTAAACAAAAATAGATTCATTTTCCCTTCTACCCCCAACTCGCCTCGATAGCCGAGAGGTCTAAAGCGTGAACAAAAAGCGTGCGTTTAGGTTTAGTTACGAACTTTCTCGGATCTCCCCTCCTGCGAAGTCATAAGAAAAAAAAAAGAGAGAGACATTAAGCAAGGAACAGAGAAGGAGAGGCTGGCGAGTGAGAGGAGGGAGTGTGACAGGACGAAGTTCCTATTTTGCTTTGTAGATGTCGTTATTCTTTTTGTTCCACTTTCCTACACTAGATGTCACCCCACCCTAAACTCCTATTTCCACTCTTTCCCGCTAGGGTGTGTGGTGAGCTTGTAGGGGAAAAGTGGAAAGGGGACGTGGGCGGAGCTTTGCGTTCGCCGTATTACGTTTTTCCCCAGAGAAGAAAGATGTTTATATGCTATACAAAGCCCGAATTACCATAATAAAAGAATTCGAATAGAAGCATTGAAACGTGTTTGTGCTGCAGTGTGCACACAGAGACCGGGAACCACTGAAAAAGATTGTGCAAGCAAATTTCACAATCTGAGAAATCAGTATAATGTTGAAAATAGTAGAGTGTCTGCTTCTATGAAGAGTGGTGTGGGTGCTGGAAATGTAAGTACTAATCAATATCTTCAACATAATAAGCTAACCTCAAAATAGCACGTGGCCATTCAATGCTGAATAGTCCACCAGTGCAAGCGGTTGCTCAAATTAAAAAAAATAATGTAATCATCTTGAAATGTTAGCAGTTCAAAATTATTAGTGGGAAAATTTTAGAACACGGACTGCACCTACCAAATTATGTCTTAAAACACTAAACAGAGCAGATTTGTCTGCGTTTGTCGAATGCGCATCATTATATTTACGAATACGTAACTTTATGCAAGTCACCAGAAACAAAAATTTGAATAGTCTATCGTTTTCTTAAATTAATAAATATGGAGGAATACTAATAAGGATACATTTCAGAACACTGATATCTTTCTTTTCCTCTTACTCCAAAATTTCAGTCTAGTGCACACAAAATAAATTATTGGCACAGAAAAGTGTCTTCGTAAGCATGATGATGATGTGTATTCGACAAACACAGACAAATTTGCTCTTCCTAATATTTTAAGATAATTGTCAGTGAGGTATCCGTATACTGAAATTTTTACTTTTAGATCATTTTAAATATAATTTACTCTTCATTTTCTAAGTAAAATTATGTTCATTTCTTTTAAGTCTATGCACCAAGCTTATGGTACTTCCATTTAATGATGTTTTTGGAGGAACACGTCCCAAGAAAAAGTAGAACATCTTTAATTGGACTTACACTGTACGCAGAAGTACAAATGGTAATCCTTGTACATATTTTCTTTAGCTTATATAATCCGGACTTTGATGAAAAAGCGGAAATGGCATAATAGCAAATAGGTACATTCTCCAAGAAACATGTTATATTTATGGGGTTTTTACAGGTACCAGTAGTCAAAATTAATTTTTCCATGTTTACCAGATTAAAATCATTTTTTTTTAATTTAGATGCAGTTGTAGGTTATTTTCTTCACTTTACAGATTTTTATAATCAGTTTCACGTTCTCTATGATTGAATGTTCATTTTTACGTATTTTTAAAATAGTTGAAGTATTTATCCGTTTAAGTTAGCATTTTTCTTATCCGTTTTTTAAGTTAGCATTTTTCTTATGGATCGTTATTAGGCTAGGTGATATCCCCTGCAGCAGTTTTAACCTTTCTTGGTCCCAACGCATGAAAGAGAGAGAAAAATTATTATATCAACAGCTATGGTGCAGATGAATACCCATTTTATTATTATGTAACATTTGCTCATGCTCAGGGAAGAACTGTGATACGTGGCAGTTTAGATTTATCACATTTCAGTAAGTAATACAATAATGCCACTAGGAAAGTTTGTCTTACAATACAGGTACTTATAAAGTAATCATTAAAGCATTATTAATTCTATAGTCCAAAATTGATAATTTTCATTAGGGCCTAGGTCATTTTTGTACTGCTTTAGGTAATTTTTTTGGAAATTCTTAGTGGTGTGCAACTTGAAAATGGGTCACAGTTCTGCCATCTATCCATAGTATGCGGAATTCAAATCATGCAAGTGAAGTGAGTAGGCATTAGACACACACACAGGCCATAAACTTCTGATCTCTAGTTATATATGTACTATGACTACTTTGTTTCGAATATAAACATGTATGGCAAACTTAAATATTTGTAATTTATTTTTAGGACGAGACTGAAGAAACCCAGATCCATAATGAAAGTGATGTATCGACGGTGTATCATGGTGATGATAATCTAGATGAAACAGCTGAAGTTGGCCATCAATATTCGCAGAGTCTGCTGTCACCAGCAGCAGAGGAATATGCAAATGTACAGGCAACAACTTCGAATGTGAACACTGCTGCTGTGCCAACGAGATCACTGTCATCACCATCGTCATCATCATCAGGATCTGGAGTTTCTTCAGGGAGTGGATCACGTGCAGGACCATCCACAAAGAGAAGGAAAATACATCCTGGACAGGGAGCATATGCTGTGGCTCTGGAATCAATAGCTGACTCACTGAGCCAACCAGTAACTGTAACAGCTCAATCAGCTCCAGCTTGTCCAGTAGATGCCTGTATGGCACTTCTAGGATCAATGCTCAAGGAATTCAGATCCGAACAGCTTAAATTGGATGTCATGAATTCCCTAGTTCAAGCTGTCATTAATGCAAAAAGCATAGATTTAGAGAAATAATTTATAATGTTATTCAGTTATTGTACTCGTCAAAGTTAGGGAACTACAGTCTATACAAAACTAGAAAGGTATTGACAGTTCAGGGGCTTCGAGGTATCACCATGGCAACCGCTCAAACTAGCCAATCGGAGTCTATGGTGACAGGTTGGTGCTGGCGGTTGTTTCATACCGAGCTTTTTTGTTTGGAATAGTTGAAGTTTTATTTCTGTGTCGCAGCTGATATTGGTGTTTGTCGTGGCTATTGTTTTCATAGTTATACTGGCGGCATGTATATTTATGATACCAACTACGTTAAAAAAAGGCTACGAGATGCCGAATCTTGCACAACAATGTTTCTTCTCTGCACACTATCGTGAAGAATTTAGGTTTTAAATGTAAAAAAAAAACAATGGCTGCAAGATGTTAATGGAGAATATATTTGTTGTTTTAATCTTTCTTCAAGGTTCTGTATAAAAAATTTTTAAATTAAGTTTGCATATACCTCAGAAAGTCAATAATATTGCATACATGAATTTTTGAAATTAATGTCCATATTTTGAGTAATGTAACTTAATTTAATGATACGATTGTAAAGCTATTACTTTCTTATACATGTTGTAGGATCATCAGAAATAGAATCACTATCACCTTTCGCCCTATTTCAGTGATGAATGAAATAGGCCTACTTGATTCCGCGTCTTTATTGCTGATACTAATATATTATATACTACATGCCTCACTATTTTCTGTACTGTCTGCCACATTATGACACTCAGATTTATGTAGGCCTGACACTTCTCCATGAGACATTATTAGGTGATGTAAGGTAGTCCATGCTGCTAAAATCTCTTTCCTTTATAACTTCAAATTTATAGCATGAAATCTTGATTACGGTTTATACTAAGCTTACATATCGCTTGTACACTATGTACCATACATATTCGCATTCACTTACTCTTTTATTACTTTTATTAATACAATTTATAATATTTGTGTAGTCATACAGTCCATGTGATACAAATTTATGAGTTCGCACCTGCTGTTCAATTCCGACACGTCAAACAAGCGGCTCTATTAGTCGCATCTCATAACTTTACATCGTCGCTCTCTTCCCACGTGTGTGATAGAGGACTGTCAATACCTTTCTAGTTTTGTGTAGACTGTAGTGAAAATTTCCGTAATTCATTTCCTGAACATTGACTTGTATTATAACATATAACATTATAAAGAAGTTTTATAATGGTCTAGCCAGTGAAATGATTGCATTGTTCTTGAAATTATTGTTTTGTATTTTCTATAATTTATCAATTGTATCTTGCTGTTATTAATATTTCATCACCATAGGTTATCATGTTGCTAGCCCATTTTTTTTTCCTGCCAGGCATTTGAGTATATTGCATTTGTTTTGTGTTTTTATGTGTTTCTTTAATGTGTTCCTCCCGTGACAAGTTTGTTGTCCAACTGCATTTCTAAATATCAGATGGTCTTCAATTTGCTGTGCATCTATTGTTAGTTGATATTTTTCTTTTGTATGTTTCATATTAAGCTATTTTTATGTGAAACGTTTATGCCCGAGGTACAAATGGAAAAATATTATGGAAGTGTTAAACAGGAAGTAGTGACTACTGTCATTTGAGGTTTCAAACTTCCAGAGCATAAAACTTTTGTAGATGACATGAAATGTTTACATTCCAGCACAACACTAAAATCGTAAAGAAATAGTAGTAATAACATTTATGCCTCTTTTCATGTGACTGCAGCTTTTTGGCCATCCAGAACATAAGGCATCCACGCTAAAGCAAAGTCATAATCACATTCCTCAAAAATTAAATATTATAACACCCAGCCAAGAGTATAAACGTTCCATATATTTAATACACTCAAAGTGGGAGTAATATAACAGTGGAGATTTTAACTGCTTATCTCATGGATAGATAGACTACAGCAAAAAATTCCAATACATATTAGTCCCAAATGAATACTTTTTTCAGCAAAAATTATTTTCCTCTAAATTGGTGGTTCCCGAACTTCTCCAATTCCCTGCATCCTTAATATGTCAGGATTTTTTCATGGTGCCCAAGTCAGAATGTGGGCCTACCAACAGTTGCAGTGTGTAGCTAGGTTAGCCAAGTTAAGAAATGAATTAAGCACGTGTTCCAAATTCACAAACAATTTATGTGAAAAGTATGAAATAAGTATATATTATAGAGAGAATCATATCATTGAATAAATAAATAAATATGTAGTAATTAATAGGATGAGTGAGGATGTTGTTCAGATCTTGGAATCAAACTGGACACAGCTACTCTCATTTCCTGTTCCACATTGAATTTCGTATGATACCTCTTTTGTCTTCAATGTATTGTAGCAAAACAGCTCAATAAGATGTTCGTCTTTTACAGAAGTCAATTCAGACAGACTTTTGGTTCTGAATGGTCTTGAATCCTGTCGATCTTATCTTTTTCGAAGTATTTTTTTCTAACCAGTTGATAAGCTGAGTTACTGCTCTTCAAAAATTATATTTTATGTTGCCAGAGAAGTCAATTTAATTTGAGATCACAAACTGCTGCAACGAGGGCAGTCATTGCCACCATCTTCATTCAGTTTCCGAAAGTTTGTGACCCTATATGCAACCATGTATGATGATAGCAAAGCATTGTTTGGTATGTACACCTAGTAAGAAAAAGTAGGCCTACCTTGTTCTTTTAATTTTCTGGTAAAATAGTTGCGATGGATTTATTTCTTTGCAGTCATTTTAAAATGGGTGATTTTCTCGCAAATTAAATAAGATTAAAATGGATTCCTATTTCCTGCTATAATTTATTCATTTATACTGGTGTACAGTATTAGGAAGTCTAGGAAACCTACATCACTAAGGGACTGAATACTGCTATTCAGACCCTGAGTCCGTGTACTCAGCAAGCGATGCAGTGTTGGCGAACTATGCAGACTTTCAGCATGGTTAATGCTCTTAATCACAGGGCACATAATAGTTTTTCATTTATTTTAATGCATTCTATTCTTCCCTTCAATCCACAGTTATATCACTTCCACTTTGTATACTCACATACGAGTACATTCTATTGTTTTCAATATTAAGAAGAAATGATTCATGGATGTTTGTATGTCATAAATCTAATGCAATTATCACATCAACTTTTGTTATTGTAAAAAAAAGAATTACATTGCAATAGATTTTGTTTTTCATAATTTAAATGTGTTTTATCTTATCAATCAATGTACTTAGATCAGCGTTCATCAAACTTATTTGAAGTGGGGACTACTTTATAAAGTCAGAACCTTACTCTTGTTCCCTTCGAAAGCAAATTTATCATTTTCGTAGCATATTTTGATACCAGTATATTTCTATTTTAACATTGAATTAAGGTTCGGTACTTTGGTCCTCTGTTATGAATTTAGGTGGTCCCTGACTGGGTTACAGGCGTGGCGCCAGATGTCCAGGGAAAAGATTGCAAGAAACACCACTTGTATAGTGCTTTAAATTCCTCTTTTGTTGCTGAGAGTAGAGCAGGACGTCGATAGACAGGTAGGGTAATAAATTTCATAGAATATCAGTACTGGGAGAAAATGTGAAATTTGATTGCCATGTGTCATTTCTAAACTCTGAGATTTTAAGCTATAGTGTGATATGCAATTCGTTTGAATTTTTTTTATTTATTTATTTTTATTCAATCTTGTTTGAAGGACTACAAGGGCAGACCTCGAGGAGCACAGTGGTCCATTCATATTTGCCCATTTCAGAATATTCACCCATATAATAAATAGAACAATTAAAGCCGTATACAATATGCATCATTGAATATTGTATGCACCAAGAGGAATTATTGGCACACTCACTGGGAAGGGTACAAATTGGAATTACACTGGTTCATCTCTTGCGATGGAAATGATAGCAACAGAAAGACTATGGAGTTCAATAAAACATAGTTTCAGCTATGTAACAATACTTTCAGATGGTCATACTAAAACTTTTAATCATCTGCAACAATTAAGGTGTACAGCAAAGATCTGAGCTGAAAAAGGTAGAGTGTAATACATGGCAAAGCATTTGGGTACTGGACTGAGGCAGGTTGTGAAAGATAGTAGTAAGGAGGCAAAGCATTTGGGTCTCTCACTGTTGGAGCAATAAAAAGGCTCATTATCACAGTACAGCGAAGAATAACTCTTAGGATGTGGTGACAATGAAATCAGCAATCCTTGCTACTTTATATCACTAGTTCAACAGGTGAGAAACTTTATATATAAAGTGCCATGTTGGTTCTGACTCATGGGTTTTTTTTTTTTACAGTAATAATGAAAACCTGGCTCACACAAAGTGAAAACTCTCTGTAAAGGTTATCAATGAAATTATTCCTGTCTAGTACTCACCTCACCTAGACTCACTAGACACCCTAATATGAATTTCATTCGTATTTAAGAAAATCTTATTCCTAACCCATCTCCCAAGTTTTATGACATAATCTCAAAAAACCTATGAATAATTAAATTAATGAAATTATTCTTTGTTCTGACTGTCGAAAATCGCTTGCTATGTGTGGCAATCACAGCGTTCGCGAGACTTCATAACAATGAGTAATCTCAAACATATGTCTCCCTGAACTTGATCGCACAACATTCTGTATGACGGGAGAGCCTATCTGCTGAGCTCCTTTGCTCTGGTGAGTTATTTTTATTAAAAACTGACATGATATTTAAGTCTACATTCTGAAATTTTCACAGTGGAATCAATATACCCTAAAGAATTAAACACATCTTTTTTCGTCTGTAAAAATCATGCGCATTTTGTGTTCTATATTTTTTTTAATTATTTTAAGGTGGATAACTATTTAAAAAATTATATATATTTTTTTCATTTTAATGGCATTTATAAACAAGGCTCTTCTTTTTCGAAATGCATTGAAATTATTTTTCCATCTTCTTTTACATAGTAAGAATGAAACAGTGTTCTTTGTTAAACCAATATTTTAAATGCTGATTGCTGCCAAACTATAAAGGATATAAATATAATATTGCATGAAATTCATATTTAGAACATACAAAATAACCTACTACAATATTTTTAACTTTTGAGACATGGTTCAAAAACATACTTTTTTACATGGAATGACCCAGCACAGTGTTCTCGACTGCAAGAGTTCTTCTCCTTAGCTAAAAATGTTATTGATGCTTTGACCTGTCGAACACAGAATAGCAAAAAAACGTTTCTGAAAAACTTAGTTCAGTGCTTGCAAAAACTTCTGTATACGAATCTATTTGTAATACAGCAAAATTGTTACGTGGTGGGAGGGAACTGCCAAAAGGAATGAGGAAGGTGCAGTTATCAGGCAGAGAGGTTCTAATGAAGATACAAATTCAATATAGCCCATACAAATGGTTATCATATCAGAATGAATATTATATTTCTCAAGTAACTGTACAGCAAATCAATGTTTTTCTTTTTATTAGAAATAAGATATCTCCCTAATGGGTACACCTAGACTAATGAAACTTTCCACACACACACATATTCACAACAGGTCTACATTCACTTATACATATTGATTTCTTTTTTTACTAGAAATAAGATATCTCCTTAATGGCTACAACTAGACTAATGAAGCTTCGCACACACATTCACAGCAGGCCTGCATTCACTTACACACAAACACAGATATATACACAAATGAGGTGCATTGGCCAGGGAAAACTAAGGCACGATTTCATTGTAGGGTATCTTAGCTTCATTTTAAACATTTATGACATTGATTACCTTAATATGCGAGGCCCACATAAATGTTTACAAAAAAAAGGAAAAAAATTTTTGATAAACATTTCTTGCTGGGCACATTTTTAAACATAAAAGAATCGTCCACATATATTTCAACAATATGTAACTGATTGTAAATTTTCAAGAAGATAACAATGAACATTACGAAACTCTGTAGCATGTTCCCTTAATAACAGAAATGGGTTATCCTGCACTACTTGCAGATGCCACAAATATCATTAAAAAAAAAAAAAAAAAAGCAATTTTATGAAGTTCAAATATAAAACAAACCAGGACGTATACTCCTTAATAATGAAACTGTAACCAAAGTTTTTTCTGGCTATTTTCGCTTTTAAAAAATAAATGGTGTTGGCATGTACAATTAACTATCTTGAGACCAAAAAACGATTTTTTGTATCTGTCAGCTTTACACACGATAATGGCTGAACCAATTTCTATGAAAATTTGTATATAAATTAGGTTGGGTCCCACTTAGAATTTTAGTTAAATGCTTTCATATCATCTTCATACACAATCCACACTATATTGACATTAGTATGAAACGATTTATTGAAAGATATATTCATATTGTTGCATGGCCTTTGTGCCAGTCTTGTGCTGTCCCGTCGACCAACTTACGTAAGGAAATGCTCAAACACATTTCAGTCATTTTTCCTCAATAACGTCCCTGCTCTACAGAACTGTCTTGCCATGGGACAACACCAACAGTATTGAAATACTCTGAAAATTGATCTCGGATTTCGGATGCTCTGGAAGTGGAACGATTTCCACCCTGCTGAGACACACCCTGCAGTGTGAAAGTTACATTATCGGTACTTGTATTCATGTCTGATGGAATGTACCAGGAAGCATTTTTTTCAAGAAGAAAGTTGTGCAGAACACAGCATGCATATGTAATAAGCTCCACTTTGTCCACTGCCAGCGGTATGACATTCAATAGGACACGGAATCTATTTGCCAAAATGCCAAAGGCATTTTCCACAGTCCTACGGACCCTGCTAAGTCTATAATTAAATATCCTTTTTTGATGGAGAAGATCACGTCCAGGATAAGGCTTCATAATGTTTACCTTTAACGGGAAAGCATCATCTGCCACAAAAACATATGGCACACTAGTATTGGACCCTGGCAAAGGACAAGATTGAGGTAAATTTAATTCTCCGGAAAAGAGTAGTTGAGTTAGAGGGCTCTCTCGAAACACCGATGCATCATGCATACGTCCATTTCTGCCAATGTCCACAAACAAGAATTTATAGTTGGCATCAACAACCCCCAGCAAGATAATGCTGTCTCTACCCTTATAATTCCTATACTTTGAGCCCTCTTTCCGGGATGGCCTGAAGTGCACATGCTTGCCATCTATGGCACCTATGCAATGGGGGTATTGCCACAGGACATGAAATTGTCCTGCTACAGCTTCCCATTCACTCGACTTCGATGGGCAGTGGATCTTCTGCTCAAGAACTGTGACGATGGCCTTCAAAGTGTCAGGCACAAGTATCGACAGAGTATTTTTTGCAATTCTTGTAGAATATGAGAGATCCTGGAATGTATTCCCTGTAGCCAGGTATCGTAAAGTGGCAGCCAATCTTGTACAGGGAGAGATAGCCTGTCTCATATTTGTATCTTTCTTCTCTATTAAAGGAGTAATCAGATGCAGAAGTTCCTCCAGTTCTCGTCTCTGCATTCTAGTATAATTTTTGAAGGATCCTGGGTCTTCAGGACTGTAATGATAATAATAATAATAATAATTTATTTTTACTCACAGACTTGTAAAGTACAAGTATTTACCATTGTCAATACATTCTATACAGTAATACCATTTTACATCTCTAATATTGACCACTTATAATCAGGGCCACCGAGAAGGGGGCAGCAAAGGGAACGAGTGCATATGGGCCCGTCAGATTGAGTCTAATTACTTTTTAATACGATGAATTAATTATTCGTCGATACATATGGGTACTATAAAATTTTGTGGGAATATCTGTGACATAAATTTGACATATTAACTCAACAATATTAGAATTAATACAAATTACCACTTCATATGTAAATATTTATATATATATTAGAATATCGGTTTCCCACATTAATGTTCATCGACACAACAACTGAGGGCCCTGGCATTTGCCTGAACTATGTTCCTGTCACTTGTACCGAACACGTTCAATTATTTATTGGCTTGTCCTTTTTAACTACCAATCACCCGCTGAGCCACTGCAATATGCTATAGTAGGGAGCAAAGATATTGGCGGGTCGTACTTAGCACATTTTTGCACGTACCACCCCCTCTCTTCTGACCTGTCCATTGGGATGACTGACTGGCAGTATGTCGATGCATTCGGGTGTAGTTGCTTGCAAGCCAATCGTTGTCTGTTCACTGTGCACATATTCAAACAGTAATTTTCAATACTAACAGTGGAATTCCTTCTGTGCCTAGTTGAGCGACATGTCTAGAAAGGGAGCGGATACGCGGAGCTAAGTGAAAGGAATTATTTATAGTGTTTACGAATACTTAAAAAAACTTTAATTAATACAACAAATTAAAATTTTCGTAATATGATTGAAATTCTGGTTATTAAGAGAATGAAGAAAACAGGAATTAGGTCACTATAAGTTTAAGTGAAATATTTTAAGATCTGATAGTATATTGGCAATATACTCATTGCAGTGAAGTAAATCGTTAAAAACCATTGTTATTATTTTATTATTATTATTATTATTATTATTATTATTATTAAATTTGCACTGATGGATTTCATTTAATATAGTATTACTAGCCATTGTTAAGTCAATTATATTATACAAAATAAAACCTCGGTACCGACACAATACTATTTACAAATTATTTACATCGTCAACACCAGTGATTTTACTCACGGGACTGGCTTCATCTTTTCTTGCAACCCTTGTTTTGTTCAAAAGGTCTCTGGTCACTGCTGTCAGTTGGTCACCTGCTGTGATTCTTCCTGCCGGAAGGTCCCTGTTGACTTTCTTTGTCGCAATCCCAGGACCGCTGCCATCATTTTTGGCCTCATTTCTGAACAGCTGGAGCCATTCATCACGACTTCTACTCTTCGTGAAGCGGATGACAATAGGACGCGTCTTCCCTGGCCTGGATGGTATGCGATGTGCTACGCTCACATCATGTTGCACCAATTCTCTACCGCCTATGACTTCCGATATTTGGTCAATCGATCATCAATCTCCGGAACTCCAAATAGCATTGTATTGTCTCTGCGTGTGTACTGCTGCAGATCACTCACTTCCTGTTTGAGATGGTCATTTTCTTACACTAGCCTCTTCATCTCCTCCTGCGTGGAGTTGAGTTCATGTCTTGTGTGCGCCAATTCCTCTCAAGACTGTCGAACTTGGAAGATATAAATTCAACTGATTTTCTTAGTTCATTCACCTAAAAATACAAATGCTATTCGATATCAGTATAGTAGTTATAAAATCATGTCGCATAGGCCTATTGTATGCCAGTAGTTTGTATTATAACAAATGAAGTGTTCACATGTGCTGTTGTTTAATGATATAATTATGAAGCTGCGCACAGAAATTACACTAAATACTGACACACAGACAGTGTTTATATGTAAACACTATTTCGATGTTACAGACTTTAGGTTACGTAGCGAGGAGTGAAAGATGTTTCGGAAGCGACCCTTCGAAGAACGTATACAGCTAAAGTAGGGGTGGAACGTGGGTTGGGTTAATATGAAGGGGTATACCTCCATCCGCCAATATTCCTGCTCCCTACTATAGTGGAATCTCCCAAACCGAAGTCGCAGAATACGTTTCCTTTTCAGTACATTGTATGTTTCATGTCAAAACTTTCGTCTTTTCGTTGTCGTTTGTCTAGTATATTCTGTTTATTAGTATTACCGGTTATAGTCAAACTGCACAATTGACAAAATTAGGCATGTCGGGAGCTGAATAGCACAAGGAGAGCCAGAAAAAATTGGAAGATATTAATACGGGTGCTAGACTGCGTGAAAAATATTATGAAGACATTAACAAAGAAGTCAGTGATGAGCCGAAAAATTTAAATTCAATTCATGGCTCTAATTTAGGGCCAACCCCACTGAAACCAATGAATCTCCTAAATACCTGAGAGCTCCTTAGTCTGGAGAGCCATCTTACTAGGTTTTTAAATTTTGATGATATAATTGATGATCTTCCATCAGTGAAGTCAAGGACAGTTGTTAGTTGATGTTGGATTGCAAGTTAGAAATTACAGGTGTTTATGAATAATGTTTTATGAAAATAATATATTGTGCTAATGTAAAGTTTTGCTAAAAGCCAAATTTTAGGATTAACTTAGTGTAAAAGTGGTCCATACGCAACGACGTCTCCAAGTAAATTACCCGTATGTTAAAATTTTGGTTTTTACACGCTGTTTCCATATAAACTCTGAAGATATTTGGGATATTTCATTGAAAGTTGGTATACTTTTGAATAACACAGGCTACACTACTAAAATCTCCATTTTGTTTTAATAATGGCTACATTAGCACACATGGGAAATTCAGGTAATTTTGGAAGTGAAAAGTCTAATTTATAAGGGGATTTTTTGTGAAGATAAATTTAATATTTTCCGAGTCGCGGTTGTATGTTCGTGAAAGACTTGTAGCCTATTTCTCTTGGACCAAAAATACAATAAAATCACCTTCCCATGCGTTAACTTCTCCACAATAATTTCGAAAAACTTCTGTTTGCGGTTTCCTTCCTTCCTTTCTACTACAAAATTCCTATAGACCACGTGCACACAAATTTTCGTAAGCGTGACGATGCGTGGTCGACGGACACAGGCAAATCTGCTCTTTTAGAATTTTAGGACAAATGTTGGCAGTGAGGAAACCATACATTGAAGATTTCCCAATAATTTAAACAAAATAATAGTGTAAAACATTTGATATAAAACGCCGAAATAAGCTACATACAGTTCAGTCCTAATATAGGTTATACATACCTCAGTTCTTCAAACAGCATTGTTAAGACATCTTGGCCCGTATTTCTACGCAGTAACCATTTTCGGCTCCACATTCTACTCCTTTTAATTTGATCCGTCTCCTCAGCGTTCAAAGCTAGCAAAACAGCAAAGGCTGCTAAACGTCTTCTTCGTACAACTTCACATACAGCTTCCATATTTGATGTTTACAAATCGTACCGCGCCAGCATCTCCAACTTCCAAACTGGGATCCAGCCAAAGAGTTTATAATACTTGAAACTCTTTGGATCCAGCATGCAAGGCAGCACGCTCCGTGTGAACGAAAACCATCACCGCAGCCACCACGGAACCCAGCACCGTAGCCACCACGGCACCCCAAAGACGTTTTATAGTTTAACCTAGACTCACTACGAGCGCTGTTCCTCGACCAAAAATTAACGGCGATAAATTTATACCATCAATTCACCACAGGCTTTGTTCAGTTCATTTCATAGAATCTTGTTTCTGGAAGACTAATGGTAATAAATTACTGAAACCTGACGCAGTTCCATCAGTTTTTAATTTTCCAGCCCATCTCACAAAGGTAATCACAAAATAAGTTTAAAAGGCCATAGCCTAGTTAGATTTTTGACCTTTAAAATAATGTTTTTTTTTTTTATGTTCATTTATTTGTAACTTATATTGAAGTACGGTGCTGAAAGTTACTTATAACATAGATCCATGTCTATATTTTGCAAATCATAATTAAAATGCTCATAAGTTAATGTTTTTTATGTGTTGGAACCCGTATGTCCACATTCAGAATTCTTACCACTTCTAAAATTTATTTCAGATTGAACAAACACCCCGTAGAGTATTAAAGATATCATTAGAATCAGACAAACATGAAACAAATGAAGAAAGTAACAGGTTTCCATTGCAAAAGCCTGAGCTTCTCTGTAAATGGTTATCTGCTGTTAAACGCGATATATTTATACCATCAATTCACCACCAGTATTGCTTTGCATCTCTCTAAATCAATTTTATTTATGAATCAATAAGTGAGTGCAAAATAAATCTGGTTAAGTATTTTCATACTATCTAGATATGGCCTAGTTACAATATTTTGACATTCTTGCACATATTCGATTTAATAATAACAGTTGATGCATTTTCTTGTTTATTGAAATATTTATTATTAGGCCTAAGCAAAATGCACACAGTGTGCAAGATTAAGTTAATGTCCTAACTCTATGAATTAAATATTTCAGGAACTCCATCGGTACAGATTTGATGAATTGTGTAAATATGAATAGGCTCAATCACGAAGACAAGAATTTTAATTGACAGTTTTAGCATAGCAGCTTAATATTTGTTGTTCACAAAGATGACGATTACTGACTGCCAGTTCCAGTTTCTCCAATTATTTGCTGTTGTAGACTACTATAGGTATGCAGGTGATTACGTTTCACTGTTTATATTTGTTTTTATCCTTGTTACTCTTTTAGCTTATATTTGGTTGTTTTTTATGGTATAGTAATAAATCTTAGTGTCTTTTGCGTTTGCGTTCTATCAGCATTACTTTTCGTCCGCTATTTTTCACGACTGCAAGATGCACACAATGTGCAAGATTAAGATAATGCTCTCACTCGGTTATTGAAATACATTTCAGGAAGCCCATCCTACGGATATGATGAATTATGTGAATATAAATACTCCCAAGTCACAAAGACGACGACGATTATTGACTGACAGTTGCAGGATTAATATCTTTGAATATTTGATGTTATAACACAAGAATGCAGGTAATTACGTTTTACTATTTATATTTGTCTTTATCCTTGTTACTCTTAGGCTCATGTTTGGTTGTTTTTATGTTGTATAGCAATAAATCTTAGTTTGTTTTACGATTGCGTTCTATCCATGATCTAGGGTTCTATCAGCATTGCTTTCCGTCCGCTATCGTCACGGCCCCAAGATGGCGGCTAGCGAACGCTTCAATTTGGGTCCAGTCGTATCTTCTGCGCACCCAGCCTGCTAGCCAACTTGGAATCCATCACAGAAACAAGCACCGTCTGAACCAGGCTTTAGTGTGATGTATTTCTTGTGTTCTTGTGTTTGTGTTGTGTTTTTGTGTTTGTTAAGTTTTTGTTTTGTCTTTCTTATGATGATGTCTATTATGTTTGGATTGTAACCGTTTTCTTGTGCTATGTATTTGATTGTGTTCACTTCTTCATTGCAGTGTTCTTGGTTCACGGGTATGTTGAATAATCTGTGTACCATTGTCCTGAATGCAGCATGTTTGTGTTGTATGGGGTGGTTAGATGTGTTGTGTATGTGTGTGGTGGTGATGGTTGGTTTTCTGTATATTTTGAAGTCCGCTAGTTAATCAATTACTTATATTCAAGTGTTAAAAGTAGTGTACGCAAGATTCAAAATGGATCAACCAGATAACTTGTCCTAAACAAGATTTCGAACCAGGGCCCGCTCGTTTCACGGTTAGACATGCTAACCGTTACTTCACAGCGGTGAACTATGCTGTTGTTAGAATACCAATTTCACAGTGCTTGTTTCTTCAAATATATTAATTTTTTACCCATGTTTATTAGACTTTTCTTGTCTTTATGAATACTTCCACCTTTCACAATACAGAGTGCACATAAAATCTCGATCCATTTTAAGAAGGAGGAGGAGGAAAGACCTACTGCACTAAAATCACAGTTCATCATAGGCTAAATGCTTACGAGTCTCTGAAAGGATGTGTGAAATGATTGAACTCTCAGCAGGGCGAATTTGCAGAGCTGGAAGTACCAGACATTTTTCCCAAGTAGCGGAAAAACAAAGATCATCTGGCTTTATAATCCGGCTATGTTTAAATCATCGACACCTGGTTTTGAGTCGAGTAGTAATCTGACTAAATACCGGTACACATAATCGTCATCACCGGCATTCTTACGCCACTCTGTGGAATATATTTTGGAAAATTAATGAAGAGAAACGTACGATGAATTAAGAGTTGGTGGTCTGAAAATTGGAAGGTTGAAAAGGAGTATTATACTAATTAACACTGTCCTCAACTCAATACATCTCGCCAAAAAAATTGTAGAAAATTGCAAAATTGTAAAAAGTGTAAAAAAAATTTAAAATTGTAAAAAAATTTGTAAAATTGTAATTGTAATCTTGTAAAATTTTGACTTGTTCCATATCGTAAAGCTTCATTGCTAATGTAAGATTTATGCAATATAATAAATGAAATGAAATAAAATGAAATGAAATGAAAATACCCTTCGCAATTAACAGCAATTTAATCGTAATTAACATTTCAATCATAACAAGCATAACCATAAACAACATGCACATTCGTAATAATCAGTAACATCGGCAGTATCATAATCGTAATCGGCGTCATCACATTCGTAACTAGCGGCATCACATTCGTAATCTGTGGCATTGAATTCTTAATTGGCGTCATCACATTTATAATCTGTCGTCAGATTCGTAATCGGCGGCATCATACTAGTAATCGAAGCCTTTACATTGCTAATCGGGTGAAATTACATTGACAATCGGCGTCATCACACTCATAATCGGAGTCTTCAGCTTCATAATCAGCGTTATCGCAGTCATCATCGGCGTCGTTATTTTCATAATTGCCTTCATCACATTTATAATTGGCTTCATAACATTTATAATTGGCTTCATCACATTTATAATTGGCTTCATCACATTTATAATCGACGTCATCACACTCGTAATCGGAGTCATCACATTCGTATTCGGCGTCATCACATTCATAATCGGAGTCATCACATTCATAAACGGAGTCGCCACATTCATAATCGGCGTCATCATGTTCATGATCGGAGTCATCACGTTCAAAATCGGAGTCATCATTTTCATTATCGGGGTCATCACGTTCATAATCTGAGTAATCACGTTCATGATCGGAGTCATCATGTTCATAATCGGAGTCATCACGGTCATAATCGGAGTCATCATTTTCATAATCGAAGTCATCACGTTCATAATCGGGGTAATCACGTTCAAAATAGGAGTCATCACGTTCATAATTGGAGTCATCATGTTCATAATAGGAGTCATCACGTTCATAATCGGCATCATCAGATTCATAATCGACGTCATCATATTCATAATCGGCGTCATCACATTCGTAATCGGTGACATCATATTCATAATCGGCGTCGTCACAGTCGTAATCGGCATCGTCACATTCCATACAGGAGTAGTCACATTAGATATAGGCGACATCATGTTCATAATCGGCGTCATCACGTTCATAATAGGAGTCATCATGTTCAAAATCGGAGTCTTCACGTTCATCATCGGAGTCATCACGTTCATAATCGGCGTCATCAGATTCATAAACGGCGTCATCACAATGACAATCGGCTTAATCACATTCATAATCGCAGTCGTCACATTTGTTATCAGAATCACCACATTCGTGATCGACGTCATTACATTGGTAATCAGCACCATTGTACTGATAATCATCAGCACCTTAACAATGAGCGGAAGTACCACCAGTATCATACTCATAAACGGCGTCATCACAATGATAATCGGCTTCATCACCTTCGTAATCGCAGTCTTCAATTTTTTTATCAGAATCACCACATTCGTGATCGACGTCATCACATTGGTCATCAGCAGCATTCTACTGATATTCATCAGCACCTTTACAATGAGCGGCAGTGCCATCAGTATCATAGTCATAAACGGCGTGATCACAATAATAATCGGCTTCGTCACCTTCGTAATCGCAGTCTTCAATTTTTTTATCATAATCACCACATTCGTGATCGATGTCATCACATTGGTAATCAGCAGCATTCTACTGATATTCATCAGCACCTTTACAATGAGCGGCAGTGCCATCAGTATCATAGTCATAAACGGCTTCATCACCTTCGTAATCGCAGTCTTCAAGTTTTTTATCAGAATCACCACATTCGTGATCGACGTCATCACATTGGTCATCAGCAGCATTCTACTGATATTCATCAGCACCTTTACAATGAGCGGCAGTGCCATCAGTATCATAGTCATAAACGGCGTGATCAGAATAATAATCGGCTTCATCACCTTCGTAATCGTAGCCTTCAAGTTTTTTATCAGAATCACCACATTCGTGATCGACGTCATCACATTGGTAATCTGCAGCATTCTACTGATATTCATCAGCACCTTTACAATGAGCGGCAGTGCCATCAGTATCATAGTCATAAACGGCTTCATCACCTTCGTAATCGCAGTCTTCAAGTTTTTTATCAGAATCACCACATTCGTGATCGACGTCATCACATTGGTCATCAGCAGCATTCTACTGATATTCATCAGCACCTTTACAATGAGCGGCAGTGCCATCAGTATCATAGTCATAAACGGCGTGATCAGAATAATAATCGGCTTCATCACCTTCGTAATCGCAGCCTTCAAGTTTTTTATCAGAATCACCACATTCGTGATCGACGTCATCACATTGGTAATCTGCAGCATTCTACTGATATTCATCAGCACCTTTACAATGAGCGGCAGTGCCATCAGTATCATAGTCATAAACGGCTTCATCACCTTCGTAATCGCAGTCTTCAAGTTTTTTATCAGAATCACCACATTCGTGATCGACGTCATCACATTGGTCATCAGCAGCATTCTACTTATATTCATCAGCACCTTTACAATGAGCGGCAGTGCCATCAGTATCATAGTCATAAACGGCGTGATCAGAATAATAATCGGCTTCATCACCTTCGTAATCGCAGCCTTCAAGTTTTTTATCAGAATCACCACATTCGTGATCGACGTCATCACATTGGTAATCTGCAGCATTCTACTGATATTCATCAGCACCTTTACAATGAGCGGCAGTGCCATCAGTATCATAGTCATAAACGGCTTCATCACCTTCGTAATCGCAGTCTTCAAGTTTTTTATCAGAATCACCACATTCGTGATCGACGTCATCACATTGGTCATCAGCAGCATTCTACTGATATTCATCAGCACCTTTACAATGAGCGGCAGTGCCATCAGTATCATAGTCATAAACGGCGTGATCAGAATAATAATCGGCTTCATCACCTTCGTAATCGCAGCCTTCAAGTTTTTTATCAGAATCACCACATTCGTGATCGACGTCATCACATTGGTAATCTGCAGCATTCTACTGATATTCATCAGCACCTTTACAATGAGCGGCAGTGCCATCAGTATCATAGTCATAAACGGCTTCATCACCTTCGTAATCGCAGTCTTCAGGTTTTTTATCAGAATCACCACATTCGTGATCGACGTCATCACATTGGTCATCAGCAGCATTCTACTGATATTCATCAGCACCTTTACAATGAGCGGCAGTGCCATCAGTATCATAGTCATAAACGGCGTGATCAGAATAATAATCGGCTTCATCACCTTCGTAATCGCAGCCTTCAAGTTTTTTATCAGAATCACCACATTCGTGATCGACGTCATCACATTGGTAATCTGCAGCATTCTACTGATATTCATCAGCACCTTTACAATGAGCGGCAGTGCCATCAGTATCATAGTCATAAACGGCTTCATCACCTTCGTAATCGCAGTCTTCAAGTTTTTTATCAGAATCACCACATTCGTGATCGACGTCATCACATTGGTCATCAGCAGCATTCTACTTATATTCATCAGCACCTTTACAATGAGCGGCAGTGCCATCAGTATCATAGTCATAAACGGCGTGATCAGAATAATAATCGGCTTCATCACCTTCGTAATCGCAGCCTTCAAGTTTTTTATCAGAATCACCACATTCGTGATCGACGTCATCACATTGGTAATCTGCAGCATTCTACTGATATTCATCAGCACCTTTACAATGAGCGGCAGTGCCATCAGTATCATAGTCATAAACGGCTTCATCACCTTCGTAATCGCAGTCTTCAAGTTTTTTATCAGAATCACCACATTCGTGATCGACGTCATCACATTGGTCATCAGCAGCATTCTACTTATATTCATCAGCACCTTTACAATGAGCGGCAGTGCCATCAGTATCATAGTCATAAACGGCGTGATCAGAATAATAATCGGCTTCATCACCTTCGTAATCGCAGCCTTCAAGTTTTTTATCAGAATCACCACATTCGTGATCGACGTCATCACATTGGTAATCTGCAGCATTCTACTGATATTCATCAGCACCTTTACAATGAGCGGCAGTGCCATCAGTATCATAGTCATAAACGGCTTCATCACCTTCGTAATCGCAGTCTTCAAGTTTTTTATCAGAATCACCACATTCGTGATCGACGTCATCATATTGGTCATCAGCAGCATTCTACTGATATTCATCAGCACCTTTACAATGAGCGGCAGTGCCATCAGTATCATAGTCATAAACGGCGTGATCAGAATAATAATCGGCTTCATCACCTTCGTAATCGCAGCCTTCAAGTTTTTTATCAGAATCACCACATTCGTGATCGACGTCATCACATTGGTAATCTGCAGCATTCTACTGATATTCATCAGCACCTTTACAATGAGCGGCAGTGCCATCAGTATCATAGTCATAAACGGCTTCATCACCTTCGTAATCGCAGTCTTCAGGTTTTTTATCAGAATCACCACATTCGTGATCGACGTCATCACATTGGTCATCAGCAGCATTCTACTGATATTCATCAGCACCTTTACAATGAGCGGCAGTGCCATCAGTATCATAGTCATAAACGGCGTGATCAGAATAATAATCGGCTTCATCACCTTCGTAATCGCAGCCTTCAAGTTTTTTATCAGAATCACCACATTCGTGATCGACGTCATCACATTGGTAATCTGCAGCATTCTACTGATATTCATCAGCACCTTTACAATGAGCGGCAGTGCCATCAGTATCATAGTCATAAACGGCTTCATCACCTTCGTAATCGCAGTCTTCAAGTTTTTTATCAGAATCACCACATTCGTGATCGACGTCATCACATTGGTCATCAGCAGCATTCTACTTATATTCATCAGCACCTTTACAATGAGCGGCAGTGCCATCAGTATCATAGTCATAAACGGCGTGATCAGAATAATAATCGGCTTCATCACCTTCGTAATCGCAGCCTTCAAGTTTTTTATCAGAATCACCACATTCGTGATCGACGTCATCACATTGGTAATCTGCAGCATTCTACTGATATTCATCAGCACCTTTACAATGAGCGGCAGTGCCATCAGTATCATAGTCATAAACGGCTTCATCACCTTCGTAATCGCAGTCTTCAAGTTTTTTATCAGAATCACCACATTCGTGATCGACGTCATCACATTGGTCATCAGCAGCATTCTACTGATATTCATCAGCACCTTTACAATGAGCGGCAGTGCCATCAGTATCATAGTCATAAACGGCGTGATCAGAATAATAATCGGCTTCATCACCTTCGTAATCGCAGCCTTCAAGTTTTTTATCAGAATCACCACATTCGTGATCGACGTCATCGCATTGGTAATCAGCAGCATTCTACTGATATTCATCAGCACCTTTACAATGAGCGGCAGTGCCATCAGTATCATAGTCATAAACGGCTTCATCACCTTCGTAATCGCAGTCTTCAAGTTTTTTATCAGAATCACCACAATCGTGATCGACGTCATCAGATTGGTAATCAGCAGCATTATACTTATAATCATCAGCATGTTAACAATGAGCGGCACTACCATCAGTATCATATCCATAACTAGCGGTATCGAATTCACACTCTCAATCAACGTATTATAATCGCACAATAGATAGGCATAGCACAAACTGACTCTCCATCAAGAACATCGCCATTACCATAGTAATATTCCACATTGTCATTGCCATAGTCACGGTCAACATTGCCGTTGCAGTTACAATTAACCTATTAGTAGAACAATCAGCTCCATCATCATCTTTAACATAAGAAGCTGCAGCATCATTGTCATGATTATAATAGTCGTGATTATAATCATAGGAATGTATTCAAAATTATCGTTAGCATAATGGTAATCATCAGCATCGCCACAGTAGTATTTATTCTCCGTTGTGAGCTGTAATAAAAGTATAATCATTATGATCAATTAATACTGTCTGTAGGTGCAACTTGTACTTTGAAATATCGGTCCCTTTGAGCGCATTTAGGCCTACATTCTCATTCCTTTGAGAATAATTGAAGACTTAACATTCTAAAGGTGCTAAGTGCCAAAAACAACTTTGAGATATTGATTAAAATACACTGGAAATGCACCATCTTTTGGGACATGAATGAGTTACAGTTGATCCACGACAAAGACAATTTAGTATGATATGCTCATATGAATGTACTTCCCTTAGATTCAATAAAATAAAATTTGAAAATTTGGCACTTAACACCTTTAGGAAGTTAGGTCTTCAATTAAGAGCAACATTGCTGTAATAATAAAATTATGGTTTTATGCATCATTTCTTTAAATCTAAATATAAACTTAATGTATATTCTATTCTTTTTATTAAAGTATGACATAAAGTCTTAAGTTAAATTTCAATTGTTGAAGTCCTAAGAGACGGAAAATCTTTCAAATTACTTTTGTCATTCTTTTAAACCGATTATTGTTTTCTAAATTTTTTATATTTTGTATCAGATGTAATAGCGAGCGTGAACTTGTAACTAGGTGATAACATTTTCCGGGCTCTTCCGTGAGTCGGGATTTCAGCCGTGGCTTGGATATCCTCCTGCTAAAGTCAAGACTACATTTATCTTAATGAAATGGAGGAATTTAAAAATCTCGATTAAATTTACGCCCTTAAACATTGGAATGGAACTAGATTAAAGAGGGATTTCAACTTAAAGGAGACGTGTTCAGTAACAATGAAATAGACGAAACAAATATGTGGGCCTGATCGTATCTTCAGGCCTGAAAAGACCAGTACTCCACTCCGGAGCTCTCTTTTTGAGTCCCATTACAATTTTTCTTCTCTCGTCTCGTAATTAATTCACGACGGCCGCCTTTTCTCTACTTTTCTCTCTTATTCCCATTCTCCTATTCTTTATTTTCCGGTCATTATTACTCTTCTTCCTTAATTTATTCATTTTATATTCCCCCTTATTTTCTCAAGCTTAGTTTTGGCTTCCTCTACCTCGCCTTCAATACAGTACTATCTCTAACCTTTGTTTTTCATGTTCGTATCCCCAGTAGTTTGAAGGCATCGTGCCTGACTTCATCTTCCCATCTCTTCCTGGAGTTTTCAACCTTGAAGTTTCGAGAAAATGGCCTTTTACGGTGTGAGGATCTCAACATTCATGCCCAACCCCCCAACCTGGAGGACCAGGTCTCCACACTTATGTCCGCCGGAGACAGTGTGATTCGGTTATACACCCCTGTCACAGGGTACCAATTTTAGTCGCCTTTTACGAAATGAATGGGCTATATTGGGACTGTTCTTCAACCCAGTCACCACACAGAGTATCTCTTTGAGTGGGAAGCCTTAATACTTCGTCAAACTAAAGGCCTTTTGGGATCTCTAATAGAATGAAATTATTATTATTATTATTATTATTATTATTATTATTATTATTATTATTATTATTATACCCTCTATTATTAACTAAGATTTAGTACAGGGACATACTTTAATTTTTACTAACATTTTTAATATTAACCTGGCTATACCGTTGGATCAACGCCGTTTGCTACCCACGACTGGAGTTCGATGATACTGGCGTAATATACAACAAATCACTTTACTAGGTATAGGAGGGAAGAAAAGTAGTTCATCCATTTACGTAAACTAGGAAATACCGCGCTTTTGAGTTTGATCATTTTCATTAAGTTTTTGTTTAATCAAAATGCAGTACAGTATTCACAGTGAGTGTTTTTACTCACGAATTGAGCTGTCCATGTGGACGTATTCATTATGCAGTGTATATTATACTGTCTACAGCACATTAACGTACAATATACAGAATGAAGTTAAATTGAAAAATAATCATAATATGGATATTTAAACACATGTTTGAAAATGGTGGCCGTTCATTTCGATACAGGCTTCAGTTCTAATGTGCATATTATCACACTATAGACTACTGTACCTAATCCCAATTACCAGTTTCGTCCTTCGTACTAGTAACTCATATTGATATAATTCTGTACCTACTCTATAAAAGAGTACCTTACGTACTGTAAATTCAATCTTCACTTCAGTTCGATCCATAAAGATAAAATTACTCAGACATACTATCTACTGTCCGTCCAAGTGGTTATGTCGTAGGGTCGTAGAAAGGGAGAAAATCACGTGACAGTTAAGTTATTTTAAACAGTTGTATAATATTACGTAGACGTCCAATTCCTAACAGAAATTAATGTTCTCAGAAAAGAGCTAAGACGACAGCCCAGCCACTAGCTGGCGAATAAAAGCTGGTGGGGGAAACCGGGATACGACGTCGGCAAATGGACGACAGTACCTGTGCGAAAATGATTCAATATTGAAAGCTCTTTCGTCAGTGGAAAACGCGAATATATTTTTGGAACGTACTGTTTTGCTATGACGGTAAGGCTACTATGATTGTATATGCGGTCTTGGATCTGTGTGGAGGACGGTTGAACTTCGTTAGTAGAAGAGGTGGGAGTGAAGTACATTAAAAAATTCAGGTACAATAAAAATTGAAATAAAAATAAAATGATGTCCCTGTACAACCAGGAGACCACACAGAAGCAACAGAAAATGAATCCTATATAGAAAAGAATTTGAAATTATATACCGGTCTGAATATTTGGAATCAAAAGATGTCATAAAGAATAAAAGTCGTTGATATTCAGACAGGTAAATAGACAGATCCTATTGGCATTGCACCAAATTCTGTTGGATGCACGCAGTCGCCGTTGGAATGTGCATTCCTTTCAACTCTAATCGCAGTTGCATTTCCATTATTGTTTTTTGTGTGTATTTAATGGCCACTAATTCCAAGGCGAGGCTAGATCTCCTGATATTCGCGTTCAAGACATTTGGTATGAGAGGATACCCTTCCCATACAGAACATAAAGAATGTTATTGTGATAATGTATGTATTTATTTACACTGCAAGTGGGCAAGCACCCAGTGGCAGTGGTATATACAATATAAACAATACACAATAAAATGATAAGCAATACACAATAAAATGTACAATACACAATACAATTTTACAACACATATACAATTTTATACACAATACAATAAGAATACACAATACAATTTAACACAATAATAATAAAATATAAATAAAATACCTAATTTTACAATACAACCTACATAATTATGTATAGGCCCTACATAAGTTTCAATAGTCTTTCACGTTACTCTCATCTCATTCCCTGTAGTGGCACTATGACGCATTTCACTGACACTTCAGCACACATTTCACTGACACTCTGTAACACATTTCACTGACACTATAGAACACATTTCTTTGACGCTATAAATTATCACTGATCGGAACTGTTCACTGCACTGTAAAACCATAACTTCACTGACTCACCTTGCTTCACTGATACAACAGTTCAAATAAGTCAAATAATTACATCCTTATGCATACTTATAAACAGAACTACATTTAAAACAGAACTACATTCGTAATATTCGTAGAAACTCTGTCTAATCTATAGCAAGGAGTTGTTTTCTTTCCTTGTGTACGCAGAATCAGATACTGAAAATTGTGCAATTATGTAGGCCTACGCCTACAAAATTTATGAAATAATCACTATGAATGTGTAGTTTCAGGGAATAATATAGTCTCCAAAATCAGAGTTTTAATAATCTAAAATGTATTACCGGTAAGAAATTACCTTTGGAATATCAAAATGTAAAAATGGAACTCAGAATTTAATAAACTTGTGTCCTGAAGATGACACATAACGTGTCATTTGTACAGCGCATACATTTTATCTTTCCACGCTCAGCATCGCGTACTTCCGCGAGCATGGAAAAATAAAATGTGTGCTCTGTACTTATTATGCGTTTCGCAACAATTCAGTTCTGTATCATGCAACCAGTGATATAAAATAATGGAACACTTAAAACTATATGATATAAAGAGTGGTACGCATCATAATCCTTAGGCCTACTAATCAAAGAAAGTGGGCCCTTGGCCTGAGCGAAGGTCAAAATTAGCTCATCCAGAAGTCCTCGAAGGCATGCGGATGGCAGGGTACAACTTTTAAATGTTGGAAAATAACTAAACATACAATGGTGGAACAAAGTAGGTCCGTGGCTCATTTCGTTTCGGACTCATCCCGATATAGAGTTTTAGGAAAGCAAATGAAAACCACAAGCAGGATGAGTTGTTTCAATTTAGGAGACCAGTCAAATTACTGAAATCGCCAAAAATGACTATTTTTTATTATTGGTTTAAAAAATTCTACATTTCATTGCGAATAAAAAAATATATAGTTATATATGATTCTGACGTTAGTTACGTCCTTAGTTTGACATTTAAAAATGGTCTGCCACGCCCACTGGATTCGTTTTCGTTTGTATCATTAGATAATTCGTTGAATATCGTGATATAAAAGTGATCTATCAACGTGAGAGAAATTTTACTGGTTAGAGAATATTTCAGTTTCTTTGTTGCCGACCCTGTCTTCGATTTATCGAAAGGAAATGGAAAAGAATCTAGTCATAGATACTATAGAGAGGCTAAAGACCTCTGATAAGCGCTCCCTGCTGAGGCCAACAGTGCTATGGATCGTTCCCTAAAAAACATGGCGGTCTATAATACCGCCAGCCTCCGCAAGGAGTGCTTATCAAAAGTACACTGCAACGAGTTGGTACATGTATTATATTTTTCAGATACATCAATATTTAATTTAAACATTGCGCTATAGGTTTTGTAAAAAGCTGATTTATAAATGAAAAGTAATAATTAAGACTTCAAAATTTCCAAAAATGTCTAATTCCCTCGGATTTAAATGAAATGTACCGTAAATCATAATATTCGTTGCTGGATAATTAAACTCTGTCAATACAGGTACCATTGCCGCAGAGAATTATAAGATAAGACGGACTGAGCATAAGCGAAGTATCTGTATTAATAAGTTTGTACCATCAAGAGTTTAGTATTTATTGTGTTTATAGGGCCTACTCCAATTTTCTTTTTATTAATGCGTAGGGCTCTTTTTGTTAATAAAGAGGAAAGTTAGCATTTGCATCACACACAATTTGTCATTATTGTTCAAAATAATGTAAGAACAGTTTTATTCTGCAAAAGCCTCTGCTTAGTTGCGAGACACGTGTGAGATGAATGCTTGTTTCAAATTATATATTAGCCTACACGATGTCTCCATCACGCGACAATTTTTGTTTCAAACTATATTAGACTACACGATGTCTCCATCACGCGACAATATTTGTTTCAAACTATATTAGACTACACGATGTCTCCATCACGCGAAAAGAAATGTATCTAGCTCTGGCTCCTGTTGTTTCTGATAGCAATGTTAATCGTAAGTATCTTATCGTTTCAATAAATGTGGTGAGTTATGATCATGAGTAACTTTCTATTAGTGTCATTCTTTAATTATTATGTTGCATGCTAAGAGATTATTTGTAGTTTTAATAATTTCAGTTTTCAAAAGTTGTCTATGTTAATTCCAATTTCAAATGAATTTTTCTCAATAACTTAATTACTGGATATTTTTTTTTTAATTTTCGCCACTACCTTTCCTATATTTTACTACTATTAGTTACATACGTCGTCTCTCTTGATATCACCTGGTGAGCACTGAATTACATAATTTCATATTAGGTTAGATTAGCTGTAAGGTAATTAAATTTGTGACGAAGTCAAAAAATTATTTATTTTTCTTCTGCCGATTAAATTCATCCGTCTTTAGGTGCTTTGCTTTGGTTGCATCGAGTATAGCTTGTCATTTAATATCTGGGCTATATTTCGTGAAACTAATAAAACATATGCCTACAGCTGTTATAAAACGTAAAGTTTTGTGTGTATTTCACTTTTTACTTATTAACATAGTCTTAATATGTAACTCAATTCACAATAATACTAACTTCGTCACAGTCATTTCCTACAACATCCGAGCCACGCCCCTTTGTTTTGACTAACCGAAACATGGCGGACCAATGTTCAATTGTCTTCAACTTTCTGAGGCCTTTGTCCTCTCTATAGTATCTAACTCGTTGAATCTAGTAAACTTTGTTTTATTTATGTGTTCCTCGTGTATACATAAAGTGACCTTGTTGTTACTGAGTTTTTCTTGGTCTGTTTTTTTTATTGTGGGTGTGATTTGAGAATATGGGACGAAGTACGAGTGTTTTTAAGAAGAGAAAGTTCACTGGCAACATACATACAAGAAAGCAGTCTGTACATAACAATGAAACTGTACGGAACAGTTCTCCTAGGCCTAACCTAAATGTTAACCATGAACCAAGTTCTTCTAAGAAGAAGCTTAGTTATTTAAATAATATAGAAAGTGAAGCAGCATATAATAACAGTCAGAAATTTAATAATATCATTGTAAATTTAGATATTATTTCGAATCTCGTTCAAGACAATGTAAAATGTAAATATTGTGGCAGTGTAGATAGTGTGTATATAACTGAAAATCTTCAAAATAGGCGTGGACTCGCATCGAAACTTATTTTGAAATGTAAACATTGTAACTTGAATGTCTCTAAGAGAACCTCAAAATTTACGAGGCATTCATTTTATGATATAAATGTCAAATTAGTGTATGGTATGAGGTGCATAGAAAAGGGACTAGATGCAGCTAAAACACTCTGTGCAGTCTTAGACCTACCACCTCCAACTGCAATTTTTCAAAATTACAGCAGCATGCTCAACAGGGCTATAAAAGAAATTAGTACAGCATCGATGATGAATGCTGCTAAAGAAACTGTGGAAATTAATGGTTCCACAGACATTGCTGTTGCTGTTGATGGTACTTGGCAACGAAGAGGACATACATCACTTAGCGGTGTAGTGACAGCCACATCAGTAGCCACAGGCAAAGTGATAGATGTCGAATGCCTCACCAAATATTGCTCTAAATGTAAATTGAAAGTAGGTGCCCACATATGCCATGCTAACTATGCTGGGCCTAGTGGAGGGATGGAAGCTAAGGGAGCAGTAGAGATATTTTGCAGATCTGAGCATGCACGTAGTGCACGATATGTTGAATTCCTAGGGGATGGTGACTCCAAGGCTCACCTTGCTGTGAATGAAGCCAAGCCCTATGGTGACATAAAAATAGAGAAGGCAGAATGCATAGGGCATATACAAAAGAGAATGGGAGCAAGACTATGGAGGCTTGTGAATGAATGGAAAGGAAAGAAGCTCTCTGATGGCAAGGCACTGTCAGGGAAAGGTCGACTGACAGGCACTGAAATTGATAACATCCAGCGATATTATGGACAGGCAATCCGTAATAATTGTCATGACCTTAGTTCCATGAGGAAAGCAGTGTGGGCCACCTACTTTCACAAGCTCTCCACCGATGAAACACCACAACATGGTCTGTGTCCAGCGGGTGCTGATTCATGGTGCAGATATCGAAGAGCCGAAGTGTCTGGTGAGGTTTATGAACATAAGCACTCTCTACCAGAAACTGTAATGAACCTGATGAAACCGATTTTTAGAGACTTGAGTGATGAAAATTTACTGAGGAAGTGCTTGCATGGGCGCACACAGAATGCAAATGAGAGTTTTAATAATTTAATTTGGACCCGTGTGCCTAAAACAGTTTTTGTGGGGTTAGATACCTTGAAGATTGGAGTAAGGGATGCTGTGCTCTCATTCAATGAAGGGGCAATAAGCAGAGTTAATGTATTGGAAAATATCGACGTTGGATGTGGGAGGAACATGAGGACAGCATTGTTGAAGATCGACAAGCAACGTGTCCAGAAAGTGGAGGTCGAAGCAAGTAATATCACAAAAGAAGCCAGAGTGAAGAAGAGGAACGAAAAGAGGAAGAGAGAAGAAGAAACAGAGGAGGGACAGAACCACTATGCTCCAGGAATGTTTTAAGGTACACAAAATGGTGCAAAATAGGTTTTCTTGTAATAATTATTTTTAAATTAGTTTTTCTAAAAACTATATTTTTTCACAATTATGAACGAATTTCTCAGAAACTACTTAACCAAAATGAATGAAACTTTGCACACACATTTACCTTAATATATTACAGAAATTGATGAAGAATTACATATGTGGGACTATTGATTGCATAACAGTGACTAATTATGCATTGAAAAAAGTATGAAATTTAAGAATATTAAATTCTTATAAGTTGCAAAAATTTTTTTTATTGGTATGACTGTTCTATAATACTTGCCTGTTCGTTAATTGCCTTCTTATAAGTCATTTTTGGAGTGTGCAAAGTTTGAATCAATGTTCTATGATATTTTCTGAGAAAATGGTGCATAAAAATTACTATATTTTTAAGATCAATTATTTTTAATTACAAAATGAAAATTTCAATATCATCGAAACTACACCTCCAATCTGCTTCATATTTACACAGTATATGCACACATATGTCTACAATATCTCTGCAAAATTTCGTTACAGTGGCTCAAGTGTGTCCCAAGTTATTGAAGTTTCAATGTAAATGTGAAAATTACACCCCTTCAGTCTTTAATCTCCCCTTAAGTAAAATACTGCTCGCCAGTGCGGCAAGCCTAGCAACAACAGTTATGTTGATACCACAAACTCCTGCTTGTAACAAAACAAACGTCCACACCTGTGGAGTAGCGGCTAGCACGTCTGGCCGCGAAACCAGGTGGCCCGGGTTCGATTCCCAGTCGGGGCAAGTTACCTGGTTGAGGTTTTTTCCGGGGTTTTCCCTCAACCCAATAGGAGCAAATGCTGGGTAACTATCGATGCTGGACCCCGGACTCATTTCACTGGCATTATCACCTTCATCTCATTTAGACGCTAAATAACCTTAGATGTTGATACAGCATCGTAAAATAACCTAGTAAAAAAAAAAACAAAAAACAAACGGTCCACTGCTGTGGAGTAAACATTAGTATGTCTGACTGTGAAACGAGAGGGCTCGGGTTCAAATCCTGGTTGCGACAAGGTTACCTGGTTAATGTTTTTTTTTTTTTTTTTTTTTTTCCCCCCCCTTAACTTATTAAAGGGAAAATGTTGGATAACCTTCGGCGCTACAATTTTTGCACTCGGATATGCGAAAAGAGGAAGTTGAAAGTTATATAAATTAGCATATATCTTAAAATATGTTTTTAGACAGCCATTCCTAAAAGTAGAACTTACTACGCTAGCCAAGCGTGTTAAAAATTTACTATTGTGTGGTAGCATGCTAAAAGGCCTTTTAACACTAGTGCGAAAAGTATTTTAACACAGTTTCAACTGTTTGCTCCGATTCTCATTTGTTTCCCACCAAGTATCACACAGCATTATTTTATTGATAACTATATGAACTTGTTATTGCTATCCGTTTCATTCTGCACATTTAAAGAATAATTTTGATCAGCGGAGAAATATCTTCGCAGAATTAACAAACAATCTGCCTTAGGTTAACCCCGTTAACCGATTGTGAGTTAGCTTTAGACATGCTAAATGCACACGAATAAAATAAAAAAAGTACTCACTTCACAACTGGAAAATGGAAAAATCTGTAGGCTTATGCACCGACAAACTGTTAACAATTAAACTCTATGGGCCGTATTCATAGACATTCATAGCGCGGGCTTCCGGTGGATGATCAGCGAACTAACGTGTTCCGTATTCATAAACCAGTGTTAGATATATGATATATGATATATGCGATGCGATGCGAATCCTGTACAAGTAACCAGTCGATAGCAGGGGCTAGTTTATCACGCTTGTAGCGCGGGCTAGCAAAATGTCTATGAATAGCACCCTTAAATTCTCTAAGCATGGATATCGATTTTCAACTAGACCCTATCTGCTTTAGAAACAATACCTACCCTATCCCAGCCCTCCTACAACTCAGCTGTCAGTGACACACCACAAATGCGGGTTTTCCAGCCGACCGGATAAAGAAGGTACAGAATATATTATTTGTAAGTCCGCATTATTTTCCGAAAGTAACAAGTATATAGTGTTTTATTCCTTTTGAATATGCATGATTTACTAAACATTGATAACACCAATATATGTGCATCTATAAGTAGCTTCAAATGACTAAAAGAAAGACAGAAAAAATGAAATAAAATAAGAATGCTTAACATTACTGAACAATGACTCAAAGCTGGAAACTCGTAAAAAAAAAAAAAGAAAAAAGAAATTTCGCTTAGAGCCGCATTCACTGACAAACGTACTTCTACTTCCATATTCTCCGGTTCATTCATTCATTCATTCATTCATTCATCATTCATTCATTTTATTCCATAGATCTTACATGAGCAATGAAGCTTTAAGATGTGGAACAAGTCAAAATTTTACAATATTACAGTTACAATTTTTACGAATTTTTATAGTTTTACAATTTTGTAATTTTCTACAATTTTTACAGTTTTGTGCAATTTTTTACAATATTTTGGCGAGATGTAGTGAGATGAGGTGAGGTCCGGGATTCGCCAAAATATTGCCCGGCATTTGCCTTTTGGTTGGGGAAAACCTCGGAAAACCCCAACCAGGTAATCAAATCAAAGGGGGGTAATCAAATCAAAGGGGTTGATGCCAAGGACTCGCCATAGACCATCCGGCTTCAGTCCCACGGCTGTGGAAAACCTCGGAAGAAACATCCTATAGGAGGTCCTGGATAAAATTAAAAATAAAGGTCATATCCCTGATCACGTATATATATCAGGGGACATATCCAACCTCGTATTTATTAACCACATTGGCCCGAGCTCATGATGGCAAAATTTTGAGAAAAGAAAAAAATAATAAGGCTGAAAATATATTGTCGATATTTTCCTATTTCGCAAATGCCTATTATCTATGTATGTATGTAATGCTCAACCAAATTGATACATCATCATTTGGTTTCTGGCAGACCAATACAAAGTCCCCATAGAAGATTTAAAATTTACAAGATTTTTACAAACATTTGAATGTTCCCAATTCATAATAGAATTTTCCTCATTACAAACGACGCACTAAGGTAATGGTAAAAAACCCAGTTTATATAAATATTCCACCAGGCAGTTGTGTCCTGCGGCAATCCTTATGGCAGCTATAATCTCTTTATGGGGGTGATCAGGAAGTATCTCTGACAGATCAACAAGACTAGCCCATTTCTTTCCATCATCCTATATTTTAAGATCTAAGAGAAACTCATTCTTAAATGAGCGGTTAACTATCGTAAGTCTATGTTAAATTGTAGCTACATGTCACTTTTTTTTTAGTTTGATTGCTAAATGTCTATGCAATCTGCATAAGTAAGTTGGTGGGGGGGGGGGGGCGCAATTTTTTTTTCGGCCACTGTAAGTGCACAAGTATCACTTGTGACGTTCAGACGTTGACTAAACAACAACAATATCAATCAATATCAATTAATGTTAACACAAAGAATTTAAAACCTGTTACCTGCTCATCTGGTATTACACATCATTTATTGAAATTTTTTTGTATAACTGATATAATTCTCCACAGAAATAAAAGTTGTTTCCCTTTCATTGTGTGACATTTAAAGATTACATTCTTTTCCAATATTTGAAGGTGAAAATCAGCTGTCTGGAGATTGTCAAATACTTTCAAAGGCTATACTACGGGTTAGATGATCATCTTGCTTGACATACAGTAGGTAGGCCTACACAGAAAAAAAACTGCACGAAATATCTAAAAGAATATCTGAAAATTCCACATACTGGTATCTATAACTAGAAATTCAGAAAGATTTTGTTAAAATCATGTCAGAAACTTAAAAAGTACACAATATAAAGTAAAAAATTCAGATTATCACTTTCACTTTACTCATGGGTGACACATCGAAGTTCAGCCATATTGCAGTTAGTAGTCTATCTCAGTATTAACTTTTATTCCCTTTCTTTAGGTTATTTGAGCAAAAAATATATTATGCAGTCATTTTGGCCCTCTGGTAATTTTATTACTGCTCGTTGATCCTCAGCCACTTTAAACTTGGACACCCCTGCTTTAATGCACAAATGGCTATATTAAGTCATGTACCAATTATTGTGATCCCTGTATAACAATCAAGAATTTCCTTTCGAATTCTATCCATCGATACAGTGTACAACTTAGGTAGATGATAATAATACTTACTCACAAATGGCTTTTAAGAAACCCAGAGGTTCATTACCACCATCACATAAGCCCGCCATACGTTCCTGAGTAAGATTAATCCAGTCTTTACCATCATATCCCACCTTCCTCAAACCTATTTTAATATTATTCTTCCATCCACATCTCAGCCTTCCCAAAGGTCTTTACCCCTCAAGTCTTCCAACTAACACTCTATATGCATTTTTAGATTTACCCATACATGCTACATGCCCTGTCCATCTCAAAAGTTTGGATTTAATGTTCCTAGTTATGTTAGGTGAAATAATAATAATAATAATAATAATAATAATAATAATAATAATAATAATAATAATAATAAAAAGCTATCTCCGTAACATGCCATGAAGGCACTCGAGGGGCATGGAGGTAGAGCCCCATGCTTTCCATGACCTGGGCACTAGAATAAGGTGGTGTGGTCGGCACCACACTCTGACAGCCTTTTACCCCCGGGAAAGACCCAGTACTCAATTTGATAGGAGGCAGAGTGAACCTCGGGGCCATTCTGAAAGATTGGCAATGAGAAAAAATCCTGTCACTGCCTAGGATTGAACCCCGGACCTTCCAGTCCGTAGTCAGCTGCTCTACCATAATAATAATAATAATAATAATAATAATAATAATAATAATAATAATAATAATTTATTGAAGAGGTGGAAAAATTCAAATATCTTGGAGCGAAAATAACAAATATAAATTACACCCATGAGGAAATTAAACACAGAATAAATATGGGAAATGCAAATTAAACACAGAATAAATATGGGAAATGCCTGTTATTATTCAGTTGGGAAGCTTTTGCTATCCAGTCTGCTCTCAAAAAAGCTGAAAGTTAGAATTTATAAAACAGTTATATTATTGGTTTTTCTGGACTCTCACTTTGAGAGAGGAACAGAGGTTAAGGGTGTTAGAGAATAAGGTACTTAGGAAAATATTTGGGGCTAAGTGGAATGAAACTACAGGAGAATGGAGAAAGTTACACAACACAGAACTACACGCATTGTATTCTTCACCTGACAATTAGAAATATAAAAAATCCAGACATTTGAGATGGGCAGGGCATGTAACATGACAAGTATGGTCGAATCCAGAAATGCATATGTGTTAACCAGTTATTTGGAATCTAGGATTCCCATTCATTGTTTTTTCTGGGACAGTCCTGGCTTTACTAAAATATCCCAATACTCACATGACCATGTGGTTGTTGGAGGTGGCGACTGTCTCAGTGCCTGTATTTGCACTCTTGCTTGATTTAGAATTATTTGCTGTAGAGATTATAATCCTATTTCTTCTTTCACTAACACATGCATATGTCAGCTTCTTTCTTCAACTTTTTGTACATGCTGACAACAATATATCCTATGGTTACCAGATTTTTTTTACAGGTATCGATATATGAAAATACTATTTTTTTTCTCTGAGTTTGCTGTTCACTTATATTGTTTTTACACATCCTAAAGAATTAAAATATTCGTTCCATTTACACATTAAAAATGCATTATATTCACTCTGCTTAACTACTACTACTAAAACTACTGTATTTTTTATATTCCAATTCTATGCAGGTGTTTGATCAAATAGTCATGGCCTGTTGCCAATCTAAATGCAACTACAGACTCAAATCAAATCAAGGAATGGATTCGGAACACCTCAAAATCTGTGCTTCAGTGGCTGACCATGACAATATCTTTGAAAAATATTGGAGTGCAAGAGGTCAAATGACTTTATTGTCAAACGCCTGGCATTAGAAAACAACACTTTTTAGAACTGTGAATATTTTTAAGCAGATCTTCTCCAGATCCCAATTTTGCTCCTGACAGGTCATGTTGAAGTTTATTAAGATAGCAAGTAATTACATATTTTTAAGTGCAATCTACAATGACAAATTCTCGTTAATTAATTTTCAACTGTCTTGTTGAGGGGAAATTTAAATTTATTGTAGAAGTTTCTCAGTGAATACAAACCAAGTGCTAAGTACTAATGGTGCTATGAGATTCATTTTAAATTACTTTTGCGTACAGTTATACTGTACATAACATTCTTCTAAAGATAAAGCATGTCGATAATATCTTGAAGGAATGATATTGGCAATTATTTCCAAAATCTTCAGTATTTTCAGTTTGAAAATCTGGTAACCGTAGCCCAAATCTTTCTGAAAGCTACAGTAGTATAGTGATAATATTCGTACAGGGTTTTTCAATCAGCACTTCTTTTATGTTTCAGACACGAAATACCACCCGAAGCTTCTCACCCACTGAGACAAGGCAATGAGACAAGAAGGATTGGTTTCAGGGCTGTCCACCACTGCAGTGCACTGGAGTGCCACACAATAACAACCAATTTTCTCTACTGCATGTCAGTACAGAGTTATTATTGGAGAAGTAGGTTGTTTTCATGAATAGTGACTGAAATGCGAGTGGAATTACTACCAAAACAGTGACAGTTCTACTTCATCAGATGAGGAATCAATGTGCTTCGTCTTATAGTTTTATTGCCAGTATGGAGGAAGAGGAAAAGCCTGAACGAAAAGTTTGGGTTCATGAAATAAATCAAACGAGGGATATTTTTGGTAAATTCCACCACGTATATCCAGATCTGTGAAAGAACAGTATTAAATTTTTCTTTCCGCATATCAGAAGAAAATTTAACAAACTGTGCAGCAGCAGGTACATACACACGACAACCACACACCACAGTATCTAAAATGTAAGCATGTGCCACGTGTACATTCTTTGCCAAGTGATAATGTGGAGGAAGTTCACCTGATGAAGACCCAAAAGTGTCCGAAGGGTGACAAAGATAAAAATTTTGGTTCTTTGTTTCTCCTACACACTGCACATTGGTGTGAGGTGACGAAAGGCGATGGGAAGCTCCCAAGACTTCTCCAGTGACCTCTTCTCTTTGCCTATACATGTCCCCTTCCAGTAGGCGAGCTCCTATTTGATTACACAAAAGTTTCCCTGGTGGAAAAAATTCTCTTGTCTTCTTTTCACCTAGCCTTGCCTCAGTGGGTGAAAAAATTAAGATCTATTGGGATGTCAATCCAGGTTTATGTCTAGGGCTAGGATTTTGATGACCTATAAATCATGAAAAAATGTCCTAAAAACAATCAATGCATTTATAACCTAAAAATCTTAAAAAAAAAATGCCCATAAAAATTCCCTAAAAATTGTTCTTACATAATTGGCTTAGTAGGAAAAGAGATTTTGTATTACTTCATATTTAGAATAGTAATTAAATTAAATTCTAGTACTAACATTTAAGTTTATTGAATTTTACATAATTTTTTCTAAGTGGTACAATTTCATTAATTACACTAGTCTACAAGTTTTAACTTTGAAAATTGTGCCGAAATGAAATATTGTTATTATCCACATATTTGCTATGCTGAATCCAAAAATGGAACCCATTTTTCAACAGCACCCTCCGATTTTCAGTTATTACCCTTATTACACTTCTGAAAAGTTCGATACTATATAAGCAATTCACACTTTTAATATCTAATGTAGAATGCATAAACATAATATTCCATTGTTATAATAGTGTTAGTAGTAGAAATGAAGTATCCTTCATGTTATAATGATGTAAATGGCTACTTACATTTACATAGTAGAAGGCAGGCGTCGCTTTAAAACACTTTTCTTTTTGTGTGTTGTAGTATCCTCTCTTTGTAGGAACCAGCAGTAATCACTCATCATAGATGGATCCCATCTCCCCTTATAGCGCTGTTCAATCTATAAAATGTCGTGGTGAAAGCGTTCCCCTTGTTCGTCACTCACTGCACCCAAGTTTTTAGGAAAAAAATTTAAATGAGAATGCAGGAAGTGAATTTTGAGAGACATCCTGCATCCCAAATTCTTATAATTTTGAAGGAGACTCCGAACTAGTTCGTCACTATTTTCTTCCTTCTTGTTGCCCAGGAACCCATTCACAACACTTTTAAATGACTCCCATGCTGCAAGTTCGTTTGGAGTTAATTTTTCTAAAAAAGATTGGTCACCCATCACTTTTTTACTCTGAAGTCCAATGAATATTCCTTCTTTTAATTTTGCATCACTCAAGCCAGGGAACATTCTTCGTAGATATTTGAAACCTTCGCCTGTTGTGTCCACACCTTTCACAAAGTTCTTCATGAGTCCTAATTTAATGTGTAAATGAGGGAGATATATTTTTTGTGGGTCAACTAAAGTTTTAAATTTTACATTATGTTCTCCGGGAGTGAAATCTTCTCTTCTTGGCTATTCCTTGACTACATAGTGATGTTGAGTATTCCGGCTGTCCCAGAGACATAGAAAACAAGGATATTTAGTGAATCCACTCTGCATTCCAAGTAGAAGACCAATAACTTTAAGATCCCCGCAAACATTCCATAAATTGAATTTTAAGCTTATAAATTGAATTAATCTACTTCATATGAATTGTATAGCTTAACGAAAATAAGTTTGCAAATTGAACTAATTTGATTGTATATGTTTGTATAGTTTGGCTGATGAATTGTATATGTTCTTAAAATGATTACTAGTCTGTGTAGCTCTACTGATGAATTGTATATAGACCTACTGTAAATTGAATGGTAATATGTATAGCTCAACTGATGAATTGTTTATGATTATAAATTGAATTAATCTACTTGATATTAATTGCACAAATTTGTATAGCTTAATGAAAGTATGCTACTTTGCATTGTATATATTTGTATAGTTTTGGCCGATGAATTGTATATGCTTTAAATTGAATAGTAATCTATATAGCTCTACTGATAAATTGTTTGTGTTTGTAATTTGAAGTAGTTTGCATGATATGTATTATCAATTTCTGTATATCACAACTGGTTGAATTGTTTATGCCTTAAATTTAATTAAATTGTTTTGTATTATAATATAGCTCAACTTATGAATGATCGTTTGCGTTTGTAAATTTAATAATCTGATTGGCTATGTATTGTATACTTTTAGTAGAGCCATCGATGTAGCTCAGTTGGCAGACTCGCTGGGCTGCTGTTCCGGAGCTGCGTTCGGGCTTGGGTTGGATCCTCCTTTGGACTTTGGTTTCTTCCGAGGTTTTCCACAGCCGTGGGACTGAAGCCGGATGGTCTATGGCGAGTCCTTGGCATCAACACCTTTGATTTGATTACCCCCTTCGATTTGATTACCTGGTTGGGTTTTTCCGAGGTTTCCCCCACCGAAAAGGCAAATGCCGGGTAATATTTTGGCGAATCCTCGGACCTCATTTCATCTCACTACATCTCGCCAAAATGTAAAAAAATTGTACTACATTGTAAAAATTGTAGAAAATTACTAAATTGTAAAACTATAAAAATTTGTAAAAATTCTAATTGTAATATTGTAAAATGTTGACATGTTCCACATCTTAAAGCTTCATTGCTCATGTAAGATCTATGGAATAAAATAAATGAATGAATGAATGGTTTTCATATTTAATGGCTTGAAGAATATGACACATGTTTTCATATGTTTCTTTCATTGCTGCACTGTATGCTACAGGTATAGAGGGACGTTTATTGCTATTGTGTAATAAAACAGCTTTCAGACCAATTTTAGAAGCATCTATAAATAAGCGCCACTCTTCAGCATTATATCCAATTCCTAGTTTTAACATTAGCCCATTTACATCGCTGCATGCACAAACTCCAGAATCTGTAACTATGAAAAATGGCAATAGGTCCTTATTTCTGTTTCTAAATACTGAAACAGTAGTATATCCAGCACCTTCCATTCCTGAAGACGAGATCCTAGAAGCTCAGCCAGCTGTTTAGGTAAGTACAAATCACGTACCAGATCGTTGAGTTCTACTTGCTTTATTAAATGTGGCTTTTCTTCTTCATCTGGAATGTAGACGTCATCCCTTGATGTAAAGGGCTGCACATCATCAGATGACAATATGTCAGATTCCGATTCTTCTTGCCATGGAGAAGGTGGAATGGGAACAGGTAAATTTTCTCCATGAGGTATTGGTCTTATAGCTGATGGAAGATTAGGATACTGAATAAGTCTCTTATTTTTTTAAGAAAATCCAGTAACATTGGTTAAGCAGAAATAACAGTCATCTTCGTAGTAGTTTTGTTCATGCCACACCATTGGTACACTGAAAGGTAAGTGCTCTTTTCTTCCCTTTAACCACTGAGTCAGTCTTGCATTACATGTTTTACAACTCACATGGGGTGCCCAGACACGATCCTGATCCCCAAAGCCGCAACTGAAATAAAATGTATATGCCGTCTTAACAAGATTAGTAATTTCGCGCCTCTGAGATTTCAGAGTAAACTCACCACATATGTAACAAAATATATTCAGAGGGTTTTTACAACTACGCCTTTGCTTTTTCATTTCATTTCACACAGAACTGCTAACAAAACTTCTACACCCGAACTGAACAAAGTACAGACTGACTGTCTTTGTTTTCATTACCAGGCACCCTCTAAGTCTATCTTATCTTTCAAATATCAGCAAACCATAATTCAGATGTGTCAAGTTAAGAGGGTCTTTATTTAATGGATGGAAACCAAAGAAGTACTACATATATACTAGGTATTGAGAACTGCGTATAAATTCTATATTTATAATGCTAAATTATTTAAATTTATTTCATATGTACCTTGTTAAGTGGGAATACGTATGAATACCTCAAAATTAAACTTAGGCACCTGTGGCTTCCACTAGTTTATTCAAGCGGCCGGTAATGGAATCCACAGTCTTCTGGAGGAAGTCGCGTGGGGCATTGGTGATAGCGCCCTGAATCCGTGCTTCCAATATTCTTTATTGTCTCTGGACGGATTGTGACAGTCCTTCCTTTAACTGTATGCCACTGTCTCTGAACGAGAACAACGGAATTCCACACTTAATAGCGTGTACCAATCTGCACTCGCTTGCGAACAAACAGGTGATTGACCATCTTTGCTATTGTTGCGCGAACCGCCTCTCACAGCCATTATTTGTACTACAGACGCATAAAAGTTCAAACTCTATTTAATGACCTATATGTACACACTATTTTCATTATGGTTCCATCGATATTAAAAATGCTGCAGCCAATTAATAATACCTAGTTACTTCCCACCCGCACTGTATTTATGGCTATTCATAAAATGTAATATTGTTGCAGTGCTCAGAAACCCGACGTGATGAAAAATCTAATTACATATTCATAATCAGCGTATCAGACTTGGTAATAATCAGCATTCTGTTTGTCGGCACACTAGTAGACTAGTGTTATTTTACCTGATATAGTTTCCATGTAGCCCACCACAAAGCCACTCTTATCCGGAATTAGCAGGTATAGGGGAGTCTATATTGAAGGGGTGGTTGGAGTGTACTACGTTAAAATGGCAATATTTGTGTAGAAAAACGATTAAAACATTATACAAAATAATGGGTATTAGCCACCAGCATAGCTTGGTAGGTTAAGGCACTTGCCTGCCGATCTGGAGTTGCACTCGGTCGTGAGTTCAATTCTCGCTTGGACTGATTATCTGGTTGGGTTTTTTTCCCCCGAGGTTTTTCCCAACTGTAAGACAAATGTCAAGTAATCTATGGCGAATCCTCGACCTCATCTCGCCAAATATCATATCGCTATCACCAATTCCATCGACGCTAAATAACCTCATAGTTGATACAGCATCGTGAAATAACCAAGTAAAAAAATAATGGGTATTAATGGACAAAATATGTAGACATATGTATAGGCAGGGCTGGGCAAAATACTGATATCCAAGTATTTCAAATACAAATACAAAATACTTCAAAGAATAGTATTTGAAATACAAATACAAAATACTTTTAAAAAATTAACCAAAACGATAGTGGCTGTGGCTGGTCATGATAATATCTTTGAAAAATATTGGAGTGCAAGAGGTCAAATGACTTTATTGTCAAACGCCTGGCATTAGAAAACAACAACATTTGTATTTCAAATACTCAAAATACATTTGTATTTCAAATACCCGATACAATATATAAAGAAATAAGAATATTACCGAAAATCTAAAATATATTAACATTAAAATTATTTTTATCTCGAAGTTTTATATAAACACTGTAACTGAACATTCTTCCTTTTCCCAGTCAACAATGAAATTGTGCTACATATGAATAATTACTGCTCCCTTTCAAAAAAGCCAGTTTCTCAAAAAGTTCATCAGGTAAGGATCCCCTTGCTGGTGAATGAATAAATCCTGCAAAACAAAACAGTCTTTCTACAGGCGCAGAGGAACACAAACTTGTATTATATTTATAAAAGCTTGTTTTACTGTTAGGTAATTCTCTAGAGAGCACAGGATTGTCCCTTTGCCATTGAAGAATTGTATGAGCTCATACTCCGCAGTAGACAAGTTCTTTTCTTTTTGCTTTTCAAAGTCTGTTGTACTTGAGTTGAAAACATGAAAATTGTTTTCATCGTCTTCATCATCTGAACTGACCAAAGGTGTAGCGAGAACTGCTCAGCTGATTTCACACACATATTCTGTATCCTCTTCTTATCATTTGGTGAGGCAGTGTCAGGCAGCCATCTCATCTTAAATGATGGGTGGAAACAAGCTGCCAAAATAGCTCAATTTGCTTCTGGGGTCAGATCAAACATCACTTTAAATCTTGATGAAAGCGAACTCATTCGGACTGGAGTTACTTGGAATAGATGGCGTAGATTACTAGATAACATAATATGTAATCTGTTTTTGAGGGAAATTAATGTGGATAGAAGTTGGCCATAATAGCACGTCTTCTCATTTTGCATTAAATCAAGGGCTACGGCAATGGGTTTCAGAACTACACACTATTCTTCAAGGTACTGAAACTCAACATCTTTGAAGGTTGACAATCCCAGTTTTTCACATATACTGTTTATATATCATGTTTGAATTGCAATATTTGAGAGATTGAGCCATAAAGAGAATTCCATCGAGTTGGGCAAGGAAACTTTAATGAATATTTCAAGACATCTGATATAATTTCTAAGGATTTGGGTCTCCTAGATGCATTCCATAATGCTGCACACTTAAGAAGTGTTGGGTGATAGATCCTTGATGCTGTTGGAGATTTCTTTATGGATTTAAGGAAATCAGTTATGGCAAGGAAACTAAGTGTATGGCTAGCACATCTGAAATGGGTAGGCAAATAAGGCAGAAGTTCATTCTTCAAATCCAAAACTTGAAGGACAAGAAGAAAGTATTTTGAGTATTTGATATACAAAATACTTTCTAAAATCCTTGCAAATTACAAAATACAAATGTATTTCAAATACTGCCGAGCCCTGTGTATAGGTACTGCAGACAACGTATTACTGAACGAGAGGATATAACAGGAGGCACACTGTCCATGTTCCAGTTCTGTCTCTACAGGTACAGAGAAAAGAGAGTTATGAGCAGTCTGTTACTCATTGCACAGTTTACTGCAGCTGCTGCTGTAAAACTGCTGTGTGTATGTTTTTAAAGAGAATAATGATCAGATCACTTTTTGCTTATTTGTTGCTACTGGCTAAACATGTGACGTGCATTTCTGCAATGGTTGTATAGCTGGTACATGTACAGTATTTTTGGTCGTACTTTCAAAGAAACAAGACACGTGAACAATAAGATTTTCTTTAATCACGATAAAAATAATTTTCACAGTACTCTTATCACTCTGGTGTTTTAATCCAGTCTTCAAAATTCTTTTAATAATAAGAACATTTCATACAACAAAAGTTGATACAAAATATTGTTTTCAATTTTTTTTAATAACCCAACTGAAATATGCAAAGACATGCAGTGGTACCAATATGTTGTTTCACCCGACTGGTACAGAAGTATCCAAGAACAACTTCCGTTCTTAGAATAGAGAAGTAACTGCACATTTGTCAAAAGCAAGATGTACTGTCATCTTACACAGAGGAAACCGAAGAGAGAGCTATTTTTTTTAATTGTATTTTCGAATAGAAAGTTGTGAACTCACAATACATGCATGTAAATGCATTACATTTTAAAGGCAGGATATATGCACGTTAAACATGCAACTCACAAGTAAAACCCTGCCAAATCAATCCTCTTATGCATGACTTAAAGAAGGTGTTTCAAGACATTTCACTCAATAACATTCGCTGTAATTACTTAACCACTCAAATTAGATTCTCACATTCAAAGTCAAACTTATACCTCATTTCAAACCTTTTTTCACGAATTTAAGAACAGTTCATTGAAATACTGTGAGAAACTGAACAATGATGGCAACTGCATCGCAAAATTGCAAAGCATAAAAACTGTAATAACAAAACAGTATTGAAAATAACAGACTCAGTTTTAGATTATGTAACAAACATCAGCAGTCTACCATTATTTTAAAAGGGATAGTATACATTCACAAACCCAAATGACTAAAGTGTAATCTGGCAATTCTTAATGTAGACAACTAGATTTTAACAATGAGGATTCTTCAAAATGGGAAATGAGCAGGGAAATAAGCTGAGAATATCAATGTACACACCTAAAAATATAGAAAAGATACGACTGTTCAAGTCACGTCACACTTATTTGGTTTTTTCTATTACAGTCATGAAACCTTCAGCGTTTCTTTAAGTATATTTTGGTCCAATTGTCTCTACAGATTAAAGAAAGACAATTCCAAAGAAATGGCACCCAAATTGAGCAAAACAACACATTCTTCCAAGTAAAAGAGAACACCCTTAAATCCATCAGAAAACACCCAGATCTAGCAGTGCCTGTTCCAGATACCATTTACAATGTAAATTCTACATATATATCTTTCTTCAATAGTGAACTATTTTTTATAATTATTTTTAATGGCTCTGTCACTTTCATGTGTCACTCCACTTGCAGGAGTATACACTACCTTCAAGGCTGCTGCTTGCCTGACAGAGTTAATGTAAAAATGAAAAAGCAAACATGCTGACCCCAACAATGATCAGCCAGGTTCCCACTCTAACACAGCGGTCCTCATGATCTTAGATCTCCATCTGGAACTGATCTTGTTGGTCATCTGTGATAACTTCTGCAACAAACCATCAAATAACATGGATAAATAATCATTTGTTAACTCAAAAGTCACAACTTCCACTGCTTCATACCAGTGGCGGCTCCTGCATATTTCTTAAGAGGAGGAAAGAAGGTAACAGGACGAAATGACAACTTCTTGAATGAAACATGCTACAAATTAGTCAACATGCATACATGTAAGACCAGGTAGTGTTGGGGTTGGCCTTCCCTTCTGTATAGCAATAATCTGTTCTTGTAAACTGAATTTCCTAAATTTTTCAAAATATATAACGTTTTCACTTCCATTCATTGTTAAATAATTGCACAAATTAACAATTACAAGGAAATTCACAACCTCGCTGCATTTTTCGAGCACACTACAGCATCACATGTGTTGGAAGAGACTATAACTACCAACACGTAATCGAACAGCGGAAATGGGAATGGGAAATAATCTGAGGAAAGCGAGAATACTGCACCCACCCACATGGTCTGTGTTGCCACATGTACATTTTAAAAGTTCAGTATCACATGCTTTTGAAGAATATCAGTTCTTGTAAAGTCATACTACCATTATTGTTCAAAGTTGCCGGTGGCCAATTAAATTTTTATGTTAAAAAATAATTTGTAGTTTGGAGTACTACTTTCAATTTCAAATATATTTGTACAAAACTGACAACTTGGCTGTTGCCCTGTCTAGTACACAATGAATGGAAGTGAATTTCAGGGGCCAAAAAGATCTGCGATACTAACGCAGAACTACTTCCACTTTGTTTTATATAAACCCGGCTTTAACTTTCAAATATCCTTGAAAGTTTCAAACCATGAATAGTAGCTTATATAAAGTGCAATGAATAATATTTTTGATTTATAATTTAAAGAAAAAGTTTATATGGTGTCTTTCATAGCATTGCATTAAAACTATTTTTATTGTGCCTCCTCCTAGATGTGTTATAGTCTGGTTGAATGCAGCATCGTTAGATGGCAGCAGTAGAGAGCTTGCTGCAAGACCAGGCGGTTTCTATTTCCCGCCCATGCGCTGATTCAGAGGATCTCCTCCCTCTCCGTTCATTTACTGGCTTTAAAACTCTGCTTCTTTCTCTGGCCGCTAGTGCGCTGTTGTCTGTGTGTGCTTACTGCAGTAAAGAAGGAATGGATTGACTTTCCTCCACACAAACAATCTCGCATCTTTCTCACAGTTTTCTAGCAGCACATGAGCGCGCATCGTTTAAAACTCGACCAACCGAGGTTTTCTTATAGCTGTGAACTTAAAAATTATCGAATCTTCCTCGAATTTCAAGGCACATATTTTATTTGGTATTTACTTTCAAAAGAAGAAAACTGTGAGGAGGACGTTCCTCCCTTCCCTCTCCCGAGGAACCGCCACTGCTTCATACTCAAGTTGCGTGTAATGCCGTGCAAGGATTGCATTACTACAGTAATATAAAATTCTCCCAATTTTTTATTTACACTACTAGCAGAGAAAATAAATATGAGCTGGCAGGATGCTGCTATTCTGTCATAAAGGCTGACTCCCAGCCACATGCTACAAGCCACAATATCACGCTGTGCCTAACCTTGGACACCAGTAATTGGCTGTTCAGTAAAACTAAACATACAGTATTTGCAGCAACATGGGCCTACTTAATCTCAGCCTATGTAATACCACTGCTCACTAGATATTCAAGGCTAAACAATGATGTAAAGAGAGAGATAATGAGTGTTTCTGCTGATGTTCGTCAGTTTCATTTTATATTTTGATAACATTCACATATAATAGCACTTAAGATTTATATTCAATAAAAGGCAACATACGAATTTAAGGTTCTATTTACCAACATTTTCTTTCAAAATGAAGTGGATTAAGGGATTAAAAAATTTCTGTTCTTCAAAACTCAGCCTTAAGATTATGCCTAGGAGTACCACAAACCACATCACCTGTTGCTCTAGAAATTGAATGTAATATTCAACCAATCAGACACTTATATTACAAAAGGATCTAAAAATACATTTAAAATTAGAAGCCTCATCCAGATCTCAGATGTTCTTCAAACTGTCAGATGATATCCTGTGTAATTTCTATAAAATTCCCACATTGTCACTCCCCGATTTCATATTTCTGATCATCCTACTTGTCTGTGGTGTAATAATCGTGAAGAAGATCTGGAACACATTCTTATACGAGTATACTGTCCGTCCATAAACCACAAAAGAAGTAAATTAAAATCATCAGTACCAGTTGCAGAAGACACAGCCCTGCAGTATATATTGACTACACTCCAACTCTGGCTACTAGCAACAGGCATCTATAATGAACATCGATCAAAATACCCCTCATTTCTCGTGAAAAACAACAACTGAATAGACTACAGTGGACTATAGTGGACTTTATGTTGTCAGCAAACAGCTGGATACATTAAGAAGATTGATTGATTAATTTTATTCCTTCATATCCTTACTGACTGAGGTTCTGGCTGATATGTAAATCTATTATCAGGCAGTACATCTCACTTGACGATGTGTGTCAGAGGAAGAACAATTGTTTGTATGCATCTTAAGTCTGACTAGTGTAATATGTAGCTAGTCTGTGATGTATGCAATGGAGGGGGAAAGGAACTGGCCACCTTACCCCATTATCTCCTGGCCTAGTTGCCTCGTAAGTGGTAACTTCTTGGTATCACTTATGAGGTTCAGACCTGTCTTTGGACAGCTGACTAAACAACAACATATCCTTAAGCCCTATTTTGAATTAAATTTTGTATGCTTAATGTCTGAAAATTGCTCTTCAATCTTTAAAAAAGTATATGCCCAGATATAAGAAGTTTTTTAAATTGTGAATTTCCAATGTTAATTTTGCAATTTGCACGGAATTGCTCTTTAAAAAAAATTACTTTTAAGATTTTTAATATTTCTTAGTATCAATTCATTTATACTCTTCTACAACTTTTTGACAAAAGTTTTCACTAATGATGAGCATATCAGATCTTCAATTTTGTAGCATTTAGGCCCTAAATTGCATGAACACACAAAAATGGGTTAAAAATATACAACATTGTATGGAAAAAAATGTAAAATACATAAGAAGATTAAAAGTATAAAAAATCACTAACATGGTGTTATACAACTGCATATGTCTGAACTCACTCATGTTAAAATACAATGTTGTATATGTCTATATATATTTTAACCTATTCTAATGTAAATGTTAACAAACTTGAACACTTAATGATGCTCATATCGTCAGTGAAAACATGACAAAGTTATAAAAAGAGGATAAATGTATTGATAAGTTAAAAGACAGAGAATGTATCAAAATAAATATTTAATTGGTCAATTTTATATAAATCATAAAATTACTTTCACAGATATAAAGCTGAAAGCTCAATTTAATATTAGAAAAATGAAAAATCAATTTCTTCGACCCTCGAAGGTGTTTGTAACACCTAAACACAACTGAACACTCCAGCAGTATTACTTTAAAAAAAAATCATACTGTACTTACAAAAAAAAATCCTAATTACAGCAGCAATTTGCGACTTATATGGAAACAGTTAGTGAGCCCATATTGAAAGGACCCTTGAACTGCGCACAGATCTCTAAACCAGACAGACAAATATAAAAAATTAGCTGCTCATGCTAACTGTACGGTTGCAAAATTGTAGCTTGAACAAAAGATGATCGAAAAATTTAGTAGAGCTCCTCCTTGAGTAAATCTTGTGACAGTGTAGAGATTTATAGAAGAAGGAATTTTTTAATGAAATATTCCAACTAATATTTCACATCCTTAAATTAGTATGGGCAGCTAATTTTTATATACTTCTCTGTCTGCTATAGAGATCTAATTATGCCACCAGTTCGAGAGTAAAATAGGTTTCGACTTGAGATCATTAGCAGTTCCCTTATGTGTGGACTTTGATGTCACAAAACGTAAACCACATATTCTAGAACTATCATTTGGTTTCGAGGGCAGTCTTTATTAATATCTTACCCAAAAATAGATTCTTCTTTGAATTATAAAAAATTAGAAATCAAATTCATTTTCTTAATGGACGTGCTATTTGACACAAATAATGCACCATCTAAGATAAATTTTACGATGAATGAAGTAGAGTTACACAACACCAACTTACTTACTTACTGGCTTTTAAGGAACCAGGAGGTTCATTGCCGCCCTCATATAAGCCCGCCATTGGTCCCCATCCTGAGCAAGATCAATCCAGTCTCCATCATCATATCTCACCTCCCTCAAATCCATTTTAATATTATCTTCCCATCTACGTCTCGGCCTCCCTAAAGGTCTTTTTCCCTCCGGCCTCCCAACTAACACACTATATGCATTTCTGGATTCGCCCATACGTGCTACATGCCCTGCCCATCTCAAACGTCTGGATTTAATGTCCCTAATCATGTCAGGTGAAGAATACAATGCGTGCAGTTCTGTGTTGTGTAACTTTCTCCATTCTCCTGTAACTTCATCCCTCTTAGCCCCAAATATTTTATTCTCAAACACCCTCAACCTATGTTCCTCTCTCAAAGTGAGAGTCCAAGTTTCACAACCATATAGAATAACTGGTAATATAACTGTTTTATAAATTCTAACTTTCAGATTTTTTGACAGCAGACTGGATGATAAAAGTTTCTCAACCGAATAATAACAGGCACACAACACCCACTAAGTCAACTTTAACAACACTTAAACTCATAAAAGCTTTCAACATCAATTTAAGACAAGTTGTCACTAGCTAACATGTTATCATTCTGTTGCCTATTCAAATTTATTTCTGTGGCCAGGAGTCTATTTTTTGTGAAAATGAAATTTTTAGATATTCTGAAAGCAGAAACAATTCTCTACAATCTGGTAAAACGGTTAAAGTCAATTAAGACTCCTGAATGGATTTATAGAGCGTTACCAAATGTCCTAAGTACTTTTTGAAAAGCACACATAGAATAAAGGGCTTAAGAATATTTAATACCTTATTCCTTACAAACCATCACATGTTTACTGTCCAGGCTTCCCTATTAAAAAGGTCTAACTTGTATTTTAGCCATTTTATCACATACTGATGCCCTTTCCCTGTAAAACATTAAGCACTACGGTAAACAGTCCTATAATTGTTTAAGAACCATTTTGCATTCCTAATAATTTACATTAATTCTCATTTATTTTGACATGAAAAAGGTCTTATGTTTAATAGTCCCTTCTACTCAGTTTGGCTTCTAGTCTTAAAAGGGCTTAAGTGCGGCTATTTTTTTTAAATAATCAAGAAAATAGTTAAATTAGCAACATTACCTATTTCAGAAGTAATATAAAGAAATAATATTCAGGAAAAATCTCTTAATTAAAAAAACTCTATAATTGACACCAATTTCAATCTTTCTACCGCTCTCCTGAAAAGTATAAAATTTTTACTGAAGACCTTTTTCCTCTCGGCCACAGATTTATTCTTTCTTAGTGTGTTTTTGCAGCCTTGAATCGAACAAAGGGTATAAGTGAAAACTTCAGAGCAATATAATTGTAACAAGAAAAACTTGCTTTGTGCAATAAAAAGTTGCCATCTCGAAAATAAATAGCCTAAAACTTTCCTTGTCAGTAACTGCTCACAAGTGCATGACGGTGGCCAAACCATTATGTGCGAACCAGCATACTAATCCACAAATTGTACAATAAGTTTTGAAGTCCTTGTTAGATCAAATTACTCCAATGTCAATATTTGCATTATTGATTTATTTTTACCAGGTGTACATGAACTGCCAAATCATACATTTTTCTGCAAGAACTATCTTTTCCTATGGACATGTACTTTCAGGTAATATCAGTACAGTGAAGTTTCTTCCATTCTTTCATAGAAGTCTACACTTAGAATGTTTTATCAGTGTTGTATATCAACATACGAACAGATGCCCTTCCAAGGCCAAAGAACTTCGACATGTGCAGACATCAACTTTTTCGAGGACTTTCGTAGTGATGTACATGTACAAGCATTTGCACCACATGAATGTTCCTACTTTCAGAGCACCCACATTCAGATACATGATAGCCACAGTCTTTCAAGTCGTGAAAAAACTTGTGCAGCACTGCTATTTCTTTATAGAATAGAAAGTTCATCTGACCTATTTTTGGAGTTCTCCCCAAATATCTCGTATGCCTTAGTTGACAATTCAGAAGCTACCATGATAAATGTGCTCTGTACATAGCGTAATGAGGACATGTTATTGTCAACTGAGTTTGTAATTTATGAATGTAAAATGTTACTGGGAATACTGGTTCAATTTTAACTCTTGTAGAATACACACACTTATTTTCTAAATCTAATATTGCGGTACAATCAGCAGTCATACTTACAATTTAATTTTGTTAGTATGATCCCCCTGTCTCATTTCGTATATTCAGATCTGCAACGAATTCTAAGACTGGCCTGGAGGAGAGGGGGCGAAGAAATTACCTATCCAGAGGTTTCAGGTGCATCTAAACTATTTTAGTTCAATTTTAAGCAATTTATGACAAATTTAACTTAAACTTAATTAAAATTGAATTAATTCCTTGTTTTTAAGTTACTGGTACTGGTATATACAGATCAGCATAAACTATTATTGGCTCTCTTCCACAAATAATCTCTCTGCTTTACAAATTGTGTAATACCATATCTATACACTCTAGCCCACACCTGTCAAACTAGTGCTTCCAGGGCGCGGACAAATACAGAGGGGGTGGTTACTAGTCTCCTGACTGCTATTTCAGTGTTGACTATGGACTGTGTACTGTACTAATCACAATTTAGCTATTTCAGTGTTGACTATGAACTGTACATATACTGTACTAATCACAATTTAGCTATTTCAGTGTTGACTATGAACTGTACATATACTGTAATAATCACAATTTAGCTATTTCAGTGTTGACTATTAACTGTACATATACTGTACTAATCACAATTTAGCTATTTCAGTGTTGACTATGAACTGTACATATACTGTAATAATCACAATTTAGCTATTTCAGTATTGACTATGAGCTGTATACTGTACTAATCACAATTTAGCTAATTTCAGTGTTGACTATTAACTGTACATTTACTGTAATAATCACAAATTAGCTATTTCAGTGTTGACTATGAACTGTACATATACTGTACTAATCACAATTTAGCTATTTCAGTGTTGACTATGAACTGTACATATACTGTACTAATCACAATTTAGCTATTTCAGTATTGACTATGAACTGTACATATACTGTACTAATCACAATTTAGCTATTTCAGTGTTGACTATGAACTGTACATATACTGTAATAATCACAATTTAGCTATTTCAGTGTTGACTATGAACTGTACATATACTGTACTAATCACAATTTAGCTATTTCAGTATTGACTATGAACTGTACATATACTGTACTAATCACAATTTAGCTATTTCAGTGTTGACTATGAACTGTACATATACTGTAATAATCACAATTTAGCTATTTCAGTATTGACTATGAACTGTACATATACTGTAATAATCACAATTTAGCTATTTCAGTGTTGACTATGAACTGTACATATACTGTACAAATCACAATTTAGCTATTTCAGTGTTGACTATGAACTGTACATATACTGTACTAATCACAATTTAGCTATTTCAGTGTTGACTATGAACTGTACATATACTGTAATAATCACAATTTAGCTATTTCAGTGTTGACTATGAACTGTACATATACTGTAATAATCACAATTTAGCTATTTCAGTATTGACTATGAACTGTACATATACTGTAATAATCACAATTTAGCTATTTCAGTGTTGACTATGAACTGTACATATACTGTAATAATCACAATTTAGCTATTTCAGTGTTGACTATGAACTGTACATATACTGTAATAATCACAATTTAGCTATTTCAGTGTTGACTATGAACTGTACATATACTGTAATAATCACAATTTAGCTATTTCAGTATTGACTATGAACTGTACATATACTGTAATAATCACAATTTAGCTATTTCAGTATTGACTATGAACTGTACATATACTGTAATAATCACAATTTAGCTATTTCAGTATTGACTATGAACTGTACATATACTGTAATAATCACAATTTAGCTATTTCAGTGTTGACTATGAACTGTACATATACTGTACAAATCACAATTTAGCTATTTCAGTGTTGACTATGAACTGTACATATACTGTACTAATCACAATTTAGCTATTTCAGTGTTGACTATGAACTGTACATATACTGTAATAATCACAATTTAGCTATTTCAGTGTTGACTATGAACTGTACATATACTGTAATAATCACAATTTAGCTATTTCAGTATTGACTATGAACTGTACATATACTGTAATAATCACAATTTAGCTATTTCAGTGTTGACTATGAACTGTACATATACTGTACTAATCACAATTTAGCTATTTCAGTGTTGACTATGAACTGTACATATACTGTAATAATCACAATTTAGCTATTTCAGTGTTGACTATGAACTGTACATATACTGTAATAATCACAATTTAGCTATTTCAGTGTTGACTATGAACTGTACATATACTGTAATAATCACAATTTAGCTATTTCAGTGTTGACTATGAACTGTACATATACTGTACTAATCACAATTTAGCTATTTCAGTGTTGACTATGAACTGTACATATACTGTAATAATCACAATTTAGCTATTTCAGTATTGACTATGAACTGTACATATACTGTAATAATCACAATTTAGCTATTTCAGTGTTGACTATGAACTGTACATATACTGTACTAATCACAATTTAGCTATTTCAGTGTTGACTATGAACTGTACATATACTGTAATAATCACAATTTAGCTATTTCAGTATTGACTATGAACTGTACATATACTGTAATAATCACAATTTAGCTATTTCAGTGTTGACTATGAACTGTACATATACTGTACTAATCACAAATTAGCTATTTGAGTATTGGCTATGAACTGTATACAGTACTGTACACTGTACTAATCACAATTTAGCTATTTCAGTATTGACTATGAACTGTACATATACTGTACTAATCACAATTTAGCTATTTCAGTGTTGACTATGAACTGTATACTGTACTAATCACAATTTAGCTATTTCAGTGTTGACTATGAACTGTATACTGTACTAATCACAATTTAGCTATTTCAGTGTTGACTATGAACTGTACATATACTGTACTAATCACAATTTAGCTATTTCAGTGTTGACTATGAACTGTACATATACTGTACTAATCACAATTTAGCTATTTCAGTGTTGACTATGAACTGTACATATACTGTACTAATCACAATTTAGCTATTTCAGTGTTGACTATGAACTGTACATATACTGTACTAATCACAATTTAGCTATTTCAGTGTTGACTATGAACTGTATACTGTACTAATCACAATTTAGCTATTTCAGTGTTGACTATGAACTGTACATATATTGTACTAATCACAATTTAGCTATTTCAGTGTTGACTATGAACTGTATACTATACTAATAACAGTTTAGCTGTTTCAGTGTTGACTATGAACTGTACATATACTGTACTAATCACAAATTAGCTATTTGAGTATTGGCTATGAACTGTATACAGTACTGTACACTGTACTAATCACAATTTAGCTATTTCAGTATTGACTATGAACTGTATACAGTACTGTACACGGTACTAATCACAATTTAGCTATTTCAGTATTGACTATGAACTGTATTACTGTACTAACCACAATTTAGTTATTTCAGTATTGACTATGAACTGAATACTGTACTAATCACAATTTAGCTGTTTCAGTGTTGACTATGAACTGTACATATACAGTAATAATCACAAATTAGCTATTTCAGTATTGACTGTGAACTGTATACAGTACTGTACACTGTACTAATCACAATTTAGCTATATCAGTGTTGACTATGAACTGTATACTGTACTAATCACAATTTAGCTATTTCAGTATTGGCTATGAACTGTATACTGTACTAATCACAATTTAGCTATTTCAGTATTGGCTATGAACTGTATACTGTACTAATCACAATTTAGCTATATCAGTGTTGACTATGAACTGTATACTGTACTAATCACAATTTAGCTATTTCAGTATTGGCTATGAACTGTATACTGTACTAATCACAATTTAGCTATTTCAGTATTGGCTATGAACTGTATACTGTACTAATCACAATTTAGCTATTTCAGTGTTGGCTATGAACTGTATACTGTACTAATCACAATTTAGCTATATCAGTGTTGACTATGAACTGTATACTGTACTAATCACAATTTAGCTATTTCAGTATTGGCTATGAACTGTATACTGTACTAATCACAATTTAGCTATTTCAGTATTGACTAAGAACTGTATACTGTAGTATCTGCCAACAGCAATACAGTATGATAAAGAATTTCAAAAACAGAATGTTCATATTATTTGGTCTACAGGTCTTGCTGATGATAAGTGAAAGATCACTGATTGCAATGTCAACAAGAACATATAAGTACTTCAAGGCTACTCAAATGCAGTGTTTAAGCTATTTCTGGAAGCTGTTTTATGTGCCTCAAAATAATTCACTTTCTGTATTTTAGCTTTCCTTTACAATATCTACCATTTACAGCTTTATAAGGGGGTTTCGTCATAATTATTTTGGAGGTTTTCTTGTTACAATCTTTTCTGCAATAACCCATTCTACGATCAGCACAAGTTCTAATATATTTTTAACTTAAAATATCCCCCAGTAATCTAAAGATCGTCGTCCGATATTTGGTTCAACTCTTGAGAGATAATGATAAACCAATAATAGAAGACAGTGCGTTCATTTTTCCCACAGGCTGGTTTCATTTTAAATATTTCATTATCTCAACTACAATATTTAGTATTTGAATCTTTTTACAATAATTCCAATATTACTTTTCGTACCACATGTTAAACACAACAGATATCTTCAAAACCTAACTTATGGTTCTTTTTTGGAGAATTCATATATCTCACTGTCACATTTTAACGAAGCTCTTAATACAATGCTGTACAATTTTTCTTTCACAGACACATATTTCTCAGAGTTGCATGTTGCAGTTCAAATCGTCATTTTTATTTTTAATGTCTACATACTAATAAGACATAAATGACCATGATATTTTACACACAGGCCTAGTTAGCACCCTTCCAGAATCAATGTGATCGTCCTACTCATGCTTGATTTGCATACAGAGCATCACTTCGGTTAACCTGGGAAGCTATTCTATTTTATTAGAGTATGTTTTAGAAAACCACACGCAAGAAAGTAGAAATACTATATGAAAGCACTAAAATGTTGAAGTAACTAAAAAGTAGGCCCATCTACTTTATGATGCTAAATATGGGTATTCAAACATTAATAAAAACAAAATAGAATAATTTATTTGCCTTGGAAATGGACTACTATCTAACGTGATTAGCACGAAAATCAAGAGTGGATAGAGTTAAAAATAACAAAACAAGGAAAAAGATGAACGGAAAGACAAACATGTAATCCAAGAAATATGAACTACAATTAAAATGGTGTGGGCACATAATGCGAAGAAGATATCCAAATAAACAAAGAAGTCCTCAACCTGGGAAGAGGAAACGTGGAAGAAACATGGCCTGCTTCGAAAGACGGAATAAGAGATAGCATGCGAAAAAAAATAATAAAGATCATGAGTGTCTAGATTGCGATTTCTGGAGAAGAAGAGTCTATATTTTGTCTGAGAAAACTTAATGAAGAACACAGATACATTCCTACGAAAGGAAATGAAACACGAAACTGGGCAATTTTGTTATACAAATTAGTATTCTGTATTCTACCAAATACTCTACATAGAGAGTATTTGATTCTACTTCAAGCAACAAATATTTTGTCTTCAACAACAGTATGCTATCGCTATCCTTATGCACAGAGGTATAACAAAGACTAATTAAAACACGCAGCTTAATTTCTTAAATTAACATCGTTATATTGATTTGAAGTTGAGCGTAATCAATTAGTTTATTTGCAACAGTAAGTAGTGGCTGGATTTATGACAATCTCACGCATGTATAATTTATACGCAAGCACATACGCAAAAGCGCGTCCAGTATTTTGTATTTGTTTCGGACACACTTTATGCATTACATGCTGTATTATGCCCAGGGTTCGAAGAAAGCTTGCAAACCAAATACCTGGGGAATTGAGAGGTGGATATACTGCATTTCTGGACACTTTCAACTACAGAAACCGTTCAGAGCCGCCACTGGCGTAGCTCAGGGGATAGCGCATTTGCCTACTTATCCGAGACTGCGCTCTGGCATGAGTTCAATTCCCGCTTGAGCTAATTACATGGTTTTTACGTTTTCCCCAACTGCAAGACGAATTTCCCGTAATCCCATGGCGAATCCTCAGACATCTTGACAAATATCATCTATCACCAATTTCATCACCGCTAGATAACCTAGTAGTTGATACAGCGTCGTTAAGTAATCTATTAAAATAAATAGGTACTGTACTGTGCCAGTGGCATGATAACGCAATAGTGGAGTAAAGGACAGAAATATATATAAAACCGAAAATATACCGTTTTCCAAATTCTCCGCCAGGAATCTGAAATTGGTCTTTATGACGGACCCATAGAACTTCGTAGTGTGACGATGCGAAGGAAAAAACCAAGTATTTGGAGAAAACCTGCCCCACAAACTTTACACAAATCGTTATAAATAATAAAAGTCATTCTAGTACAAGAATTGTGGATCAAATTTTTATAGGCTCACCTTTCTTTGTTGGACTGGGTATGATATTATTGGTGTTTTCTTTGGGTATGTCAACTCCTTTCAACAAGGATGCAGGGAAATTGGGGTAGTTCTTAGGCGGTGTTCGAGCAATAGGCGAATTCCTTAGTTGCATGAGAAATGCTCTTTCATAAACGATCCGGGTGCCTGCAAACACACATGTGGTCTATGAATAAATAAATAAACAAACAAAACCTTGTAACGTATTATGTAAACATATGACTTTATTTGCATACAATGTTATCGAATAATATATTATAATTCAATGTGCACCGCTAAATAAGTCTAATAAATTTTCTTTTTTACTTTACTTTTCTAATTCCACAAATTTAACCAAATTTTCAAAAAAAAAAAAAAAAAAAATCATAACCCAACCTTCTATACGCATACGCTTCGGTATCAGGTCTTTCACAGTAGCCTCCATAATGTTATTTAATAACTTTGCTACGTTCCATAAATTAATTGTCATGCTTCACTACTTTCTGAAATTAATTACACCACTCAAAAAAATACAGTAGGATATATCAATGTCTCCGTAGTGTGTTACTAACGTCGCTACATCATCACTACTTCACAATTTTCTGCTTAAATCGACTGACCTGGATGGGTTAAAACTGATCTCGGCCATCATCTCCCCAGTTCTTTATTGGTTTGGCAAAAATATTATTCTGAAAATTAGTTGACTAGAATTCTACCTTAACCTTTCTTTTTATTTAATACTGTCGCATTCGTGCTAATATTAATATTATTATTATTATTATTATTATTATTATTATAGAAAAAATTAAAAATATAACCAACTACGACAAATGTTGTGAGATAGCTAAATATTTTATTTTCTTACAAGAACTCGGAAACATTTTCTTTCCTTTTCGCTCTCAGGCAAAACTGGGCTATAAACTATTCCGTATTTTAAGCAACTGTAGGTTTGTTTTTCATCAGTCACTGCACTATGTTTACAAAACGTAACATGCTTCAATAGTGGCGTTAGATGAATCTCAAAAACAAATAAACTACACACGAGTTTACATTGCGTAACCATCACACACTTGATATATTTGGAAAGTCTATTTCAAATTTAGATTTCAAATTTAGCTATTACGCCGCATTTAAATAGTTTACTCCTATTAATCCGTTCACTCAGTGAAGTGAATGCTTATAGCGCACTGTTGAAGTGGAAATAAAGTCATCTTTACACTTTTCATATACCTTATATTAATTCTATAATATAACTGTAATCACTATTGTTTAGAATTTCTTTGCACACAAGGTTGAATAATTTAATGTAATTCAGTCTTTCATAAAACCATTGTTATCCAGAGCTTATTTACACAACAAAGATTAATAAGTGAGGATGAAGGTCAAAAGAAATATGTAAATACATATTATCAAAGCTCCGTGAAGCATACCTCCCGGCGTGGTTGAATACACAGTTCCTCCAGGCGTCGTAGAATAATCTACTGGAAGTTGTGAAGCGTCGTTTATTACAACTCTTCTTGAAGGAATTGTTTGGCACTGAGTAGCTTGTCGAGCAATCGGAGAAGCCGACATTCTTCTAAGTATATTATTAATTATGAGATAAAGGAAGATGGGTATGAACCCGTTCGAAGAAGGGTGTTTTCCTTCTTTTCTTTCTTTACAACCGTTCTTCTTCACCGCATTCACCACAATAGCCTCCTTCGACTAGAAATAAACAAACTACTTCGAGCAGGTGTAACTCCGAAGTCAAACAGACGACTTTTAAAACATAACAAACATTTCTAGTTCAGCAACAAACCGAAAGTAGTCACTATAATTTGAAATAATCACGTAACAGTTTATATTAATAATTCTCTTTGCTTAGTTACACCAAGAGCGAGACACATACGCCGGCTGATTCTGCACACAATGTGAGAAAATTAGTGGCTGAACACATTTAAGTAGTAGCTCCAACATGTATCTTGAACTGCGCAGTATGGCGCTATTGAGTCATTCAAGGCGATTCAAGGCTGACAGCTGGCGCGTAGGAAAGCGATAACATGATTTTATCACACCTTTGACTTCTTGGCAATATAAAAACTTGAGAATACATACACAAACAATTCTTTTGCTCATACCATTCGACAGTGAACATTCTTTTGCTTTATTGAAAGAGTTTACAGAAAAACTAGACGTCATACAAAACCAGTAAAATACAAAAATAAATATGAAAACCTAGATTTCTTATCTAAAACAAGTCTTCTAGCATATTCATTATTTATGGAATAAATATAGAAAAAATGCAATATGAAAAACTACATTACTCCCGAACAAACGTGTACAAAACTAACGTTGCAATTTCACAACAAAATATTTAAAAAATCCGGAATACGCCACAGAAAACAATCGAAAATAAAACAAATGTATAAAATACAAAAAAAAAAAAAACTAATCCCACTTTCGTGAAAGAAACTCCACTCGCATTGAACGGCAAATTAACGTTCTTTCGTTTTATGAAAAAAAATCTTCTGTATACCTACAGCACCTAAAGAACGAGTAGGCTACCGGTATGTTATTGTAGAAAACGGAAAAACAAAAATGTAAAATAGCAAATGAAAAATCCAACATACAACGATAAACTACAACAAGGAAACTATACAGAAAATTTGCACGTACAAAAAATTAAATCGGGAATACAAACAAATAGGCTATCTTTATGCCACTAGTCAAAATATTTAATGACAAAAGTAAACAGAAAATACATCAAAGAAAGAAAAAGTATTTTCCCCTTAGCTGTAGTATATTAATCTAATGTGCAACTGATACTGATATAGGGAGGGGGGATGGCCACTATAACCAAACACTGCGACTTTATACAGTGGATCGTTTGTGCTTCTACTCCTCCAGCTAAGCGCTTTCCCCATTCACACCATCTTCCTAATATTCGCTGTGTGTCTAGGTTTCGAAGCACGCAATCCCACGCGTCTTCAGGCAATGCTATAAATTGTATGTAATTGAATATAATAGAGCTCTGGCGGAAAGATGATGCCTGATATGGAAAAACAGGAGAACCCCAAGAAAAACCTCAACTGCAATGTTGTCCGTCGAAAGTGTCACTAGGGATTTTTCCCAAGCCGCGCTAAGACTCGAAGCCAGTCTAGCCCACTCGATCACTCCTAGGACAATATTAAGAGATTAAATAGTTTTTCCCAATGAAAGTAGGGGAGTACGCAATGGGAGGTTACCGGGTTTGAACCCCCCCCCCTTTTTGAACTTGTTAAAAAAATTACATATTTAGATTTAAATTTTTTATCCATAATCATTTTCCTTACCTCTAATTGACATTCTGGCTGATATGTACGTCTATTATCAGGCAGTACATCTCACTTGACGATATATGTCAGAGGAAGAACAATTGTTTGTACACATTTAAAGTCCGATTAGTGAAATATGTAGCTAATCGGCGATGTATGCAATGGAGGGGGAAAGGAACTGGCCACCCTACCCCATTATCTCCTGGCCTAGTTGCCTTATAAGTGGTGTCATGTTGGTATCGCTTGTGGGGTTCAGACCTGTCCTCGGACAGTTGACTAAACAACAATCATTTTCTCTTCTATAATTTTTCACTGTCAGAGTAACAAAATCTACATCGACATAAGGCATAGTCCTCCTACTCTCTTTCAATATAATTCCTGTGCTTGGTGCTGCGGCACATTCGAATTATAACAATGCTATACTTGTTTTTTTAAAGATGGGACATGACAGTTAAGCGGCCGAGCTTGGAACTACAGTGCTATGTTGCCAATATGGACTACCATGCTGCCAGCTGATGGAAGCTAGCAATTAACGTTAAGATGATTGACGTTAAAATATTCATTGACAATTGACGCAAAGGTAAGAAAACAATACAAAAATCGACAGAGAATCAAACACGAAACGTACCAATGCTAACATTGTGTGCACAATAAATGTCGCCAAGAGAGTTATTAAGCACTCGCCACGTGGAAAAGGTAAGTTTGGCAACTCAACCGTTGTTACCATAGCAACAAGCCTACCACGCTATGTGACATTCAGTTGTTTTTCCGATCGCAACGCTCCTGTCATGTCCCATCTTTCAAAGAAACAAGTATATCTTTATTATAGGTCCCGCGCCGTGGGGTCGTGGTCTAAGGCATCCTGCCTGGGACTCGCGTTACGGAATGCGCGCTGGTTCGAGTCCTCATGAGAGAAGAAATTTTCTCAGGAAATTTCGGCCAGTGTATGGGACCGGTGCCCACCCAGCATTGCGATGCACTTGGGGAGCTGCGATAGGTAGCGAAATTCGGTTACGCAAACCAGCTATAAGGGCTGGGGGGCTCATCGTGCTAACCACACGATACCTCCATTCTGGTTGGATGATCGTCCACCTCTGCTTCGGCATGTGGCCGTGAGGTCAGCAGCCGGCTGGTCGGTCTTGGCCCTTCGTGGGCTGTAGCCACGGATTATTATCTTTATTATAGAGAGACCTACCGCCTAGTACCGACCTTGCAATAAAATAAAGCCAATACAATATGAAATTTAACTTGTGAAACATTTATTGAAAATGTTGTTTTGACAGTTCTACATTGTAGGTGTTAAATATTGTGCCTTGTCGATTTTAAACCCATTTTAAAAGCAGTATTCACCGATTCTCCCGTTCGTTAGTTCGAGTTCTGACTTTTTTGTGAAACGTTAAGTTTTATGCATTTCACAGTTCATATTTAATAATAATAATAATAATAATAATAATAATAATAATAATAATAATAAATATTTAAAATATCGATAATGTAAATTGTGAACAATTTTAATAATGCCTCCTGCCCCTTTGCCAAATTCTACGTACTCATGAAAGAATGAAAGAACTCATTTTTCACGAAAAACAAAAAGCATATTAGACTGTGGTTTTTGGATAGTTGACTAAACAACAAACAATGGAGATAGACCGACCGGTCGGAAAATCACGAGGGTGTTGTGTGGGTGCGTTCGTGTGATGAAGTGTTTTGTCAAATAGTGTGTGTTCTGAAATTGATTTACAGCATTATCGTCCAACAGGCAGCGAAGTTGAGATAGCGCCGAGATCTAGTAGGCTCTGAGGATGGTGTCGAATAGCACCGAAACAGCTGTAAGCCGCACATGCTTACATAATTAACACGAGTAAGATCGCCATTTAATCAATTATTTATATTCAAGTGTTAAAAGTAGTGTACGAAAGATTCAACATGAATAATTTAAAGTAATAAATGTCATCAAGCCATCATCATTTTTATTAAATCTAATTTGTCTTCAGAAACCGATTTCTAATAGGCCCTAAATCTTTTCTGCTACTTTTTCCTTTCGGCATGCAGGCCGTTATACTCGCAAGCAGATCGATCATGAACTGGTTCTTTGTTAGGTTTTGCAGCAAAACTTGTTGAAATGAAAATTTACAGCATTATCGTCCAAGAGGGCTATCACTCTTGTTATCGTCGCAACAGTTCTACGAAATCGGAGTAAAAGCCTGAGTGACATCTAGGCTACGTGTTTTTCGCCCTGGATCCTGAAACATACTTAGAGCTAACCTCATGTTAAAGTGGAAAACGACCCAACTTAAAGCCTACCTACGGAGAAGTATCCGTTGTAGTCGCAGCAACTTTATGTCCTCAACAGTAATTAATTAATTATTGGTTTTATTTTTCACATCATTTTTATATTTCTTGGAAATTATTCTTATTTTTACCAGAGAGAAAATTTGAAATTAGGTAATGAATCGGGCAAAACAAGAAAAGACGTTAATATCCGCATTTATAGTCCCGTCGCTCTAATTTCCGGCAGCCAATCGCGTTGCAGGTCGGTTACATTTAAACGTGTGCGTCTTGTGATTCGCTGGTGAAGACGTTATTCATTTCTTAAGGCTCGATAAATACTTAATATAATCGCCCGCCATTTTGGCTCTTTCGTTGGCGTTCGCAGAAAGCACACGAAGACGTTATTTGCCGCTCAATTATTTGCTGAATTGCAGTGCGTTTGATTTATTATCATAGGAGCTACGACATAATAATGTTTAACGGTGTGGCAAATAGATTCCTCGTATGGTAGCTCGGCAACGAAAGAACAAAAATGGCGAACGATACTACCTACCTAGATTTTATAGAGCCTTCACTTCCTAAGACGTAAACAAAGAGGAGGAATAACAACGTTGCGACTATAAATATGCGAAATAAAAATATATAATGCATTTAAAAGGGAAAACCTTCGAAATATGCATTTATAAAAAATAAAGTTGGCTTCATGCGAACGTAAAAACCATGATCGTCGACAAAGATCCACTTTTAATTTTTCAATATGCTAAATCAATAAAAATATGCACTTGTATGAAGTTTCGCGTTCTAATCATTACTACTTATGTACCACACAGAGCTCTCTATTTCATCTTGCGAGCGCTGGTGTGTTTAACAAAACAGTGTAGCCTACATTGTATAGAACCTTTTTCAAGGAGGGAAATAAATGGAAATTAAACGAATGAACGGTTTGCATTATTGAGTATTTAAACTTCTTTTTACTATGTGCATTGAAATTGTTTTCTTCAGAGTTGTTTTTTCTCCTGTCTAATCGGAGGCCATTTCCTGCTTTCGCGGAAATGAAGTTCTGCCCATAAATGTAACGTCACTTCACACTAGTGCACAGGCGTTAGACATTACAGAACAGTAGTAAAATGCACATTAATCATGCAATGCATTTTTCTAGGGCGTCAGTTGCTGTCCTTCGCTTTTATGCGTCGTGTCTAGGAAAGCAATGCATAAGGACAGATACAAATGATATACAAATAATAGCCTAATATAAATAATAAATAAATATGGAGAAAAGAAATAAGAAATTCTCTCCTAATATAACATTTCTGTTTACTTTTCATTCATTCATTCATTCATTCATTCATTCATTCATTCATTCATTCATTCATTCAGTGTTCTACCCAAGGGCAGGTATTTCATTGCAAACTTACCATTCTCCAGTACTTTACTATTTTCTGCCTTCTAGTCTTCGCATATGATCCATATATCATAATGTCTTCTATTATTTGATATCTTCTTCTGCCCCGAACTCTTCTCCATTCACCATCCCTTCCAGTGCATCCTTCAGTAGGCAGTTTCTTTTCAGGCAGTAACCCAACCAATTCCTTTTCCTCTTTCTGATCAGTTTCAGTATTATTCTTTCTTCACCCACTTTTTCCAACACAGCTTCGTTTGTTATTCTGTTCCATTTCACACGCTCCATTCTTCTCCATATCCACATTTCAAATGCTTCTAGTCGTTTCTCTTCATTTCGTCGTAATGTCCATGTTTCTACTCCATATAGTGCTACACTCCACACAAAGCACTTCACTAGTCTCTTCCTTAGTTCTTTTTCCAGAGGTCCGCAGAAGATGCTTCTTTTTCTATTAAAAGCTTCCTTTGCCATTGCTATTCTCCTTTTGACTTCCTGGCAGCAGCTCATGTTACTGCTTATACAGTAACCCCAAGTATTTGAAGCTGTCAACTCTTGTTCTGCTGCCTCATTTAGAATTCGCAAGTTTACCTTCTTTACTTTTTTTCCTATGACCACGGTCTTCGTTTTGTTTACATTTATCGTCAACAGAAAAATTTGTCTTTACGTGCTTGAAATAATGCGGATGACGTGAATATGTTAGGAGAAAATCCACAAACGATTAGGGAAAACACGGGAATTTTACTGGAAGCAAGTAAAGACATAGGTTTGGAAGTAAATCCCGAAAAGACAAAGTATATGATTATGTCTCGTGACAAGAATATTGTACGAAATGGAAATATAAAAATTGGAAATTTATCTTTTGAAGAGATGGAGAACTTCAAATATCTGGGAGCAACAGTAACAAATATAAATGATACTCGGGAGGAAATTAAACACAGAATAAATATGGGAAATGCGTGTTATTATTCGGTTGAGAAACTTTTATCATCCAGTCTGCTGTCGAAAAATCTGAAAGTTAGAATTTATAAAACAGTTATATTACCGGTGTTCTTTATGGTTGTGAAACTTGGACTCTCACTTTGAGAGAGGAACAGAGATTAAGGGTGTTTGAGAATAAGGTTCTTAGGAAAATATTTGGGGCTAAGAGGGGTGAAGTTACAGGAGAATGGAGAAAGTTACACAACACAGAACTGCACGCATTGTATTCTTCACCTGACATAATTAGGAACATTAAATCCAGACGTTTGAGATGGGCAGGGCATGTAGCACGTATGGGCGAATCTAGAAATGCATATAGAGTGTTAGTTGGGAGACCGGAGGGAAAAAGACCTTTAGGGAGGAAGGTGGGAAGATAATATTAAAATGGATTTGAGGGAGGTGGGATATGATGATAGAGAATGGATTAATCTTGCTCAGGATAGGGACCAATGGTGGGCTTATGTGAGGGCGGCAATGAACCTCCGGGTTCCTTAAAAGCCAGTAAGTAAGTAAGTAAGTAAGTAAGTAAGTGCTTGAAATAATTTAAAATTGCCGCTAACAATGACGGCATTTTTGACACGTTATCAATGTCATTTATGTATCAGGCCACGAACTTTTCTTTCATAATAGAAAGACGAATAAAAAAATTAACTGTCTATACTCTATATTAACTGTAAGATTGTAAATTAAAGTTTGCATAAGAGATCGTCGAAAACTTGAGTAGTACTCAGTCTTGGGCAGATAGTGCTCACTTAGCTGGCGATACGTGTCGAGTACACGAAGTAAACTCTCACGTCACGTGATAGCGTAAACAGTCACGGCAGATTCAGCTATCCTCACTAAAAACAGCCCGTTTTTTCTTATGCAACATTCCATTTAAGTTTTAACACCCATAAGTTAGTATCTGCAGCTATTTTTTATATTTGTCTTTTCAATGTAGAGATCAATGCGCGCGGTTGAGGGAAGTTTTCGACATGAGCTAGTTAGCAGTTTCTTTGTAACAAGAAGGCTGTGATGAGCAGGAAGGTAATGATATTCACATTGTCTGTACTCATAGCTTTATAGCTTATTTTGTCTTTTTGACAACTTTTTAATTGGTTATTTAACGACGCTGTATCAACTGCGAGATTATTTAGCGTCGATGGGATTGGTGATAGCGAAATGGTATTTGGCGAGATGAGGCCGAGGATTGCCTTACGGTTGGGGAAAACCTCGAAAAAACCCAACCAGTAATCAGCCCAAGCGGGAATCGAACCCGGACCCGAGCGCAACTCTGTTTCGATAACGATAGAAGTGTAACATAATTCAACTGCTGACATGACATATTATGTCTGCTGTCGAAGTCCAGACCTTCGCTTCCTGAAGCTTGTATGTGTAATAGCAGATCAGCTGAACCAACACAAATGTTGCAGTGCAAGCACTTTCAAGGGAGGTTGTACGTGGAATATGGTCTTCTTTTAGCATAGATTACTTGGCGATAAAACACACATAGCACAGTTCCACACGAAGCTATAATAGTAAGAAACATGAGTAAGATCTTTTCAAACAGCTCTTCAAACAGCAACAGTAAAATATTTAGATATAAAATATTACTAAGAATAGTTTTAAAATTCTAAAAATCCTTTATTACATGCATATCCATGAAAAACGTAAGTCTGGATACACAATGGTTACGTTGACTATTACAATTTTACTACGTCATACTACTTTTGACCAATAAAACGATACGAAAGGACGTCTTTCAACCGATCGTGTCTGCTTATCGCACAATTTTATCGCGTCCCTAGCATTTGTTTAATTTTATCGCTTCCCTAGCATTTGTTTATTTTTATCACTGCCCTAGCATTTGTTTCTTTGTTTGCCAACATTTCAAACTGCACTGGTCTGGACGTAAAAAAAAAAAAAATAGAAAATTACAAACCACTCCAGTCGATGCACAGCAGTTTCAAATATGATTCGCATTGGCATTCAAGAACAAGAATTAATAAAGATCACTGGTCATAGCTATGCATCTTCCCTGAAATCCTATTTACAAATAAATGAAGAGCACCACTCGGAAATCCTCAATAAGTTGAGGAATACACTATGTACATCAACGAGTTCCACTTCTTTTACGCACACGTCCAATATAACATCAACTGAACCACCAAGCACTAAAACATTCAAATTTGAAAATTGTATTTTCAATAATTGTTTCTTTTAAAATTATTCATGTTTATTTTTTATTTCATCATCGTTAATTAAAACTTTTCTTGTTTATTTTATCATCCCTAATTAAAACTTTTCTAACACTTGTTTATATTATTTAGGTTATGTTATAGCTTCTGCTATATGATATGAATAGTCACGTATCGGACATTGTTTAATACTAACATTTATTGAAAATCATCTGTCAAGTGGCGTTGATTACTGGGATCCGGATAATTGAAGTGGAATGCAACTGTTTTAATAAAAATGAAACTGAATCAACAAAATCTTCTTGACTAGTAACCGTCCACAGAGTTCAATGAAGATTCCATAGTTGGCACAACTGATAACAAGAAAACATGATCATAAAACACTACTGCCATCTAGCATAATATTGAGATGGTACAATAATACATTTGAAGACAGTTTTATTTTCGTAAGCCAATTAATATTTTATTGTATTGGAGTACTTTGTTACTTCTAATCTTTATATGCATTCTTCTAATCGTGTAATAGTTAATTAAATCCCACTCGAGTTTTGATTTTCTCTAGATAAATCAAAACCTCTAGTGAGATTACTGCTGAAAAAATTACTGTAATGCCTCCCCGAGGATTATGACACACACTGGTAGCGAAGTGTCCTCAACAATAGTCATGCTTCCCTCCCCCTCTTGAGGAAAGTAACACTGAAGAATTTTATTAGTCTATTATTTTTTTTTATTTTATTCATTCGTCTGGTAGGCTCACCGATCTGGTAGGGTTAAGGCCTTCATCTTCAGGCCTTCTCTTCCACTCGACCACAACTAACTACTACAAACAATATAAAATATAATACATCCATGAAAGACATGCCTATAGTTTGATTTTCTCTTCTTTTTTTTTTCGCTCATTGACTCATTGAGCATCTTTCTTTCACTGCTACGAAAATCTATCTATATAACATTCAAGTAAGTTACGAATACTAACAAATTTGTGGCACGAAACAATGCTAACATCACTTATACGAGTAAATAGTAAATGAGTAATAAAATACAAAATTGTACAAGAACACAATATTTTCAATGACTTGATTAAATTTATTACATGCAAATGGTCCGCACTAAAAAAATTTACCAGTAATGTATTACTGCATACTTTCATGGAATAAGCCCAGAGGATCTCCTCCACTTCATCCGCATTAGCAGATGTTGTATGTAAACAACCAAATAACTACAAGAATACCAGAATTACCGTAAAAGCCTCACTATTAAACATTTTTTGAAAAAAAAAACACTAAACAAATTTAGTAGCATTTAAACTTGGATTACGACAAAATATAAAGTACTGTATGTGTAATGAATATTGCACTATTTCTTTATTACGCAAGACTACAGGAACGTTCGGTCGTGAAACCAGTTTAGCAGGGGTCCGGTCCGGAATATTCGATGATCCTCACCTAACACAGAGGTCACGTGACAAATGACACCTACACGCAATCAGGTGACATCACACCAACCTGATAACAAAGTGGAGCACCGGGTTTCTGTTTGTCCAGTTGGAAACGAAAGGGCGTGGTTGTGACATCATGAAGGTAGGTTCCAATATACTACGTGACTTTATGGATGACGCATTCCTTGGTCTCCGCAAAGACTGTACGTAACTTCATACTCAAGAACTTTCACTTTGTGGGTTCGATTCCCGGCAGAAACAAAGACATTTCCCTCCAACTCAAGAGGCTAGTTAGAGTGTAAATATTAACATATTGATAAGACAGAAGATCGTTAAGGACAATTATTTTGATGAAATCGTTATTTCATTTCAATTTCTAATGACACATTTCTTCATGCGTTTTAGGGATCTCTCAACAATTCACCATGTTTCCAATTGTATTTCCGGTTACAGTTTACTTTTCGTACTACTCAAAATACACAAATTAGCTCATTTAATATAATCAAATAATATAAATAGGTATTCTTTTTCTGAATTTTACACAAAATACAGAGGGTCATACTGATAGTCATGAGCAACCATTTGTTACAATTCCAATTCCAACAATGTAACAAAAACGACTGCATGATCGTAATCTACGATGATTCGTTTCAACAGCGTGCTGTCATTGAATTCCTTATTAAAGAGCAAAAATCTTCTGCTGAAATTCACCTCAGGCTTCAGCGTGCATACGGAGATGTAGGCATGGGCGCCAACAGTGTTAGGAGATGGGTGAAACATTTCAAAGACGGAAACAAGAACATCCAAGATGAACCTCGTAGCGGTCGCCCTCGAACTGCCTTCACGGAACGCAACAAGGAAAGAGTAGATGAGTTCTGGGATTCATTCTGGTTGAATTTCCTGAACCTGGAGAGACCATAAATGCCGTCCGCTTTATCCAGACACTCTTGAAGCTCCCTCGTGCATTGCGCGAGAAACGATCTGAAAAGAAGATAATCCTGCAACACGATAAAACTCGGCCGTGTTGCTTGTTTCACCATGGAGAAAATCAGAACAGTTGGGTGGGAAACTCTTCTGCAATCATCCTACAGTCCCGACTTGGCACCCTCCGACTACCATCTTTTTTATTCTCTAAAGGAACAGCTGCGAGGCCAACGCTACGTCAATGTCTTCGGGAAGCTGGAACGGACATTTTTCGAACTTACAGAAGGTGGGAAAAAGGAGTTCAAAGAAATTGAGACTATGTGGAAAAGTGACAGAAAAGTCTGTAGATTAAGATGATGTACCTGGTTTGTCTAAAAAAATAAAAATTAAGATTCATAACTAAGGGTTACTCATGACTTTCAGTATGACCCTCGTACATTTTATACGACACAAAAAAGTGAGATAATTAATTCGACTTTAATGACAAATTCTATGCTTTAAATAGAACGCGCCGTTAGCCGAACAGCTAGAACGCCAGCTTTCCAAGCTGGCAACAGCGTTCGAATTCCGGCGGGTCTACGGAGAATTTGTGATGTTTTAATTATAAGAATTGATTAAATGATTTTAGTAAAATTTATTATATTTTAAGTGCATTTTTGTCGATTCATTTGTATCATACATCCAAAATACTAAACAGTAAAGAATTTACTGTACACTGACGGTAGGAAAACCTGATGGATGGACAGACGGATGGATTAACAGAAAGACTGATAGCTTACCATAAATTATTTCGACATAATGAAAAACTATGAACTAATATTTTGTGAAAGTATCACTACTGTATACAACAGTTAAATGTGACTAAAACTTCTAACCTTTAAAAAATATTTTGTATACCGATAAAGACATCAACACTCTTCTTTCGATGTCTTTAACGATAATCGATTCTGATGTCCGCACTATTCTCTCCACAGCTGTATTTATGCACCAATCGATACTTTTCCTATGATATAAGCATAGGCGATGGTATCAAAATTTTCATATCAGTATCTCTACTAATGTCCATACTTCTCCTTTCATTGTACATTAAGTATCTCTAGTAGTTCTGATACGTGTTTTCTTTTCACACGAATATCGATGGTGTCGACGCTTTTCGTTTAGCATCAATATTTCTATTGGTGTGGATACTTTTCTTGTATATCAATATCTATACTGATGTCCATATTTTTCTTTCAATACCAGTAGCTCTACTGGTGTCGATACTTTTTTTTCAATATCAGTATCTTTACTAGTGTCTTTCAGTATCAGTGTATCTACTGGTGTCAATACTTTTCTTTGACGATACTTCTACCTATGTCGATACTTTTCTTTCAATATCAGTATCTCTACTGGTGTCAATACTTTTCTTTGACGATATATACCTATGTCGATACTTTTCTTTTGATATCGGTATCTCTACTGGTGTCAATACTTTTCTTTGACGATACTTCTACCTATGTCGATATTTTTCTTTCAATATCAGTATCTTACTGGTGTCAATACTTTTCTTTCGATATCAGTATCTCTACTGGTGTCAATACTTTTCTTTGACGATACTTCTACCTATGTCGATATTTTTCTTTCAATATCAGTATCTTACTGGTGTCAATACTTTTCTTTCGATATGTATTGGTGTCGATACTTTTCTTTGACGATACTTCTACTGCTGTGGATACTTCGACAATATAAGTATCTATAAGAGTGTTAATTCTTCTCTTTCAATATCAGTATCTCTACTGGTATATTTCAATATCAGTATCTCTATTGGTGTCGATACTTTTCTTTGACGATACTTCTACTGTCGTCGATAGTTTTTTTTTAACATCAATATTTCTACTAGTATCAATTCTTTTCTTGTAACATGAATATCTCTACTAGTGTCGACACTTTTCTTTCAATATCAGTATCTCTACTGGTATATTTCAGTATCAGTATCTCTATTGGTGCCTATACTTTTCTTTGACGATACTTCTAATGACGTCGTTAGTTTTCTTTTAACATCAGTATTTCTATCGGTATCAATCCTTTTCCTGTAACATCAATATCTCTACTGGTGTCGATACTTTTTTTTCGATATTAGTATCTCTACTGATGCCGATACTTCTTTTGACATACAATAAGTATATGTACTGGTCTTGATACCTTTTTAACGTCAATATTTCTAGTGGTGTCGATACTTTTCCTTTATCATCAATATTTCTACTCCTGTCGATAATTTAATTTCAATATCAATATTTGCTCTTGTCGATGCAATCCTTTCGATGTCGATACTTCTCCTTCTGGTGTAAAATAATATCGCTATCGGTGTTAATACTTTTTTCACATCAATATCTCTATTGGTGTCGATACTATTCTTTCAGTACATCTCTGGTAATGTCTATGCTTCTCCTTTAGATATAAGTATCTGTACTGACGTCGATATTCTTATTTTGATTTCAGTATCTCTTACTAGAGTCAATATTTTTATTTTAATATCCATACCTCTCCTAGTTTCGATAGATCTACTTTTCTTTTGATATGAGTATCTCTATCGAAGTCGATACTTCTCTTCCGACATTCATATCTCTAGTAAAGTCAACAATTTTCTTTCGATATGTGTATCTATATTAATGTCGATACTTTTCTTCCATGCCAGTAACGATATTATTACCCATATTTTATTGGTATCGCAGCTCACAGACTGCTATTACTTTAGATTTATTTAAGGAGATGTTTAAACCAATTGCTTTGTGACAGTCGACAGAGAGGGCAAACTCATATCGCTACGTGATAATTAAATGCACCTTTTCCCTGATTAGATTATATTACTGTCCGTAGACCTTTGTAACGATTTCACTTCTCGAATGTCTGTGACTCATTGGACTTGCGTGTAAACCGGACAAGTGTAACAGACACTCAGGGCCTGTAAATTCTTTTTCTGCCACTTTATCAACCTCTTAAATTCTTGCTTTTCAAGGAGGAAGTACAGTGAGTCATTCAGCATGTGTGTCACGCATACATCCAATGCTCTGGTGAAGAACAGCTCTGAAGTCGTTCCACAGGCACTCTATTCTCCTGTTTACTTTTTATTCGAACTTCTTTACGAGTTGGTGAATTTCCATACAATCAAGAAAGGTTTATAACTGAAGCTGGTAGTCTGTATAGCTCAATTGATGAATTGTATATGCTGTAAACTGTATAGTAGCGTGTATAGCTCAACTGATGAATTGTTTATGGTTATAAATTGAATTAATCTACTTGATACTAATTGCACAAATTTGTATAGCTTAATGAAAGTATGCTACTTTGTATTGTATATATTTGTATATACTGATGAATTGTTTATGATTATAAATTGAATTAATCTACTTGATATTAATTGCACAAATTTGTATAGCTTAATGAAAGTATGCTACTTTGTATTGTATATATTTGTATAGTTTTGGCCGATGAATTGTATATGCTTTAAATTGAATAGTAATCTATATAGCTCTACTGATAAATTGTTTGTGTTTGTAATTTGAAGTAGTTTGCATGATATGTATTATCAATTTCTGTATATCACAACTGGTTGAATTGTTTATGCCTTAAATTTAATTAAATTGTTTTGTATTATAATATAGCTCAACTTATGAATGATCGTTTGCATTTGTAAATTTAATAATCTGATTGGCTATGTATTGTATACTTTTAGTAGAGCCATCGATGTAGCTCAGTCGGCAGACTCGCTGGGCTGCTGATCCGGAGCTGTGTTCGGGTTTGGGTTGGATCCCCCTTTGGTCTTTGGTTTCTTCCGAGGTTTTCCACAGCCATGGGACTGAAGCCGGATGGTCTATGGGAGTTCTTGGCATTAACCCCTTTGATTTTATTACCCCCCTTTGATTTGATTACCTGGTTGGGTTTTTCCGAGGTTTTCCCCAACCAAAAGGCAAATGCCGGGTAATATTTTGGCGAATCCTCGGACCTCACCTCATCTCACTACATCTCGCCAAAATATTGTAAAAAATTGTAAAAATTGTAGAAAATTACTAAATTGTAAAACTATAAAAATTTGTAAAAATTGTAATTGTAATATTGTAAAATTTTGACTTGTTCCACATCTTAAAGCTTCATTGCTCATGTAAGATCTATGGAATAAAATGAATGAATGAATGAATGAATGAATGAATGAACGAACGAATGAATGAATGAACGAATGAATGAATGAATCGGAGAATATGGAAGTAGAAGTACGTTTGTCAGTGAATGCGGCTCTAAGCGAAATTTTTTTTTTTTTTTTTACGAGTTTCCAGCTTTGAGTCATTGTTCAGTAATGTTAAGCATTCTTATTTTATTTCATTTTTTCTGTCTTTCTTTTAGTCATTTGAAGCTACTTATAGATGCACATATATTGGTGTTATCAATGTTTAGTAAATCATGCATATTCAAAAGCAATAAAACACTATATACTTGTTACCATAGTCTACTATATACAGTCGCGAAGCTTGAGGTGTTTTTTCGCAAATCTCGTGATAAAGCGCTCCAAGCGATTAGCAACTAGAAACAATAGACTGTCCATGGTCGACTTTGGACTGTGTCGTATTTCTGTCGAGTGCTAGCTCGTTGCGTATTTCACATTGATGCTTGTCAAATGTTAGTTATTGGTTGTAATGAAAATGTTAATGGCTAAAATATAATAATTGGAATAATAATATGGGACAAGGAGGAGACGTTTGTAGTGCTATAAATAGTAGCAACAGTAAGAGAAAGAGGCCAGAGTTATCCTTTTCCGATTTCCGAAAGATTCAAATATGTTCCTGGGTTTCCACAAGAATGCCATGCAGAAACAAAACTCTTCATTTTGAAGTTCTTTGTGACTGTTAGAATACATTATATCCTTAAATTTCACAATGAAATGTTTCAGTCTAACCGAAAGGACATTAGATACCGGTTAAAGTTCTGCTAAATTTCCAGAGAAATAAAGGTTAGGTCTACTTTTTTTTACAGAGGATATATTTTTAATTGTAGCTAGTAATTTTGTTATTATTTTTATGTTATTTTACTAAAGACGTAGAAAAATTAAGTTTGTTTTAATGAAATTTATTGATCACGTTTTATTTTCAATTCTGGTGGGATTATTATTGCTTAACCTCATCCCACTTTGTTAACTACGTAAGCCTACACTACAAGTACCGGTACACGTAAGTTACTCCATTAATTTATTCCCATTATTGTTGTAAAGGGAAATGCAAATTAATATTTATTGGTTTCATAGTTAATTATCGCTATAATCTTGAATGAGTGAAGCTATTATAATAAATTTCAGTTCGTTTTGCACAAACAAAAATTATATTAACTTATTTCTTGCAGGTATCTTCGAGTTTATGGTGGAATTTAATATACTTCATTAAAATAATAAATTAACTTTATGCATTTAATATTTCAATAATGGAAGGAAGGTGTTAATTTTTCCAAAAGAACACGACAACGAAAGTGTAACATATTTTGTCGGCTGCTAGGAGAGAGATCTGCGATGATGAGGAGATAGTAGCGATCCTAGTGGTGGGCAACTACCCCTGTTTGCATTTTTACTACATATTGAGCTTCGCGACTGTATATAGTAGACTGTGTTGTTACTTTCGGAAAATAATGCGGACTTACAAATAATATATTCTGTACCTTCTTTATCCGGTCGGCTGGAAAACCCACATTTGTGGTGTGTCACTGACAGCTGAGTTGTAGGAGGGCTGGGATAGGGTAGGTATTGTTTCTAAAGCAGATAGGGTCTAGTTGAAAATCGATATCCATGCTTAGAGAATTTAAGGGTGCTATTCATAGACATTTCGCTAGCCCGTGCTACAAGCGTGATAAACTAGCCCCTGCTATCGACTGGTTACTTGTACAGGATTCATATCATATCATATCATATCATATCATATCATATCATATCATATATCATATCATATCATTTCATATCGTATCATATCATATCATATCATATCATATATATCATACCATACCATACCATGCCATATCATATATCATATATCATATATCATATATCATATCATATCATATCATATATCATATCATATCATATCATATCATATCATATCATATCATATCATATCATATCATATCATACCATACCATACCATGCCATATCATATCATATATCATATCATATCATATCATATCATATATCATATCATACCATACCATACCATGCCATATCATATCATATATCATACCATACCATATCATATCATATATCACGTCATATCATATCATATCATATCATATCATATCATATCATATCATATCATATCATATCATATCATATCATATCATATCATATATCTAACACTGATTTATGAATACGGAACACGTTAGTTCGCTGATCATCCACCGGAAGCCCGCGCTATGAATGTCTATGAATACGGCCCATAGAGTTTAATTGTGAACAGTTTGTCGGTGCATAAGCCTACAGATTTTTCATTTTCCATTTGTGAAGCAGGTACTTTATTTATTCGTGTGAATTTAGCATGTCTAAAGCTAACTCACAATTGGTTAACGTGGTTAAGCTAAGGCAGATTGTTTGTTAATTCTGCGAAGATATTTCTCCGCTGATCAAAATTATTCTTTAAATGTGCAGAATGAAACGGATAGCAATAACAAGTTCATATAGTTATCAATAAAATAATGCTGTGTGATATTTGGTGGGAAACAAAATGAGAATCGGAGCAAACAGTTGAAACTGTGTTAATAGTAATATGCGTTACAAGAGCGGTATGTTGATGTTTTCATGTTCGAGGAAAAGATTGAAAAAACGAAACGTAGTTGAGCTTTTTTAATTTCCGAGAACATGAAAACAAACATACCGCTCATGTATCGTACATTATTTTGTGCGAAGATCGTTTATTACATACCTGAAAGACGAATTTCTAATTAGTTGCAATGAAATCTCCATCTTGGTTTCTGTTCAATGACGGCAATTTTGGAAAACAAAAATATCTCTCTTCAACATTGTTGCTATAAAATGTTTTCTGTGTTTACTATATTGCAGCAGGCCGTGATATGTCTGTCTTCCCCCCCCCCAGTCTATAAATGCGAACTTAAAACAAACGGTAAGGTTATGAAATGATTTATTTTTCATTTTAATATTTTAACAATATTATTTATATAACATATTGCAGTAATGACATCGGCATCTGGAATCTTGTTGATTTTTTCACGGCTTCCTTAATGTTACTTGCATCACGAATGCAACAACTTTAGTGGAGTAGTATAGTTTACTTAATTTTTGTAAATATTTAAAAACAATAATTAACAGTGCAATTTAGTGAAATTGCAGTGGTAAGTTTCCAATTTATAATTATTACTATGTTAAACGTCTCTAAAAATCATATGTGAAAAGCCTAAAGCAGTAAAATGAATATGTCTCTTAAGCGGTAAGAAGAGGGAAATTGTTATGTGTGTTACGTTGGGAATACTGAATGTGGTATTTCACACTTACCGCGTATTGGTTTTGTGCGGAAAGCAAGCAAATACGCACGATCTCGCACAAAATACTTTTCGCACTAGTGTTAAAAGGCCTTTTAGCATGCTACCACACAATAGTAAATTTTTAACACGTTGGCTAGCGTAGTAAGTTCTACTTTTAGGAATGGCTGTCTAAAAACATATTTTAAGATATATGCTAATTTATATAACTTTCAACTGCCTCTTTTCGCATATCCGAGTACAAAAATTGTAGCGCCGAAAGTTACCCAGCATTTGCTCCTTAATGAGTTGAGGAAAAAAACCCGAAAAAACCTCAACCAGGTAACCTTGTCCCAACCAGGATTTGAACCCGAGCCCTCTCGTTTCACGGTCAGACATACTAATAGTTACTCCACAACAGTGGACCGTTTGTTTTGTTACAAGCAGGAGTTTGTGGTATCAACATAACTGATGTTGCTAGACTTACTCTTCCGAATTGTCGGGCAGTATTTTACTTAAGAGTGTTCGTGTAGTCATTTGACTGGTCTCCTAAATTGAAACAACTCATCCTGCTTGTGGTTTTCATTTGCTTTCCTAAAACGCTAAGACAAATGTCTGGATGAGTCCAAACGGAATGAGCCACAGACCTATTTTGTTCCACCATTGTATGTTTAGTTATTTTCCAACAGTTAAGAGTTGTACCCTGTCATCCGAGGACTTCTGGATGAGCTAATTTTGACCTTCGCTCACTCAGGCTAAGTGCTCACTTTCTTTGACTAGTAGGCCTAAGAATTATGATGCGTACCACTCTTTGTGTCATGTAGTTTTAAGTGTTCCATTTTTTATATCGCGGGCTGCGTGATACAGAACTGAATTGTTGCGAAACGCATAATAAGTACATAGCACACATTTTATTTTTCTACGCTTGCGGAAGTACGCGATGCTGAGCGTGGAAAGATATAGGCCTACATATGACACAATATGTGTCATCTTCAGAACACAAATTTCTTAAATTCTGAGTTCCATTTTTACATTTTGATATTCCAAAGGTAATTTCTTACCGGTAATACATTTTAGATTATCAAAACTCTGATTTTGGAGACTATAATATTCCCTGAAACTACATATTCATAGTGATTATTTCATAAATTTTATAGGCGTAGGTCTACATAATTGCACAATTTTCAGTATCTGATTCTGCGTACACAAGGAAAGAAAACAACTCCTTGCTACAGATTAGACAGAGTTTCTACGAATATTATCAGAATAACATTCCTTGTGTTCTGTATGGGAAGGGTATCCTCGCATACCAAATGTCTTGAATGCGAATATCAGGAGATCTAGTCTCGCCTTGGACTTAGTGGCCATTAAATACACACAAAAAACAATAATGAAAATGCAATTGCGATTAGAGGTGAAAGGAATGCACATTCCAACGGCGACTGCGTGCATCCAACAGAGTTTGGTGCAATGCCAATTGAATCTGTCTGTTTACCTGTGTGAATATTAACGGAGTTTATTCTTTATGACATCTTTTGGTTCCAAATATCCAGATCGGCCTATAATTTCAAATTCTTTTCTATATAGGATTTATTTTCTGTCGCTTCTGTGTGGTCTCTGGTTGTCCTAAATCTTAGATAATAATAGAGAGTATAATAATAATGATAACAATAATCATCATCATTATCATAATACAAACATCAATATCATGAAAACCAATGTCCCCGTCATCGCCAGATTATTCAAATTCTTTTATTTGATATCCGTGTGTATTTTCTATGTTGCTTCAATAAAGTTTCGGTTTTATTCAATCTTATATAGGTTAATAATAATAATAATAATAATAATAATAATAATAATAATAATAATAATAATAATAATAGCAACAACAACAACAACAACAATTAGATAGTGGAACTTCGTATAGAAAAAGTAAAAATGGATCTTCGCCGATCATAGATTTTACGTTCGAATAAAGCCAACTTTATTTGATACTAGCCGTACCCGTGCGCTCCGCTGCACCCGTTAGAAATAAATATAAAGTAATTACATAATTAAAATAGGACATTTGATCCAGGGAACATTCGTGTTTGAAAGAAGGATAAATCGTTTAATATGTTACTTAATTTAAATTGTATTTAAAATATTAAAATGCGATCATTTTGATCCAGAGACCACTCATTTGGTGCAATGACAATTCCTTTAACATGTTTCTTAATTGTTATTACCAATTATTTTTGGAAAAGCGAAAATTAACAGAAAAATTTTGGCTACAGATTTATTATTATGTTTATATTGTATTATATTATATTATATTATATTATATTATATTATATTATATTATATTATGTAAAAAGTGCGTTGATAACGGATGTACTCGAATTAGAAAGTTTTTAATTTGTTGTGGGAGCTCTTGAATCTCAGGAGGAACAGCTTTTACAACAGCGCAACATAATCTGCTTGGCTCATTACCCAATTTTTTTGCATTGCATTTATTGCATATATATTTTATGTATTTTAACACGATTCAATTGAGCATAGTTAAAATTTGAATTATACAATAATGGATTTCTAAGCTAACGTACTATTACTGCATACTAAATCAATACACTCTCGTTGTTCGTTAATTCTCTGAGATAAAAATGAATATGTTCATAAACATTATTTTCAGAAATACAGAAAATGAATATACAGAATAACCTATCAAGTTTTCTGTGCATAAGAAGCTATTTTAATCTTACCTGTCCTCAATTCACTCACAAGTTACTGTAATAACATTATAGCATTATGTCCAACCAGAGAAACTACACTTTCCAATGATGAAATAATAATTAATTATACAAATCGGTTAATTTAGCTTCTGATATTACTTCACACAAACACAGAAACATTGTCTGTAGGCTATGTTTCATAACTTTTGATTGTTGTGTCCAAGGCCCCTTATAGACGAAGTCATTTGTTTTTTATTTCAATACACCGCCTTAGATGACAGTTATTTTAATTTTAAAACTCATTTATCTCATTAAATATCAGTCCTATCAAAATTTTTCAAAGAATAAAACTTATCGGAAATGATTTTTAAAGAAATGTTTGTTATGTAACATTTTTCATAAAAATCAATAATAAGCGAGATATTTCGATTTATTTAATTCAGACCCCCTTATAACCCCCCTTTTAAATAATGTATTTTGAATGCCATATAGCCTAAAATCTAAGTTGCAACGAACTTAATTTATATTCCAATTTTCATCGAAATCGGTTCAGCCATTATCGCGTGAAAAGGTAACAAACAAACATACAGACAGACAGACAGACATACAGACAAAAATTTCAAAAAAGCGATTTTCGGTTTCAGGGTGCTTAATTATATATGTTAGGACCAATTATTTGTGGAAAATGGAAAATTACCAGAAAAATTTCGGCTACAGATTTATTATTGGTATAGATAAATGCATATTTTGAAGGTTTACCATTTTAAATGCATATATTTTTTATTTTGCATGCTTAAATGCACATATGAACGTCTTTTCTTGTTCTGCCCGATTTGTTATTTAATTTCAAATTTGTCTCTGATAAAAATAAGAATAATTTCCAAGAAATGTAAAAATTATGTGAGAAATAAAACCAATAATTATTAGTTGAGAACATGACATTGTTGCGACGACAATGGATATTCCTTCCTAGTGTATCAGTTGGGTGGTTTTTTCACTTTAACATGAGCTAGCTGTGTGTACAGTAGTGGCAAAAAAACCGGACCGATCCTTATAGGCCTAGTTGCTTTCAGAGTCTTGTTCACTCCAGAGCACGATAGACTGTTAACTAAGACTTTCGTTGTTTGGAATCCTTTCTGGGATAGAAACTTTTTTTGTTCCTTATTCAAATTTATTCCCAATACTTTTCGATTGCTGGTAAAATTCATGTTCTGGGAATAATAAGTTAATTAAGAAGTAAAATATTGCTGCAATCGAAAAGTATTTGGAATAAATTTGAATAAGGAACAAAAAGAAGTTTCCTTCTTCTTCTTCTTCTTCTTCTTCTTCTTCTTCTTCTTCTTCTTCTTCGGCCCTTGTAGTCTAGCCTTGGCCTCCCTTAGGATCTTGGTCCATTCCTGTCCAACCAGAGCCTTCGGCCTCCATCTTCTCACGCCTAGAGTCCTTAAATCGTCCTCCACTCCATCCAACCATCTTAGTTTCTGTCTGCCAATATTGCGTCTGCCTTCTGGTTTTGTGTTTAGAATATTTTTTGGTATTCTCTGATCATTAATCCTGATTACATGTCCTAACCATTCCAACCTACGGGCTTTGATTTCAGCAACAATATCTGGAGATTTATATTGAGTTTTCAGTTCTGTATTATATCTAATTCTCCAGTGCCCATTCTCATAATTAGGACCATAGATTTTCCTTAGAATTTTCCTTTCCCATGTCATCAGTTGTTGTTCCATTTTCTTCGACAGAGTCCAAGTTTCACTGCCATAAAGCACAATTGGTCTTACGACTGTTTTATATAATGTAAGTTTTGCTTTTTTACTTATGCATCTTGCTCTCAAAGTTTTGTTAAGGGCTCTCAGGCATCTATTTCCCCCAGCAATTTTCTGCCTCATATCCGCATCTGCAGTGTTTTCTTGGGTAATTAGAACTCCTAGATATTTAAAAGAATCTACTTCCTCATATTTCTGTCCATTTATTATAATATCTTTATTACAAACGCCACTTGGTCTTATGTTTCTCATATATTTATTTTTCTCTTTATTAATTTTTAACCCCATGTGCTCTGCTTCTATTTGAATTTGATTTGCTATTTCATTTAGCACTCCAAGAGATCTACTCATGACCACAATATCATCCGCATAGGCCATGCACTGTCTGGTCCTATTAAATATGGTACCATTAAAATTTATATCAATAGAAGTTTCCTTGCCAGGCAGGATTCGAACCAAGAAAGTCTTAGTTACCAATCTATCGTGCTCTGGAGTGAACAAGGCTCTGAAATCAGCTACAAGGGTCGGTCCGGTTTTTTTTGCACCACTGTACTTACTAGCCTTGTAAGTGTAATGTTTCAGGAGCCAGAGCAAAAATACGCGTCGCCTTGATGTCACTCAAGACTTTTACTTTGATTTCGCAGAACCAAAAATGAATGTATTTAGACACATGCGACGTTAAAGTCACGTGTTATTGAGGTCATGAAATTTCTGCGACGACAATGCTGCCAGTGCGCTCTGATTTCATAGTAACAAAACTGAATGTATTTAAACACCTTTGACAATGAAGTCGCTTGTCACATCATGTCATGTCGAGAGATCGTTCTTTGCATTTGAACTAATTCTAGGACATAAGGGGAGTCTCACAGTAGATAGCCTGGAGAATTCGTTGGTTGTTTACTACCATAATATTTATGTGAAAGGCAAATGAAGTTGGTCCCAGGACAACGACATGCAGATAAACCAAAACAAGACGAAAATAATGAAGTTTCGAAAAGGAGGAAAATTATCCTCAAAGGACAAGTTTATCTGCGAAACTCAAACCCTCGAAGTAGTAAAATATTTCAAACATCTAGGGGTGACCCTGCAAGTAACCGGATTCACGTTCACCAGGCATATTGAGGATAGAACAGTCGCGGCAATCAAGGCCACAATGGGGATACGAAACCTCAAGTCCCTATCACTCGGAACCTCAATTGCATTATTCAAACTCAAAGTCGCACCAGTAGCATGGACGTACCTGAGCTACCAAAACCTGAAAACTTTGGACAGGGCTAAGTCCAGATATATAAAAAGAACACTCTGCATCTCCAAGTTCGCTCCAACCCGACTTGTGTACCAGCTGGCAGGAACAACGTCCTTCATAGAAGATTTAATGGCCACCTACAACCTGACACCAACCCCAGCCAGTACGAAGTTTTTTGACGAACGACGACAGAAAACCCCAGAAATTGACCCTGCATTTTTCCGCACCCCAGCGATGAACAACGAGGAATGGAAAGCAGCCAACTTCGAGCTACGTCACCATTTCACAAGGGGAGCAATCCATGATTTTCACTACCGCATCTGTACTAGAAAAGGTTTTCACCAGGTGACCAGTGATTGTGCGTGTATAATCTGTGGACTGCATTGCCCGCTATATCATCTCTTTGAGTGCTCACTAAGAACACTGCCGCTGTCGTATTACGCTGAAGATGAGTGACAAAGAACTGTACAACACACTCACAATGCTCAATGTACACAATGTGTTTATTAAATCTATTAAATGAAGTTAAACAAAAAGTTGGAAAGTCAGAAAGTTAAAAATGTAGGCCTAACAATTAAAATATGTAATCTATATAAAATGAATAATTAATACATTTATAGATAAAAAGGTTTAATAAAAATGATGGTCACTTTAAATCATTTTCATTTACATCATATTATTAAACGTGTGAAGTGTATTTTTTACTGTACCTATATATTTCAATTTTAGCACACATTTCAACAGTTTTTTACTACATAGTGCATGCATATTTTCAGGTCTTTATTGCATTAAGTTTCGTCTAATAATAATAATAATAATAATAATAATAATAATAATAATAATAATAATAATAATAATTTCATCCTATTAGAGATCCCGAAAGACCTTTAGTTTGACGAAGTATTAAGGCTTCCCATCCCAAGAGACGCTCTGTGTGGTGACTGGATTGAAGGAAAGTCCCAAAGTGCCCATGCATGTCGTAAACGGCGACTAAAATGGGTACCCAGTGCCAGGGGGTATAACCGAAGACATAAGTGTGGAGACCTGGTCCTCTAGGTTGGGGGTTGGGCATGAAGGTTGAGAACCTCACACCGTAAAAAGCCATTGTCTCGAAACTTCAAGGCTGAAAACCCCAGGAAGAGATGGGAAGATGAAATCAAACATGATGCCTTTAAACTACTGGGGATACGAACATGGAAACCGAAGTTTAGAGATAGTACTGTACTCCAACCAGGAGAAAATCTCAGGGGAATGAGACGCAGCGGGGTGATGCTGTGAATGAATGTTGATGTCATAAGATATCTTATGATCCCACACGTGGGTACACGTATCTCCATTGGGTAACTCTCAAAGCACAAACGATAACACTTATACCACATATTTATACTACTGTGGCGATGCTGATGATTACGATTATGCTAACGATAATTTTGAATACATTCCTATGATTATAATCACGACTATCATAATCATGATGATGATGCTGCAGCTTCTTATGTTAAAGACGATGATGGAGCTGATTGTTCTACTAATAGGTTAATTGTAACTACTGTAAATAAAAGAGTAAACAGGCAGATATAACACACCCGAAAATAATTGAGCAAACAGCTCACATTAAAATATATGCTGTTGTTAGAATACCAATTTTACAGATCTTGTTTTTTCAAATATATTAGAAGCCATATTTATTAGACTTTTTCCCCTTATATTTAAGAATACTTCCTCCTCTCACAATATTATATTCTTTTTATAAACGTTGTGTACATTTACTAATCATGTCATAGGTTAAAATAAAGGCAGATTTATTAAGCATAATACATATATATATATATATATATATATATATATATATATATATATATATATATATATATATATATAGGGAAGAGTCGGGTAGTATCGGACATCGGTAATATCAGACAGCGAGTTTCTTTCATCTACCACACGATGATAGTACCTGATTGACGTGGTTACGTTTCTGTGATGTCGCATAGAGAAACGTAACCATGTCATTCAGGTACTACCATATGGTGGTATATATGGAAGTCGGCCTCGGTAGCGTAGTTGGTATAGCGCGACCTTTATACTGGAGGTTGCGGGTTCGATCCCGGCCCAGGTCGATGGCATTTAAATGTGTTTAAATGCGACAGGCTCATGTCAGTAGATTTACTGGCATGTAAAAGAACTCCTGTGGGACAAAATTCCGGCACATCGGCGACGCTGATATAAACTCTGCAGTTGGGAGCGTCGTTAAATAAACCATAATTTATATATAATATTAGTAGGTTATTTTACGACGCTGTATCAACATCTTAGGTTATTTAGCGTCTGAATGAGATGGTGATAATGCCGGTGAAATGAGTCTGGGGTCCAGCACCGAAAGTTACCCAGCATTTGCTCATATTGGGTTGAGGGAAAACCCCGAAAAAAACCTCAACCAGGTAACTTCCTCCGACCGGGAATCGAACCCGGGCCACCTGGTTTTCGCAGCCAGACGCGCTGACCGTTACTCCACAGGTGTGGACTAATTTATATATGGATCATATGCAGAGAAAGAGGAAGGCAGAAAATAGGAAAGACTGGAGGTTTGCAGTGAAAGACTTGCCCTTGGGCAGAAAACTAAAACGATATATATAAAATACACACACATATATTATAGGCTATATTGAGATTTTTGTAGTTTCATCAATTCTTAGGCCTACTTTCTCCAGATCTGTGATATGAGAAACGCGTTGTCAGTTGACATGCGTTTGTATTCGTATTTCTGTTCAATCGTCTTCTTCATTGGCTTCTGATAAAGGAGAGCCCTCCTTCATTTCTCGGAAATGCCAGCCGTCTGCCAAAGGGCGTTATGTATTCCTACCGAGTGAGGATCACGGTCGCCTGTGTGGGCGGATGGTTTGTTTAGCTGTTTGCTTTTACAAATCAGGAGTGTACAAAGATATCCAACTTTCCTTTCTGTAAACTAAGAATTTGATTTTGCTATCACTATGTGTAGTCGGAGAACTGGCCATTGTTTGCCTATGCAAAGACAAATAACGGTAGTCCTAAGAAACAAGGTATGAAAAAAAAAATATATATATATATACACACACAGAGCGTTCGCCTACGGGTGGGGCCAGGAAAGCGGCCTGCCTGCAGTGTCGCTTGCGGGAATCGTCTATCCGTAAGTTCCGCTTTCTATACTATACTCTGTAGGGTTTTAATTTTAAAAGTTTAGCAGCAGTAAAGACATGTTTTTGAAACAGTAACTTCCTGTGAAACACGTCTTAGAGATTTATAAGGAGAGCGTGTAAATTATGCACTGATTTCATCAATTTTTTCTCCCGTCAATACTCTTTGTTTTCGCTTAGGAATTGTAGCATTTATCGATCCTGTTGTCCTTAATTTGTTAACAAGACATCTAATAGTTTCTCTACCCTGAATTCGAGCACCCGAATAATTCACTTCAAATTTCCTACGCACCTCTCTACATGACTCTGTTTTCACATATGCATTATACATAAAAACTCTCTGTTCAAGCGTGAATTTTGCGTTTTGCATTGTTAACCAATTTTACACAATGCTGAATATTTAAGCAACTGTGTCAAGAAACTGCATTGTACGTGTTAAATACTGCAACGTCTGGCTCACAACTGATAACTTGTCGACCTTGATGTCCTTGATTGTCGAGCGTGTCTCAACAACTGCGCGCACAAAGCGGCGTATCAATACATGCCGTTTTCGTGGCCCCACCCGTAGGCGAACGCTCTGTATGTATATGTATATATATACAGGGTGTTTAAAAATACGGGGCATAATTTCAGGTATGTATTTCCCACATGTAGACAATCAAAGTAGTTCATTACAACATGTGTCCGGAAATGCTTCATTTCCGAGTTATGGCCTTCACAACATTGAAATTCACCGGAACGTTTTTCTTTCCGCAGGTCGTTGTCATTACAGAAGATGTTCAAAATGTCCACCTCCTGCTTGAATACAGACCTCACATCGATGTCTCATTGACCTGCGAACACGATCCCAAACTCCAGGAGTATTGCGTATGTCCTCAGAACATGCCACAATTCGATTCCGAAGGGATTCCAAATCAGGCACCGGAGACGAATAGGCTAAACCAATGATTTTCAATGGCCCCACAAGTAGAAATCGAGAGGGTTCAGATTAGGTGAGCGTGGAGGCCAAGCAATTGGGCCACCTCTACCTATCCATCGATCAGGAAATCTTCGATCCAAGTACCGGCGAGCCGTACGACTGAAGTGTGCAGGAGCGCCATCATGCAAGAAGTGAATGTGTTGACGATTGATCAGTGGAGTGTCTTCTAAAACATGAGTTAGGTATGGTGTTTTCCAGGAAGTTTGTGTACGCCTGCCCCGTAAGTCTGTTTACAAGTACATGGGGTCCAACTAATCGATCACCAATGATACCGGTCCACATGTTGAGGGAGAACCGCACCTGGTGATGAGATGGAACAGTTGCTCGTGGGTTTTCATACGCCCATACATGCTGATTGTGGAAATTTGTTATGCCATCTCGTGTGAACTGTGCTTCATCTGTAAATAATACTAAGGCAGAAAAGTTCGGATTTACACCACACTGCTGCAAGAACCATTGACAGGACCTAACTCGTGCAGGGTAATCTGCCTGTACACGTTGCAAATGATAAGGATACAATTGATACTCTTTCAACAGTCTCCAGACAGTCGTATGAGGAACACTGACTTGCAACGCTACCCTTCGTGTGCTGATAGAAGGAGTCATGTTCACAGCCTCCAGAATCTCCTCCTGTACTTCTGGAGTTGTAGATCTTGGTCGTCCCCTTCCCAAACCAGGAGAGTTAAATTTTCCATACTCACACAGACGGTAATGAAGACGCACAAATGTCTTCCGATCTGGACATTGTCGCTGTGGGTACCTCTCCTGGGACAAACGACTAGCCAGCGCAGCATTGCCGTCCGCCTTACCGTACATGAAGTGTATCTCTGCCAGCTCTTGATTTGAATACATGTCGCACAGTCTAACGCCTACACAACACTGAATGTAACCTTCGCCTCGGAATGAACTGTCAGAGTGCCCTCTTAATGTCTCCTTTGACGCCAACGACCTGCGGAAAGAAAAACGTTCCGGTGAATTTCAATGTTGTGAAGGCCATAACTCGGAAATAAAGCATTTCCAGACACATGTTGTAATGAACTATTTTGATTGTCTACATGTGGGAAATACATACCTGAAATTATGCCCAATATTTTTTAAACACCCTGTATATATATATATATATATATATATATATATATATATATATATATATAAAGGAATGAAAAAGAAAAGAAAAAATATGAAATGAGACAGGACTGAAGAAGGAAAAGTCGAAATAATGAACATAGAGAAATGGCAATGGAATGGAAGGAACATGAAGAGGAGAAAGCAGGAAGGGAGCAGTAAATAATGAAAATTTGATGACTATAGGTTATAAGAAAAAGAAAAATCTAGAAAAAAGCACGGCAGGGGATTCGTAGAATTCCTATAAATGCAGAGAACTTTCAAGTTGTTGGTGGTCACCTTTGCGTAATCATAAAAAGTTGAAATTTGAATGAATATCGTTACCAGTTTCAACATATTTTGTTTTACAACGTTTAAACTTAACCTGACTCTGAATATTTTTATTCCTTTTCCTTATCTTTTCTTCAACTAGTCCCAAGACTGATCGAACGCGTATAAAGGGCTCCATACACGCACAGACTTACTTGGAGGTAAGTCTCTACCGACTTATCTCCGGGAAGTATGTCTGAATTGGATGATTGCCCATACATGCTCGGACTTTTTTTATTTTAGTAGGTTATTTTACGACGCTTTATCAACAGCTTAAGTTATTTAGCGTCTGAATGAGATGAAGGTGATAATGCCGGTGAAATGAGTCCGGGGTCCAACACCGAAAGTTACCCAGCATTTGCTCATATTGGGTTGAGGGAAAACCCCGGAAAAACTCAACCGATACCGGGATGGGAATCCGGTGTGGCTTAGTGGATAAAGCATCAGCACGTAGAGCTGAAAACCCGGGTTCAAATCCCGGTTCCGGAGAGAATTTTTCTCCGTTCCACTACTCTTTCATCGTAATTCCAAGTAGGTTATGTATGCATCGGAATCCCCGTAGGTATAGAAATGGACTCGCTCACAAAGTTGAGTTTATCGCATCGTATTTCCAAGGTGATGAAATTCGAATGATATCAAATTAGAAGGAGGTCCACCAAATTATTTCGTTTTTTTTTATTACTGTAGGTCAGGCCTGCAGATCTCGCAAAGTAGGGGAACTATGACGTCAGCCTCACTCCTCATTGGGGATGATCGACTTCCGCCCCGAGAATGAATGTTGATGCAGCCGAGCGTAACTAGAACGCCATGACCGCACAGGTAGAAAAGGTGTGTGGGGTAAAAGAGGGGAGGAAGCAGTCGCTCTCAAGAGCTACGAGCGTATTCCGAATCTCACCGGTGAGCAATCCGAGGGCATCACGGTGTTCCGAATTCCACCGATGACGTCATTGATGCTCCACCGGTGTCGCACCGGTGCCATCAACTTGCAGAGGTGGTGGCAGTCGCCATCAGCCGCCATCAGTGAATCTGATTGGTTCTTGTACAGGGCAGGAATTAGCAGACGAATAACATCGTGCACTGTTGTGTCATGGCGGTGTGTTCTGCATTAGTTCTGCTGTATTGTTTGTAATGAGCACAACGTAAAAACAATATGTTAATGGCTTATGAGCGAACATGTCAACGGACCCGTTATTACTACCGGTTCAAGAGATAAATTGTTTATGCTATCTTTTCTTTGAACGAGATGGCAGTACGAAAATTTCGCAAAATTTTGCTAGCGTAGCACAGACAACAACTTGTACAGTCGCCATGACAGCCATCGATCCTTCCAGCAGTTTTGTTCCTTATTTCGCTGCAACGTGACGTCATTGATGCCACCGGACCGGTGAGATTCGGAATACGCTGAATAGTTCTGCAGGCCTGCTGTAGGTCGTACAAAGACGTTTGACGTAAAAAATTGGAAGAACGCTTGAATGAAGAAGTCAATTTAATTAATTAATCAGGAACAAAAAAGGAAAGGAACTCTATGGAAGGGAAACGCTTGACCTGAAAGTTGTCAACCAAGAAGTTTCTATGCAATAGGGAGGGTCATAGTTGGAGTAAGAATATATTCTCGCTGTGCTCCCAATTTTGACATTCTGCTGTAAACCGCAATAAAGACTTTCCGGTCGGCTTGAGAAATCGGGCGACTTTCTACTCGTACCTGATTGCCATGACAACCGTGCACGGATAGATTGTCCTTATCTGCAGCTCGTGATTTTGAGCCGCCGTTAAGCACTCCTCAGGGGAGACGAACGATAAGTTGTGAGAACTATTTTTAACTGGATACAAGCCGGAAGCTATAAATACACATAATGCTCCAACTGCAAGACTTTATCGCCCTGATGGTGCGAGACTGTACAAGATCGTTAAAACCTTCATCAATCAGACTTACTCAAAATGTTACCACATTATTCCGTGCCTTCGGAGGCTTTGGGGAGAAGGATATTTCTGGCTTGCCTGTCAGAAACACTGTAAAACATCTATAACACATAATTGAGACACTTACTTTCTCAGAATACTCCAAATGCAGATCTTTTATCATGTTGCCAATGATCATAGGCGGAGAGAACCGTTTCCTTTGAGTGGCAAAGCAAAACCATAGAATCCCGATATAACAAGGTTACGGGGGATATAATTCACTTTCTCCCCTGTTACAGTGTCTATCGTTCTTATTCGTACATAATCTAATTTAAACGAATAACACAACATTTCGTACAAAATAATTATATTTATACACTAATACTGGTGTATTATCTTTTAAAACCATTCCTTAGAACGTTAATTTACAACTAGTTCTTATTTTAAACCATAAATAACACAAATATTAATAAATATATTACTTCGAAAATAAAATTGTATGTCATTTATATTCGTATACTTGAGTAATGTTGACATATTCGTGGGATCCGGCCCTAATGGTAACAGCGAGTGCAGCGTAAACATGCATTACCGGTGCTCTAGGGTTTGTTTTGCTTCAGCAGTCAGTTCTGTTCAAAATGGGCAAGTCGAAGGTACTAAGTGCCGAACTAAAGGAGGCGATAGTTATACTGGCTCTTAAAGGATTTTATTTAAAGACTAGCCGTACCCGTGCGCTCCGCTGCACATGTTAGAAATAAATATAAAGTAATTACATAATTAAAATAGGACGTTTGATCCAGGGAACATTCGTGTTTGATAGAAGGATAAATCGTTTAATATGTTACTTAATTTAAATTGTATTTAAATAATTAAATTGCGGTCATTTTGGTCCAGAAAGCATTCATTTGGTGCAATGACAATTCCTTTGACATGTTTCTTAATTGTTATTACATGCAACCATAGTTTAATGAACATTGACATCATTTAGATTTAATGTGTATATTTTATTTTACTTGCTATATGTTCCCATTGAATTATGGTAATAATTTAATTTTAACCCTTGTTGTTTTCTACGTATTCAGTAAATGGCGCTTGGCCCACTATGGTTCTGAACCCTTCAAATAATTTAAATTATATTATATTATAGCCTATAGTATTATATTATATTATATTATATTATATTATATTATATTATATTATATTATATTATATTATATTATATTATATTATATTATATTATATTATATTATTGTATCAGAAGTTACTGTAATAACATTATAGTATTATGTCATCTAGAGAAACTACACTTTCCAATGATGAAATAATAATTAATTATACAAATCGGTTAATTTAGCTTCCGATATTACTTCATACAAACACAGAAACATTCTCTATAGGCTATCTTTCATAGCTTTCGATTGTTGTTGTCCAAGGCCCCTTATAGACCAAGTCATTTGTTTATTTCGTTACACGGCCTTGGATGACAGTTATTTTAATTTTAAAACTCATTTATCTCATTAAATATCAGTCCTATCAAAATTTTTCAAAGAATAAAACTTATCGAAAATGATTTTTAAAGAAACTTTTGTTATGTAATATTTTTCACAAAAATCAATAATACGCGAGATATTTCGATTTATTTAATTCAGGTCCCCTTATAACCCCCCTTTTAAATAATGTATTTTGAATGCCATATAGCCTAAAATCTAACTTACAACGAACTTAATTTATATTCCAATTTTCATCGAAATCCGTTCAGCCATTATCGCGTGAAAAGGTAACAAACATACAGACAGACAGACAGACAGACAAACAAAAATTTCAAAAAAGCGATTTTCGGTTTCAGGGTGGTTAATTATATATGTTAGGACCAATAATCTTTGGAAAATCGAAAATTACCAGAAAAATTTCGGCTACAGATTTATTATTAGTATAGAAAATAAGCAGTATAGTAAATAAAAGCCATTCCACGGTGCAATACACGGTTAATAAATTCAAATAACGTGGATCTACTGCAAATCAGAAGAGGAAACCAGAAGAGAAAATACTAAATGAGAGGGAAGAACGTTTTATCATACGACAGATATAATCAAATCCATGGTTAAATGTACCGATACTAGTCCTCTCATGACAAAAACCACAAGGAAGACTGTTAGTGAATCAGCGCTGCGGCGTGTCTATATTATGAAAATGGATATCATGGTGGAAGGATAAAAAAGGCCCTTTATAAGTAGGAAAAATCGAGCTTTAAGAATTAAATTTTCTAAAATTCATGTAAATACGGAGCAAGAATTTTGGGACAGTGTTATTTGGTCGGATGAGACCAAGATTAATCTTTTCGGATCCGATGATGCCCATAGAGTGTGGAGAAAGAAGAATGAGGCGGATAAAGTGGATAACACTCTTCCTGCTGTGAAACATGGTGGTGTCTCCATAATGATTTGGAGCTGTATGTCCTCGAAAGGCGTGGGTAACATTGACTTCATTGGTGGAATTATGAACAAAATGGTCTGTAACAACATGTTGAAAAGTAATGTCAGGGAAAGTGCAATAAAAATGTCTTTGCCTCTGTCTACATTTTCCAACAAGACAATGACAGCAAATATACGACCGAAATGAACAAACACTGGTTGATATGGAACGTCCCGAAGCAATTCCATACTCCTCCTCAATCACCCGATCTGAATCCTATCGAGCATTTGTGGTTCAGACTTAAGGAAAATATACATAAAAATACAGTTTCTTCCAAAGAACACCTCAAAACTGTTGTGCTGGAAGAATGGCGAAAGTTCACTCCGCAGTAATGTAAAACATTGGTAAATCCCATGCAGAGATGGTGCCAGGCAGTGATCAAAGCCAGAGGACATGCAACCAGATATTAGCACGTAATTATTTATGCTATTTATGTATAGTTATTTAAATTTGCTACTAAGTGTACGAATACAAATCACAGGTAAAGATATTCTATTTTTGTTAAATATTGTTTACTTACATGTTTTTGATATAATATGGAGTATATTTTTTGTTTTATTTGTATTCATAATGCTATTGAACAGAATCTTCAAAGAGTAACATAATACTTTCATTTCATGTCCTTTATCACCAAAGTTGTTACATATTTTCACCTGTACGAATAAGACTGATGGACACTGTATAGCTTGACCGTGGTGCAGTATATCGGAATATGATCATTTAATAAAAGTATTTTTGGGGTGCATGTTTCTTATAGTGTTACATCCATATCCACGATGTTTCGGACCAAGTTGTATAGGACTTGAACTGTAGGTCTACTACAAATTATAATTGGGCATAACCAGGGAAAGGATTTATATGTAAATACATATTTACTTATAAAGCTAATATAATTTATATTTTGCATTATCTTTATGTTTCACAATGTGTAGGGTTGAAAAATCCTACTTTTATTTTCCATATTTTTCCATATTTTAGAGTTTAGTACATATTTTCGTTAATTTCCATATATTTTCCATATTTCATATAAAACAGTCCATATTATATTAGGTTTAACAATAAAACAAAACAAAATTCCATTAACTTTTAAAAATACATTTCAACAATAGAGATTTAAACACATGTTCAGTAATCCCTTTAACATCAGAGTTATTTGAAAATTAGCAGTCCTATCAACAATGGGAAAGTAAGTTACAAAACTGTATTAATTTAATTTAAAATTTTTAACAGACTTCAGTTGTGCAGCTCAACAGTTAAATGCCAGTCAGAGTACACATAGGTTCAGTTTTGTAAATCATACTATAAAGACGGTAAATATGCCAAAAGTACGTCATTCAGTCAATTTAAAATCAAAACTAACAAGTTACATTTCAGAATTTAAAGAAGATGGTTTATCAACTGACAATAAAATATTATTTTGTAATTTGTGTCAGTGTGCAGTATCATCTACACAAAAGTTCCTGGTGCAACAACACATTACAACTAGTAAACATCAGGCCAACAAACAACTAAATTCCAAGCAGAGACAATTGTTTTTAACACAACCAACAACATCGAATGTAAGATCTGAGTTTAACATCGACCTGTGCCGTTCTCTCATCTCTGCTGATATTCCTCTCTACAAACTAAAGAATAAGGTCTTCAGGGAATTCCTTGAAAAATATACTCAACATACAATCCCGGATGAGTCAACACTTAGGAAGACGTATGCTCCATCCATCTACGATGAGACAATACAGAAGATAAGAGATGAAATTAAAGATAGTTCAATTTGGGTTTCCATTGATGAGACTCCCGACAAAGAAGGTAGACTTGTTGGTAATGTAGTTATCGGTTTGTTAAGTGAACAATATTCTGAACGAATTCTTTTACATTGTGATGTTCTAGAAAAGTGCAATAACAAAACTATAGTTAAACTGTTCAACGAAGCTATGGGTATCCTGTGGCCAAAGGGTATTATGTACGATAATGTGTTATTCTTTATTAGCGATGCTGCCCCTTATATGGTCAAAGCTGGACAAGCATTATCTGTTGTATATCCTAAATTGACTCATTTTACTTGTGTGGCGCATGCATTTCATCGTGTGGCAGAAGTGGTCAGAGACAATTTCCCTAAAGTAGATTTGTTGATTTCATCAGTGAAAAAAGTATTTCTCAAAGCTCCCAGTAGAGTTAACGTGTTGAAAGAAATGTACCCTGAAATTCCATTGCCACCAAAGCCAATTTTAACTAGATGGGGTACATGGCTAGAAGCAGTTGAATATTATGCCGAACATATAGACTCTATTAACAATGTTCTCCTTGCATTGGACTCTGAAGATGCAGTCTCAATTGATACTGCGAAAACAGTTACCTGTGTGAAGAATGACTTAGCTCACATTCAGCATACATTTTCATGCATCATAAAAACGCTCAAAAGTCTCAAAAATAGGCACCTTTCACTATCTGAAAGTTTTGAAATTATAAATAGTACTGTGGAACAACTGAATCGTGGTAGAGGTAAAGTTGCAGATGCAGTAAGAGCTAAGGTGGACACTGTACTTTCAAAAAACCCTGGATATGAAGAACTACAAAAGGTTGTTGCTGTGATGAGTGGTGAATCAACAGTGAAGATTAACTTGGACTTATCCCCAGCAGACATTGTGAAATTGAATTATGTACCAGTTACTTCTTGTGACGTCGAACGCTCTTTTAGTCAGTATAAATCTATCCTCAGAGACAATAGAAGAAGATTCACTTTTCAGCACTTGAAAGAAATGTTTGTAACCTATTGTTATGGTAACAGACAATAAAAATTGTGTTTTGTTGAAACTACATTGGAAGATAAGGTACGTCCATTATATTTTTTGTTTAGTTTGATTAAAATGTACCAATATTTAACGTACATAGTCATTTTTTTATAATTTTAAGTCCATATTTAATTCCATATTTTGGTAAAAATCCATATTTAATTCCATATTTTGGTAAAAATAACTACATATATATTTACATATTTCATATATTTTTAGTCCATATAAATCCGTTCCCTGGGCATAACCATAGACAGAGTTATGGGAGGGTATGTGGGAGCACTGTCCCCCGCCCCAAATTTATCTAAACTCTTTTTTTCTATTAACATTACAAAATATCGAATTCAAAAGACTTTTCTTGCTTTTGTTTATGAATGGGATATTATTTGTGAATGCTACTATCGTACCATCTTCCTGGAAAATGGCTGTTTTCACAAAAAAATCTTTGGACTATGGTTGTTTTATGAAAACTACTGAAAATTTTCACTCCTTTAACATGAAACTATGGTGTTTTTTTATTCACTAACACCTAATTCAGTAGATGGCCGCTGCAGACTTCTAACACAGGAGTACAGGCGTACTTAGTCTAAAAAAGAATCTTATTCAGACGCTTGTAATGCCCCATTTTGATTATTGCGATTCCTTGCTAACTAATGTCAGTTCACTCTTAGCTGAGAGACTGCAACGTGTTCATAATGTGTGCATACCGATTCATCTCCAATACTCGTAAATTTGACCATGTAACACCTTCCCTCCAGTTACTTTCATGGGTGCATCTGAAGGAACGAAAAACAATACATTCACTGTCTCTTCCGTTTAGAAACATGCATACTTCTACTCCGAAATATCTGTTATCGCGCTTTCAATTTCTTACAACTCTTCGAAACCGACATCAAGCACTTCTTTCTATCCCTCATCATAGAACGTCTTTATATTCATCTTCCTATATTGTAGCAATACCTCACCTCTCGAATTCGTTACCTAATGACGTCAGGGACTGCCGGACTTTATCACAATTCAAAACTAAATTGGAAAATTTTGTCTTAGTTAATGTTTTTAGGTATTGCTAGAAGTATTGATTTGTGTTTTTTTTTTTTCTTTTTTAATCTAGATTAAAATTCCAAGTTTTTTTGTTTATGTTAGTTAATTAGTTAGGATACAATTAATTATAATACTTAATCACTCATTTAAAGTTTGTGTGCCTGCAACCTGTGTATATTTTTGTGTGGCTTTACTTTGTTTATAGTGTTTTTTCTCTCTCTTTATTTCTTGTGTAGCTTTATTTTGTATATAGTGTATTTTTTTCTGTTTATTTCTATTATTGTATTTGTATCCCTGGTGTTGTGGAAGAGAAGGCCTGATGGCCTTAACTACACCAGAATAAATAAATAAATAAAACATAAATAAATAAATAAAAATAAATAAATAAATAAAAATACAGGCTGTTGCAAAAGAAACATTACAGTGCTTCCATTCCTCAAACGAGGTATAGAAATTCTTATACATTCAGAAATGTAAAATAAATATTATAGTCCAGACACATGGTCTGAAGACATTAATTCGTCAATTTAAGCACAGAAACTTCATCATAAACAAAAGCAAGAAAAGTCTTTTGCATTAAATATTTTCTAATGTGAATAGAAAAAAAAGTTCAGACAAGTTTGGGAGGGCAGTGCCTCCCCATGCCCCATAACTCCGCCTATGCCGATGATATCCCATTCTTAAATGAGATAATTTAAAAAGAAGATACATTTACCTTTCCGCACTGCACACACCAGTGCGATACCTTCATTTATATCTATAAATTATACAATATTCATACACTGTCCCTCGGTATACTGAGAGAATACGGGGAAAGGACAGGTTATGATACATGTTATGCAGTAAAACAATCTCATTGTAAACCGATGCCTACCGTGGTATTGCGGTTACTGTGCTGACAGAAGTGTATAGGTGAAAAACAATCAAAGTCACAGTTCTCTTGAGGGTGATGCCATGTTCTGATTCAGTATATTACCGCAAAATTTATTGTTGTTCTTAATGCAAAAGTAGGAAAGGATGAGTTATTCGTGGTGATAATTCTCCTTTATCAGTTTTGATAAGAAAAACACAAAAGTTTGCAGTAATATACTGAATCAGATGATGACATCACCCTTATGGAAATTGTGACTGATTGTTTTTCCACTGTACTCTTCAGTTGGATCCGAGATTCGTGGCCAAAAACGGTGGATTTTGGACTCCTTACACGCTTGCGTTTCTCAGCAGCGCTTCTTGACCGCGCTGCAAACGCTGCAATAGCGCTTTTCAGCAGCGCTTCTCAACTGCGCTGTTAAACATATTGTATAGTCCGGGTCAGCTTACTTAATACCGTAAGGGTGAAACCTAACCATTCCCCCCCCCCCATTACTACATAAGCTAGTTGATTATGGTGATTTTCTAGTTTGCAGGTTGAATTTTCTTTTGCCAGCTTTGTTTCGAATTTCGGTACTGAGAAATACTACAACTGGTAGTGGTTTTATAACTGTTATGTTGGCAGCAGTGACACAAGTTGTCAGTAGTTTAAATTCTGAAAATTCAAATTGTTCTAGATTTCTGAGCCCATTACTGGAAGCTAGTGAAATTTGAACATACTAATAATTAATTAATATCAGTATTAATATTAATGCATAATAGTTATTGTATATGTTGCTTTGTGTTGTGGTTATAATTTGAAGATTAGAGTCAGATAGGCTAAGTGTAAATAAATATAACATATTTGGTGTAATACATGCCCTTGAGTAATCGATAGAAATAGCATTTCATATTTTAATTAATTTCTTTCGTGTTTGGACTTTTATTACAACAATGGAATAAATATTCTAAAGCATAGCCTACATTTCAAAGTGGCATTCGTTTCCGGAATTCATACTAATATTTCACGTGATCAAACCAAATACATTTTTAGGTTAGGTCTCGTGATTCGTAAACTGTTTAATCAAAGCAATGAATTTCATGTTCTCAGAGAAAATACATTTTAATATTATATCATACACTAATCTACTAACTACTAACATAATGTGCGAGAGGTCCGGAAGAAAAATATACTCTTTCACAAATTATTCAATCTTTTAGAGAACACCTTCCCAATATAAAGATGAGGTGTGGTAAATAAGCAAGACATCGTTATTGTTAATACTATGTTATTATTATTATTATCATTATTATTATTATTATTATTATTATTATTATTATTATTATTATAGTACATGGCATTGTATGATTTTATCCTCTTTTGGTGATATCTAGTATTACTTGGCAACACTGAAGAGACGGCCAAATTAGTCTTTTAGGAATTACTCTTACGTGATCCTCAGTATAGCATCACACCAGCACTTCCAAGAGGCTGAGAGGAAGCGCTGGAGTGGTGCTGCACTTAACAGCGCAGTTGAGAATCGCTGCTGAAAAACGCCATTGTAGCGTTTGCAGCGCGGCTAAGAGCACTACTGAAAAACACAAGTGTGTAAGAAGCATTAAAGGACGACTAAATCTTCGTATGGCTGCCTTCGAGAGGGAAGTAAAGCTGGAAAGCCCTGTCCTTGACAGTGGGCTTCAAACAAAACCTGTCAGCAGTACCTCGTCCACGCTGAACCTCGACGCTGCTTAGAATTTTTGGACTACAACATTTACCACCAAATGAAAGCTATGTCATTAATAAAACAATGAAGTATAACTTACCACCTTTAATTTGACATTTGGCATCACTCTATGAACTCAGAGGATCTGTGAAATTTGTTTTTTCGTATCGCGTTGCCAGTCGATTTTAGTGTGTCATAGAAGAAATAGTACAGGGACATCATTTTATTTTTACTTCAATTTTTATTGTACCTGAGTTTTTGAATGTACTTCACTCCCACCCCTTCTACTAAGGAAGTTCCAACTCCACACAGAACCAAGACCGCAGATAGTAAGCAGTACTGAGTTACTGAGTATAGTACGTTCCAGAAATATGTTCGCGTTTTCCAGTGACGAAAGAGCTTTCAATATTGAATCATATTTTCGCACAGGTACTGTCCGTTTGCCTACGTCGCATCCCGATTTCCCCCACCTGCTTCTGCTCGCCCCTCTGTAAAAGCTGGGCTGTCTTAGCTCTTTTCTGAAAACATTAATTTCTCTTAGGAATTGGACGTTTACGTAATATTATACAGCTGTTTAATTTAACTTAAATAAAAGGGCCTCGTTAAGTAATTAACTGTCACGTGATTTCCTCCCTTTCTACAATCCTGCGGCATAACCACTTGGACGGACAGTAGATAGCATGTCTGAGTAATTTTATATTTTCGGGTCGGGCAGAAGGAAGATTGAACTTACAGTACGTAGAGTAGGTACAGAATTATTTCAACATGAGTTACTAGTACGAAGGACGAAACTGGTAATTGGAATTAGATGCAATAGTCTATAGTGCGATAATATGCGCAAAAGAACTGAAGCCTGTATCGAAATGAACGGCCACCATTTTCAGAATTGTGTTAAAATATTCATATTATGATTATTTTTCAATTTAACTTCATTCTATATAGGGTACGCTAATGTGCTGTAGACAGTATAATATACACTGCATAATGAATACGTTCGCATGGATAACTCACTTCGTGAGTAAAAACACTCATTCTTAATACAGTACTGTACTTTGATTAAAGAAGAACCTAATGAAAATTATCAAACTCAAAATCGCGATATTTCCTAGTTTACGTAAATGGATGAACTACTTTTCTTCCATCCTATACCTAGTAGAGTGATTTGTGTTTTACGCCAGTATCATCGAACTCCAGTCTTGGAGGGGGGAGTAAGCGGTGTTTCTGGTTCTCTAAAGGTATAGACAGGTTAATATTAAAAATGTTAGTAAAAATAAAATGATATCCCTGTATAAATCGACAATGGTTTGAGATATAAATGAAATATAGAGTAGTAGAGGAAGATATGTGCTTTCTTATCATATTTAATTTGCTGGTGGTTAATAAGATAGGCCTACTTTATATTTATTACACACTTTCCCGTGGCTGATGATAGAAAACAAAATAAGTGAGAACAAATGAATGACACATATTATAAACAACTGAATACTGTTTCAAATTTAAGTACTGTAATAGGACTAGGGGTGTCATTCGTCATTTTAAAGAGGGATGGAGAATGGGGGTGAAATCTAAAATGCAATTAACATTGGTTTTGAACTTCCCCTCAATATCTATATAGACATGTTTTTTGTTTACATTAAATTTAATTGAAATAGTTATTTAGTCTGGGAAGTTTTGAAATGAAAGCCTTGCATATGCTAGGTATAGTCCTAGTCTACGTGTACACAAAATCCTGAAGGGCGGAACTTATATATTTAAAATATTTTTTAGAATCCCGTCCTTCAGTCTGAAGATGGCAGCTATTCGGCGTCTGGCGAAATGCTTCTAAATCAGAGCGGATTATGAGGATGGTGTGATTTGTACTTCATGCTTACGACTTTAAGGACTGTAATAATGAAAGGATTTCTGAAGGAATGAAAACTTCATGTCAAAAATGTCTTTACAATTTAAAGGAAAGTGGTATAAAGATGCACATAGTGGGACAGAACGCAAATCTAGCTGGACAAAATTAATAACTCCTTCCATTCAACGAGTTTTTATGAAATTTTGTACAGACCTTACAGGTAGCATATATTTTTTTGTGTACCAACTCTGATCTTTTGCATAAGGGAAACTATCTCTTAATAAGGGTGCATTTAGACAAAATTAGTAACTTCTCTAACAGATTTTTATGGAATATTGTACAGAAGTTTCAGGTATAAACTTACCTAACAAACTTAATTATTTGTCCTAGCGGAAATTATTATTATTATTATTATTATTATTATTATTATTATTATTATTATTATTATTATTATTATTATTATTTACATACTTACTTACAAATGGCTTTTAAGGAACCCGAAGGTTCATTGCCGCCCTCACATAAGCCCGCCATCGGTCCCTATCCTGTGCAAGACTAATCCAGTCTCTATCATCATACCCCACCTCCCTCAAATCCATTTTAATATTATCCTCCCATCTACGTCTCGGCCTCCCTAAGGTCTTTTTCCCTCCGGTCTCCCAACTAACACTGTATATGCATTTCTGGATTCGCCCATACGTGCTACATGCCCTGCCCATCTCAAACGTCTGGATTTTAAGTTCCTAATTATGTCAGGTGAAGAATACAATGCGTGCAGTTCTGTGTTGGTAACTTTCTCCATTCTCCTGTAACTTCATCCCGCTTAGCCCCAAATATTTTCCTAAGCACCTTATTCTCAAACACCCTTAACCTATGTTCCTCTCTCAGAGTGAGAGTCCAAGTTTCACAACCATACAGAAGAACCGGTAATATAACTGTTTTATAAATTCTAACTTTCAGATTTTTGGACAGCAGACTGGATGATAAAAGCTTCTCAACCGAATAATAACACGCATTTCCCATATTTATTCTGCGTTTAATTTCCTCCCGAGTGTCATTTATGTTTGTTACTGTTGCTCCAAGATATTTGAATTTTTCCACCTCTTCGAAGGATAAATCTCCAATTATTATTATTATTATTATTATTATTATTATTATTATTATTATTATTATTATTATTGATTCGTTTCCGCAAAAAAGTTCACTTATTACAATGTATGCTCGGAAGCAATATAGCTATATAGCATGACTGATGTACTTTTATAATACATTTATATTTAGAGTGACGAGTTAATAAATTATATCAGGGATGAAACGTGGCGTCCATTCCTGTATAAATTCCGTGACGAAGACATTCAGCGTACACAACGCGCACCTTACGAAACGTAAACATTCAGTACTGAGATAAAGTGAGCCAAGTTACAAGGCAACAATGAGAACAATATAGCAACGCTTTATCAACAAAATAAACAAGTGACGTCCGAATCGCGGATGCAGCGTGCCTGGACTCACGCCAGACTTGGGTTCTATCACGGACGGCTATTTCCGTAATATCAACAAAGAGTCCCCTGTTTCAAGTTCACGACGGAGTACGCAGAACATTGATAAAACTTCCGAAAGTGGGGATTCATTCCCTTTTATCTGGATCTGTCACGTAAAATATGTTTAAAATAAAAATTCAGGTTGAGAAATCATAAAATAATACCGTAAATTTTATGACACAAATGTTAAAAGTGTCATTTTATGTCGTGAGTAGGGACGGTTGAGAAACGAAAACCGTCAGGCCGAGTGTAGAAAATCTAAGAACAAAGACTTATTAGGAATCAAAGATAATGCTTTAAACTTAATAAAATCGTATCTTAACGACAGAATTCAAATAACGAAAATTGACAATTATTCAAGTGAACCTTTAATTATTAATATAGGTGTTCCCCAAGGCACAGTTCTAGGCCCTATTTTATTTTTAATATATATTAATGACTTATTAAAAATTGACTTACAAAAATACAATGGTGTTCACTATTCTTATGCAGATGACACGGTTTTACATTTTGGTGGAAAAACCGGTATGATGCATATAATAATTCAAATAATGGACTTAAATTAATAAAAAAAATGGTTTGACATAAATTATCTTTCTATCAACGAAAATGAAACCATAATTATTCCATTCTCATTATCTGAATAATGTAACAAACCTCCTACATCTATATTAAGTATTAAATTACATAATTCTGATTGTTGTCTTATACAATGTAAATGTCCGATTATTAAAGAGTCCTCTGAAGTTAAGTATTTAGGCATAATTTTCGACAATCATTTAAAATGGAACCAACACATTAATTACCTTTGTAATAAATTACGTAAAATAGTATATTATTTTGTTTTATTGAGGAATTACTTGTCAATAAGTTTATTACGTACAATATATTTAACTTTATTTCAATCGGTAATTATGTATGGAATTATAGGATGGGGTAGCTCATTTAAATCCAATTTTAATCCACTTTATTTATTACAGAAGAAAATAATTAAAATATGTCTTCATAAACCTATTGATTTTCCACCTCAAAATTTGTTTCTAGACTTTAATGTACTTAACGTAAGACAAATTTATTATATTGTATGAATAAAATTCATACATAAAAATCGAAACAATTTTGAATTGTATACTAATAGTTATGAAACAAAAGGTATGAATTCCTTAAGATTGTTTGAACCAAAATGCAACACTGTTACAGTATTGAATCATAGTAGTAATTTAGGCCCAAGAATATATAACAAATTTATATTTAAATATCCTAATCTTGTCAATTCTAATAGTTCTAATATTAAATTAAAAAAGTTATGTATGGATTTTATAAAAACTGAAAAATTGTAAATTTAAATTTATATACTATAATTGCATAGTAGACATAAGACAAATTGTATTGTATAATTATTAATTTCAATTCAGGAATCCGCCCCTGAGCCCGATTTCTACTCTTTCAGGGGTGAGCTAAAGTTTTTCTGTATATATTATATTTTATGTTACAATTATTAGCAAAATAATAAATAAATAAATATTAATATATTATGAATAAAATTTGTATAAACTGAGAATTGAGTCTTTTAATACAACCATTGCTAAAAATGTAATCCTCCGCATCGTTATCAACTCTCTGAACAATTTAAATGTCTTTACTTTTAATACTAATATACCTATTCGTAGATCTTTCATCGATTGTCAACTCTTTGAAGATATCAAAGTTGTTTGCTTTTAACATCTGTATTACTACTACTACTACTACTACTACTACTACTACTACTACTACTACTACTACTACTACTACTACTACATTTTTTTTCAAAATACAACTTTTACAAAATCAGACACTACATAAATGGTCTCCTGTCGGAAAGTGGAACTGACAGTGACATAGTGTTGTCATTTAAACTGAAGTTCTTTCTTAATAACTGTTTACAGTTTATGCTAAATTATTAACTTCGATAAGCGTTTCTAAAATGGTCGTAAAAACAAAACATTTTAACTGAAATGCTGAGAAAATATCACGTAACCTAGTCAACAACATTTCGGCCTTGTGATCGCGATATTCCCAGTTTGAGTTCCGGAAATACATAGCTGGACAGGTTTTACACATTAAATTACAAGGATCCACAATACAAAGGACTTCCCTTCCACCACCGTTTACCGGTACGTATTAATATAATCACTTTCAAGAGCATAACACTGGAATCTTTAGCCGTTTTATAATATGGTTTATGCTCGACAATGCCGAAATGTAGTAATTATACACCTGGTAGCACCCTTTAATGCATGTCATTAAAGTACACCTACTCATTAAAGTACAGGTGTTTTCAGCCAATGACAACTCAGCTTACAGGTGTTCAGCCAATAACGAGTCAGCTTTGTACCGTTATAAAACCGCAAATATCGATTATTCTCGGATATGCAATCGAAAGAGAATTAGCGAAAAGTCACGGAGGCTGGAAATCCAATACTGTCGCAGAAGGTTATGTTCTGTTACTATAATAATTAGCGTTAATTGTAAATAATATTCAAATAAATTCAATTTGTCATCTCGTTTTTCAATGTCGAATTCAATAATCAAGGTTATACCAAGTTTAACGGGAGTACACAAGGTCAATGACATTATTGTTCCTCGGAAAAAATCAATACTTTCGCGTCTGCGCACATCTCACAATTCACGACCTAGAACAAGGTTACTTCCGATCTTGTCAGATACAAATAAAATGTATCTGAATAATTTCAAGTTAGAAATATGGTCGAGCATAAATAGTCGTATGAAACTCGCCTATAATGGTAATTAAGAAGCTCGTATGAAAATTATGAAACTCGCTTCCGCTAGTTTCATAAACATCCATACTCGCTTCTTAATTACTATCATTATAGGCTCGTTGCATAATGTACTATTTCGATACTTCGTTAAAATCGTTTTACATCTTCAACTTCAACAGAAATACTATAATCAGAATCAGTAATCACCCTATCCTTGTTAGTTGTAGGCTATTCAAAAAACTTGATGCCTATTCTCAAGAAGATTGCGCACCATATGGGTTAATATCTTCACGCCACAATTCTCAAGTTCTGTAAAAAAATTCGGGACAACACTTATAGAATTGTGTGCAAAATGAACCGCTTGATGTGATTTGTAGGAGATTGTGCTTATAGGATGACCCATCGTTAGCTTGTTCTTCACTGCTTTTGTTATTCAAAAATGATTTATCGTCGACCATGTTCTATCATTGAATAAGTCGTGTATCTACGAAACATGATTGCCACAAGCGCCAGTGAGGGGGGATAGAAGTTAACCCTGGCAGGGATGTTAATATGAATTTATGAGAGAGAGATAACTTTCCGGCAAGGGGGGGGGAATACCCCCATCCCCCAGTTAATTCGTATCCTGGTAGCCTGTTACTCTATGCCGACCAACGAGATATATGGAAGCAAAAAATAAAATATAATATAATTTTAAAAATACAAATTGACGTTTTAGGAGCTTAAATGGGCACTAACAGTCAAAGTAGGCATTTATAGACACTAACAAATTCCTTTTATACCTCATAATTTGGTACAAAACGGATTTTTAACTTTATTCTGCATGTTTAGCAGTTTTAGGAAATATCCTCAGCTTACTTATTAGAAATGGATATGAATCCAAATAATAAACGAAGTCCAGCTATTATTTTCTATACACGTACGGACAGACACACGTACGGCATGTTCAATACTTCTTACTCGATTTTAAACGTATTTGTATTCATCTGAAAAATGATTTTGTGCGAGATCGTGCGTATTTGCTTGTTTTCCGCACAGAACCAATACGCGGTAAGTGTGAAATACCACATTCAGTATTCCCAACGTAACACACATAACAATTTCCCTCTTCTTACCGCTTAAGCGCGACATTCATTTTACTGCTTTAGGCTTTTAACATTATTTTTAGAGACGTTTAACATAGTAATAATTATAAATTGGAAACTTACCACTGCAATTTCACCTAAATTGCACTATTAATTATTGTTTTTAAATATTTGCAAAAATTAAGTAACTCTACTACTCCACGAAACTTATTGCATTCCTGATACAAGTAACATTAAGGGAGCCTTGAAAAAATCAACAAGACTCCAGATGCCGATGTTATTACTGCAATATGTTACATAAATAATATTGTTAATATATTAAAATGAAAAATAAATCATTACATAACCTTACCGTTTGTTTTAAGTTCGCATTTATAGACTGGGGGGAAAAAAAGACAGACGTATATCACGCCTGCTGGAGTATAGATATTTTTGTTTTCTAAAGTTGCCGTCATTAAACAGAAACCAAGATGGAGATTTCATTGCAACTAATTAGAAATTCGTCTTTCAGGTATGTAATAAACGATCTTCGCACAAAATAATGTACGATACACAAGCGGTATGTTTGTTTTCATGTTCGAGGAAAAGATTGAAAAAGCGAAACGTAGTTGAGCTTTTTTAATTTCCGAGAACATGAAAACGTCAACATACCGCTCTTGTAACGTATATTACTATTTTATGCATTTCCACAATACTTTTTCTTTACACTTCATTTATGAAACTATAATTGCCATGGAAACTTTCATGTCTTTAAGTGTTATGCAGGGGAACGTGGGAGAGAAAGAAAATTGCCTAACGATATCCATTAGCATGTTTGGCAACTGATACGATAGCTCTGACGTCCCTCAGTTCTGTTTGTGTTTCTTATCTATTTGTGAACTCTGAATAGTGGATATTATGCAGACGACAAATTCAACAGGTCTTGTTATGCCTGCTGCGAAGTAAAATAGTGGAGACGCAATATTCATAAGCAACTTAACAATATCCGACAACACAATGTAAAGTAGAACAATTAAAAGATTACACACAAAACAATCTTCAAACGCTTCAACGCCCACAAAATATTGTCGCATTAGAGAAGAAATGTCTTAAAGAAGTGAAATAGAGAAAGGAGTACGACAACATACTCTTTATCACCTACACTGTTCAATATCTGCGTACTTGGAGAATTTAGTGAAGAAATGTTTTCAAAACATGGGAAGGGTGATAGTAGGAGGAATAAGAATAAAGTGCATAAGATTTGCTGCTGATGATATGGAGTTGTTAGCAGAAGAAGAAACAATACTAACGGATGTGCTACTGGAGATAAATGACAGCTGTGAGCAGTATGGGAAGAAAATAAATGCAAACAAGACGAAGATCATGGTTGTCGAAAGAAACATAAAAAAATGTAAACATGTGAATACTAAATGGGGCAGTAGAGAAAGTGAACAGCTTCAAATACTTGGGATGTACTATAAACAGTAACATGAGCTGCTGCCAGGAAGTCAAAAGGAGGATAGCAATAACAAAGGAAGCTTTTAATAGAAAAAGAAGCATCTTCTGCGGACCTCTGGAAAAAGAATAAAGGAAAAGACTAATGAAGTGCTTTATGTGGAGTGTGGCATTGTATGGAGTAGAAGCAGAGACATTACGGCGAAATTAAGAGAAGCGAACAGAAGCATTTGAAATATGGATATGGAGAAGAATGGAGCGTGTGAAATTGACAGACAGAATAAGAAATGAAGGGAAAAATTGAGACAGTGTCGAGTGGTGTTCCTGGGTAGCTCAGTTGGTAGAGCGCTGGTACGTTCAACCAGAGACCCCGGGATCGATACCCGGGCCCGAAACAATTTTTTCCCTTGAAATTATTCAATGAAGAATACTCTTGTAGTGCATACTGTGAGTCACACCAATGAAAATGCCTTTCTGGAGTCATGTGACTTAAATATTCTCGCTTTTTATATGGATTTTAAGGACGAAAAAAATAGATTTTCTAAGCTTTGGATGACACATCATGAGATCATATTATATTTCTAAGCAAACTTTCAACGGACAATAAATTTATGAATTTTTACCATTTTTACTCTAGTCCTTACCTTGACGAATGTCAATTGAATTTATTGCTTTTGCATGGACATTATAAAAACGTGCTTTCAGTGACAGAAGAAGACCAGCTTGCGCTGAGCAAATTCTGTTCTGCTACTTTACATTACCCTTGAGCGATATATTTTTTGTTCTGAACAAAGGGCAATAAGTATCCAGACGGCGCTGAAACTGAATACAAATCAGGACAGTGATCTGATTAAATAAGGCAGACTGTTGCTGAATACAGAAGGCTGTGGATATAACATGGACAATGTTAGCATAGAACCAGGTTGAATGACCCGTCAACTAGCCAATACGTTAGAACCTTGAACTGATTTTCAAATTGGTCAACTGCGGTTGTAGAAAAATTGTTTGGGACCGTTGGCAGAAAAAAAAATTGTGAAGCGTCACAAGTATTCTCAGTTTATAATGAATTTTATGTTAAACTATTCCCGGCAGACAATTTCGTTTATCTTAATCAGATTTGAGGATTCAACAGTGAATGTGGTATGAGGGAAAAAATTTAGAAATTTTCATAAAAATAACCTCTATCGACGTCCATCGTACTAAAGAAGTGGCAGAGCATACACCCCCGTTACAACACAATTTCACTGCAGTAATGTTTGGTAAGGTGAATCGGGGTAAGTGTAAATTTGGGGCAAGTGTAACCCATGACATTAAACGCAAAAAGGCGAGTTTGTAAAGTGGCGCCAACTATCGAATGTCCATGCTACTAGAAGCTACTTCACATATATTCTTAAGTGGAAACATTTTCGCGCCCAAAATACAAGCTTAAAATTCTGATTCTATGTCTCCTTTGATTCTTTCAATTTGTCTTAAGCAAAATTTCTTAGGAACATAAAGAATGTTTTTTACTTAGTTTGTGTGTCATTTTGTCATTTAAATATTTTCAGTATATTAAATACCCAAAATATAAAATTCTCGTTCTATGTATTTTGATTCTTTCTATTGTCTTAAGCAAAAGTTCTTAAGAACATAAAGAATGCTTTTTATTTGGTTTGTGTGTCATTTTGTCATTTAAATATTTCCAGTGTAATAAATGCCCAAAATATAAAATTCGCATTCTATACAGAATATATTGTTCTCTCATATCTACTTGCCCCAAGACATATTCTGATCTTTGCTGCAGAAAAGTATTAGGTTACACTAGCCCCAGCACTGGGAACAAGTGTAACTTATGAGCCGACAAATATGTTTTGCGTTCGTGGATCTCAACTTAATAACGTAATTGTTCTTCCTTTTCATCATAGTTAGGTAAGGTATTGATGGTCATCTGTTCAAATTTTGGACAAATTTTAATTTCAATTCAGCAAGTTATTAAATGTCAGCTGAACTATTAAATTTATGAGTTCCGCTTACCCTTGTTTACCTTACTGTAAAAGCCTATTATATTGTATGGCGTAATGGTATTTTAGAAACTTAAAATTCCATCAATTAATATTAAAAGTAGGCCTATTATACAGGACTTTCATTTCGAAACTTCCCAGTCTAAATAATTAATTATTTAAATTGAAATCAATTTAAACAAAAACACGTCAATTTAGATATTGAGAGGGAAGTCTGAAACTAGGCTTAATTGAATTTTAGATTTCACCCCCACCCCAACCTCCCCACTTTGAAATTTCAAATGGCACCCCTATATTTTTATACTTAACTGTGAGAGAGGATTAAATTGTTTATACATCTCAGTCATTTATTTCCGCATCTTTTGTTTTCTATCGTCGCCTAACAACCTGGGTTGTTGTTATTGTTGATTAGAGCCGAAGAGAATAAAGCTACAAAAACTTATTTAGCATTTCGTGTAATAGTTGAGTTTGTGTATTAAATTATTTTAAAATGGTGTATACCCTTCAAGAGAGAACATAAATCATCCTTATTGATCAAATTTTGGAAATTACACAAAATAAGCTGTGTTTTCATCCTACAATCAACTGATAATAACAAAAATACAAGTTGCCATGCGACGATAGAAAACAAAAGATGCGAAAACAAATGAATGAGGTGTATAAACAATTGAATGCTCTTTCATATTTAAGTATAAAAATGTAGGGGTGCGATTTAAAATTTCAAGGCGGGGGAGGCTGGGGTGAAACTAAAATGCAATTGAGACTGGTTTCAGACTTCCTCCTCAATATGCAAATTGTCATGTTTTTGGTTTAAATTGAATTCAATTGAAACAGTTATTTAGACTGGGAAGTTTTGAAATGAAAGCCCTGTATGCTCTTTCCTACGCTATGTAATTTCAAAGTTATATTTTGAACATCTCTTTCTTCAACCAAATGTATCTCAGCGGGTATTTCTCAAGATTTTGCAATATCTCCAAAACTTTACAATTTACATAGTTGATTTCAGATATTTTTTTATCCTATCATGAATCAACACAGCTTGCAATGCATGCAGGCAACACTGTGTGTTCTACTGTCGAAAATTGAGCATAGGCCTAATTTTCACGCAGAAAGCAAAAACTATAATACCATATTGGAGAAAAGTTCATAGTTAAAAAAAAGTTTTTCTCCCCAAATGTTTAACAACCTCTTATTCGGTAACTATTGCGAGTAGGATCGTAATTTTTGTCCATATCGATAGAAAATCTAATAAAGAATAATTTATCCTTCTACCGTATTTCAATAGCTTGAGCGGTTTTCGTATAAATTTAATTTAAAAAACCCGAAGCGAGCGAGTGGCAACGTCTCTCGACAGAGTGCAGCTTACGTACGGAGACTCACCGGAGTTCGTTGACCTCTTACATCTGTATCACGAGTAGAGTATTAGCGACGATGTTGCCGGACTGCTCAAACTTCAAAATTAATTTTCTAATTAACCGTGCATTTAATCACAAAACGTGATATAGGTTGTCTATTAATTTATGTGTACTCTATCGTCCCTTTCAAGCTACAAAGCTATTTCATTTCCACCCTGTATGTCTGGAAAACAATGGAAAAATTGTGGATCGAGGAATAGCTGGTTGGTGATTTTGCCTGTTAGCGTTCGTCCAGGAGCCGTCACCGACTTTTTATTTTCCTTACGAAGGAAGTCTTTGTAAGGACTTTCATCGCTGCTTGAAACTCCACGGTCTTTGGTCGGGTTTATACCGAAGAAATGGAAGCAACGACAAACAATATAGCCATAAGAACACTGACGACAACTTCCTACATACATAAATAAATATGATGGAAAGTTGCAGCAATCTCGGCATATCTTTTTATGTGTGTTTGCGCATGAAAGCTCATATACTTCTAAAAAGAGCCTTGTCTTCGTCATATCTGCGGCCAATTTCCATGAAACAAGTGACACACAGTGAGAGTTTTTTTTTTTACGAAACTTGACGTCTATGACGCACTGAATATCAAATGCACCCAGACTGCGCATCAAGAAATTATACGTCACCGAGGTTACACGTAGGAACGTAAAAGAAAATATTCTACAGTTGGTAAAGTGCAACATAGTGCATTCCGTATCAAGCAGTTACGTCCAACGCAATATCTACCTTTAACGATACAATGTTGCCACTTTTTTTAATTCGTTGCACATTAGCTGCATTCCTCTGCTTATAAAACTGGTCATGAATGTCTCATGTCTTATCAAGGTGAAATACGTTCGGGAAAACCAGTTATATTATATGTACTATATTCTTGGAAGTCTTTCAAAGCCCTGTTAGTTCACTTACGACTTACGATATCAAAGTCGTTTACTAAGTCGTTAAAGCAGCGTGAAAATGGTTTACTACATATGAGGGGTTTGAGGGGAAAACCAGGCAGTTCCAATTCAGTACTTTTCGAGATAATGAAGAAAAACTTACCGCCAAACATATTAAATATTAATTTCGGAATATGTATAGTAAGACTTTCCTGTGTGATACATATTCCGAAGTGATACAGTGTTAAAAGTTGTGTAATCAAGATGTATAAATATTAATATTATAGATTTTATTAATTTGTCCTACAGAATAATATCTGTAATATTGACAATTAATATTTGAGGAGAAAAATTCGCTCCAGCGCCGGGGATCGAACCCGGGACCACTGAGCTACGCCGAATTCAATCCACAGCAATATTACTGATATTGAAGAGTAATTTGGCGGCTGCAACCTATTTTTTATTTCTCTCCATACAGAGGTGAGCCTGCCTGGAGAGAATAAAAAATAGGTTGCAGCCGCCAAATTACTCTTCAAGAAAGACCACTCTTATAAATTGAGGGAAAGAAGACAGAGGACGGACACTGGAAAGTTTTCTTTTCTCAATCGTACTATCAGGGACTGTAATGCTTTACCTGCAGACTTACTAAAGGCTTTACCAACAACCAAAAATGTATTTAAAAATAGGCTTAAGGACTTTACTAATAGACGATAATTATACACAGTATTTAAAGGGTGTAGTTGATATTTTGTTATTGAAGTGTTCTATCAGTGAGCTTTATAGTTTATAGTGGCAGTGCAAAGTATTTGAACAGTGAAATGTTTTTGAAGTGTTCGTGAAATCAGGATAAAATCAGTGAAATGTGTCGTAGTTCCAGTGCAGTGAGTGAGTTGACAAGGAAATGAGTGTAGTGTTGAAAGGTACTTGTGCAGATATGAACATATCATACTCGTGGGTTTTAGTTCGAACATAGGTTTAAGGTACAAATTAGATTTACTTTAAATGTTATTTTAACTGATCGTGCTTCATTTAATTTAGGATGTTCCCCGTTATTATTATTATTATTATTATTATTATTATTATTATTAGTATTATTAGTAGTAGTACTAGTAGTAGTAGTAATTATTAGTATTATTATTAATTGTGTTTATTATTGTCTTTATTGAGTGTAATTAGTTACCACTGCCACCGGGTATAAACCCATTGCAGTGTGAATACATACATACATACATACATACATACATACATACATACATACATACATACATACATACATACATACATACATACATACATACATACATTATTCTGTAGGACCAATTAATAAAATCTTTAATATTCTCACAGCTAGCAGTGCATATTTCTGTACAGATTACTGTGCACTTAACTGCGGAATCCCGGCCAAATCGAAGGAGGAGAGTTCGGTCCGGTGCTGTGGATTGAATTCGGCGTAGCTCAGTGGTCAGAGCGCTTGGTACGTAGAACCAGGAACCCGGGTTCGATCCCCGGCGCCGGAGCGAAGTTTTCTCCTCAAATATTAATTACCGCCAAACAATAAGCATGTACAGAAGAGGCAGGACCAAAATGCATTATAACTGTGAATGTAATTCTTGGAACTACTTGGTTCTTCGACCAAACCATAGAGCGTATTTTTTTGTCCTCTGTGCATAAATAACACAAAAATGAAAGAAGTTGGAGCTGCCTGGATTTTCTCCCAAGCCCCTCATATACAGCATGTCCCATTTGAAACGCCCTATTTTTGTTTTGTGATGATAAATTAATGTAAATGTATTTTGTGTTTTTCGAGGTGTCATACTGTAGATGAAACGTACGAGTTGTGTTGGAATTTTTTGTATTTTCAAAATCACGCCAGGTGTGGTGGTGGCAGAAGGCAGGGTGAAATGGCGGCCGTCACAGAGAAAGCACAGGTGGGTCGACCTGGTTGGCGAGTTGGTATAGCGCTGGCCTTCTATGCCCAAGGTTGCGGGTTCGATCCCGGGCCAGGTCGATGGCATTTAAGTGTGCTTAAATGCGACAGGCTCATGTCAGTAGATTTACTGGCATGTAAAAGAACTCCTGCGGGACAAAATTCCGGCACGCTGATATAACCTCTGCAGTTGCGAGCGTCGTTAAACAAACCATACCTTTGACCTTTTAGCACAGGTGGTACGTGGGACTTGGCTCGATTTAACGACGATTCCGTCAGGAATACCAGAGGAAAGCTGAGATGGCAAGACGATTAGAGTATGAAAACATTTTTGGGGACTGGTTCAGTGGCTAAAAAGCACGGCGGTGCCGACAAAGTATATCAGATAGCAATGTGCAGCGCATTGCCGGAACATTTCAAAGAAGTCCACGTAAGTCCTTTCGTAGAGCCCCTAAGGAACTGACTACACCAAAATCAACTGTCCATAGAGCTATCGTGCATGCGACATAAGAAATGAACATTAATCAACTGCGTGAACGCATTGAGAATGTAACAATCAACACAGGGATAGAACCTGAACACCGGCTGGATATCCTTCGTGTGACTGGTGGGGCACATGTAGAAGTGTTATGATTTTTCTATACAAACTTGATGAGTAAGACTTTATTTATGTTTTTAGTTCATTTCGATATTTTCAATATTTTGGGAGAAATAGTGGAATAAAAATATGGCGGTTCAAATGGGACACGCTGTATTACGTCTTTTGTATTAGTTAAGTTCTTCCTGAAAGTAAATTAGTAATTAGTTATATTAAGGGAAGACTCCCCTGAAAATCATGAAAATTTTTCCAAATTTTTTTTTTTTTTTAGCTATTTCACTTATTCAGAATTTATATTTTCATACCCCAAATGGATTCAGCTCAATTCTGATTACAAATACTCGCATGTTTACACTTTTAAAATTAAGGCTGGAAGGGGGCGTGGAATTTAAAGAGCTGTCAAAATTGTTTTTCATCGAAGAATTCTTTTTTAAAATTTCTGATTACAAATCTAGTAACTTTTTGTTGGCTCCCTGAAGTTACTAGATGAATGTAGCGGAGGAGAATATTAATTTACATAAATATTCATTTTATTTTCAAATCTATTTTTCTGTGTTCATTTTTGTTGATTCAACACCAACTTTCTTGTGCCAAATATTAATCAATTTGGATGAAATTTTTACTTCAAGTAGGTAGCTGCATGTTTCTATTCATTTCTCACAAAATACCATACCGTAATTTCCCATAACTATGGTTCAGGCACCCAACTATGGTCCAAAACGCATTATATACTACTTAGTCCCTCAAGAGTTCGGTGTTTGCCATTTAAGGCGCCAATGTGATGGAATTATGTTCCCCATAGATGCTTCTATCTACCATTACACGTGGCACTGATATGGATGCTTAACAAGGTCAGTGTGCATCGTTCAATTGAATGTGTGAAGACACGAAATCATTCAGTTTGTGTTTGTCTGTTTTATTAAGCTCTCCTCTGTAGAACTGGTAAATTATATGATTGTTTGTACAATTCAACCTGGCTATATAGTGTTTACTTTCACGTAATAATTAGACTGGCAGAGGTGAAGGACTCTGCGTGAAAAATGTTTAACTTCAAGGCTAGAAGTCAGTCCTCAACTATGTACCACAATTTTTCGTGGACCATAGTTGTATTTCATTTTGAAATATTTGTTTTAATGAAATGTGAACAATTTGATTATTTACTTCTGCAAATACGGTATAACAGTATATTCTAAAACACCATTTAACATTATAGTCCAGTAAATAAAGAAACAGGCTGTTCCAGCATCAATGGTACTAGCACGAATAATGGTCCGGTAAAACGAAAACTTCAGGGTAGAATGAAAACAATCGTCCCTGTAAGTGACTATGAGAGCGATGAAATTGAATTGGATACAGATTATGTTTCCGGTGTACTCTCCATATTTACAGACAGTGAGTCAGATGTGGAAAAGAAGACGAAATCTCGTAAAATAATGCTAAAGGCACATAGTTATATGGTAGTTACTTATGAGGAGGAATTGTGGCCAGGGAAAGTTTTGGAAGTGAAGAACAATGAAGCTGTTGTTTCATGTATAGTAAGAAGCGGCAATTACTGAGGTGGCGAGAAATGGAAGACATTTTATTCTATAGAAAGGAAAACATAATAAAACAAATTGAAGACCCCATATGCGTCTCGAAAAAGAGAGATCTATTTTCAATTTCAGAATTACAAGAGAAGTGGAGATTCAAAGGATCGAAATAAGCCTACTGAATATAGTTCTCAGTATGGTAAATAAACATTATCAATGAATTTATGTGCATAATATTTTGCTAAGAATGTGTTGGTTTATTTTGATACCGTACTTTTGTTCTTTAATATACACTCACCGGCAAAAAAATCGGGCTAACTACATTTTATTAAACATTTTTGGAAATTGTAGGATTTTTTAAATAACTGTAAATGTGCTGAGATCCATTTAGTTATTCATTTATTTTGTGATACGTAACAATGCAATACTGAATACGAAATATCCAACAATGATCTGAAAAGGAGATTCGTTCTTCTTGCTATATTGTGTCTAAACTTCTTGGACTCATTTCAAGCTCTGCTAAAGAAGTCTACAGACTGGTAAGCTCTCTTGAGGCAGTATTGGAGTACTTCATTGTATACAAATGTCACTAAGTCCTACCGATTCAGCAAAATGTTTGCATTGATAGAAGATGGGAATAGTCAGCGTTATGTGGCTGCAGTTCTTGGGACCAGAAGAGCCTTCCAGAAAATAAGACAAGTTAACGTGAGTGAGAGAACTGTAAGCAGACGTCTGGATGAATGAGGGCTGAATTCCAGAAGAACCAGCTAAAAGCCCAGAATTGCTTCAGCAACATCGTTGAACATTTGGAAGAAAATAGAAACAATTTGTAAGTCTATACACCTTTTAATTATATCCATCGTTGGCGTTGAAAATAATAGCGCAAGTGATAATAAAGAAGAGTTTTTTTCTGGGAAGCAATGTTTTCTTCATTTCCTAATGGGTTTTCTGATTCTCACCTCATAAAAAAAATTGAGAAACTTTAAGTGGCCCGGTATTTTTCCCGGTGAGTGTAGTTGTTCATTATTGCAGGAAAATGACTTTCAGATTTCACTTGTTTATTGTGTGTTTATGCAATGTGTATTAATAAAAAGAATCCATGTACTTTTCATTTATTTTTAATATTTCTGTGCTAGATTATATTTCTACCCTTAAATCAGAAACTCAATGTATTGATTTACGAATAATTACAGCTCCAACTATAGTCCATTCATGCTTTCAAGCATGAATATATGAGTGGACCATAGTTGGGCAACTCAGAATACAACTATGTACCAATGCTTATTATTTTTTAACACTTGTAATTAAATCATTTCAAACACATATGTCAATATTTATTTAATATACACTTACTGGAGTCCGAAGCCAAAATTTCACTTAATCTGGATGAATAGTATTGAATATACAAAGAAAAATGTGACAAATGTGGACCATAGTTAGGGGAAACTACGGTACCTTAAGATATACTGAAAAATGATGAAAAATAAACAGAAAAAGAAAGAACGGCGTCCACATGATCTGTAGACAGTTTGAAGTCATGAAAATAATGGTGCCACACAAACACACTGAAGAAATGTATACAAAGGTTCTTAAAAAATGGCATTGCTTTAAAAATTTGCAAAGCTTGTAGGCTATTTATGCAAAATAAATTTATCGTCTATAATTGCCATCAAAACGAAAGCGAGAAATCGCTTGAATCTGTAAATGATATCAATGTGTGCGTATCAAATACAGAGTCCTGATATGAGAAGCTATTTTCTGAAAACAGACACATTTATGCCATTAATTATTTTTTACTTTATAACTACTGTAACATTTTTTTTTTTATTTTTATATTCAACGTTGTTTATGTTTCTAAAAACAGCGGAAAATTATGTTAGAAGACTTTCTTTTACATTGTAAATCATCTCGCGACCCCCCTTAGCTCTTTACGGGTCGCAATCTACACTTGGCCACCGGCGTGGCTCAGTCGGTTAAGGCGCTTGCCTGCCGGTCTGAAGTTGCGTTCGGGCGCGGGTTCGATCCCCGCTTGGGCTGATTACCTGGTTGGGTTTTTTCCGAGGTTTTCCCCATCCGTAATGTGAATGCAAGGTAATCTATGGCGAATCCTCGGCCTCATCTCGCCAAATATCATCTCGCTATCACCAATCTCATCGACGCTAAATAACCTAGTAGTTGATACAGCGTCGTTAAATAACCAACTAAAAAAAAATTTAAAAAAATCTACACTTTGGGAATCATTACCCTACAGAATCCCATCACCTTTTCGCGTAGGCATCACCGCTGTCCCCATCCCCAAGTATTACGTGCACTATGAGCCCCATGGCAGAGCCACGATACATAGCACTACCATCAGCAACTGATGACCACATAGCACATGGTTCAAGTTCGGTAGCGACCTGCAGCCGACTGCTACATCTGACGCAAGCCCGAAATGTGGGGAGAAACGGAAATGATTACGAAAGGGGGGGAAGTGTAATTATGATGGCGAAATGAGTCTGAGGTCCAACGCAGAAATTTACACAGCCATAAAATTCTGTCCAATTGGTTGGAGGAAATCCTCGGAAAAACCTCAAGCAGGTAATGTGTTCCCACTAAGATTTGAACCCTGCCCATCGTTTCACGGTCAGATATGTTAACCGTTACTGCAGAGCAGCTATGGAAAAGTCTCAGGTCACTTCTAATCATGATCAGTTTCATGTAATCGTAATCAGCGGTCTGTCCACAAATAATGAAGTACATGAAAATTCTTTCCCAAAACAAGGTCAGGTTTGGCTTTCTTCTGGCAAAGTATAAGCAGAAGAGATTATGTTCTGATTCTAAAGTGTGTATATGTGCATTTCTGTCCGGGGCCTGAAATGATTTTGTGTGTAAACATTTTGATGACACAATCAAGTTCTATAGAGTTGTGTCAATTTACATGATTTCTATTTTTATTTATCGCAGATAATTGCATGCAAGGTCACCGCCGAAGGCCGTGTCATTCAATTTCAACTGCCAGCACATTGCTCTATAGTCTGTAAGATCCACATTCTACAACCATCAGCAACATTGGGGAGTTCGAACAGTTCTTGAAGAAATAAATATTTCGTTCAGAAATTAATGGTTGGAAATTTACATACTGTACCTTCGATTCCACACTGCTTATTACACTGTTCTACAAAAAAAAAAAAAAAATATGAAATTCATTTTTCTGGGTATAACATTCTTGATTAACATGAAAATTTACCTCCTGAATTCAAATCTGTAATTAGTTTCTCTGTGTCACGCATAGTTTTCAAGTTATATGCAATTTAATTTTTTTAATAATTTTCGTTTCCACGCTATGTATTTATGTAGGCAAAATATGTAACTATTAATATTTTAGTCACTTACAAAATTATTTACAAACATTGTATGCATTATAAAACAAAAAAATAAATACAAGCTTAATATAACAATTATATTATATGGAAAAACTTATTTAGAGTTAGAAAATATGAACAAAATACACTTTTCCCTAAGAATTTAAAAATCTTATCTTTTTCTCCTGTGTTCAATTTTGCAGTCTCTAATAATGTTCCAGCAGTAGTCAGCAAGAATCGCAGGCATCCATTTCCCTCCACACCGCTTTTCCATGGATATTATATCTTTATGGAATCTTTCACCATGTTCGTCGGAGACATCACTGCAGCTCTCAGGAAAATGATGTAGATGAGAATCTTGGAAATACACTTTTAAATACATGTGACATCCTAGATCTCTATAGGCATTTATCGTTTGTTGAACCAATCCAATTGTTCGAAGTCGTTAAGTCTTTTTCTTCCCAGAAAATTTTGCGTTACATTCTTGAAACAAGACCACGCTCTTCTTTCTTTTGGTGCAAGGCATTGTTCAAAATCTGAATCCTTCTGAAGGTCTCTAATTTGGGGACCCACAAACACGCCCTCTTTTATTTTTGCTGCAGAAAAACGAGGAAACTTTTTTGAAATGTACATACATCCTCTTCCAGTTGTGTCCATGGCCTTAACAAATTGTTTAATAAAGCCTAGCTTGATGTGAAGAGGGGACAGCAGAACATCTTCACTGGCTACCAATTTCTCATTCAGTACATTTTTTCTCCAACTTTCCACTTAAGTTCAGGCCAAATCTCTCTTTTATAATGGGAATTCCTATTGCGACTATCCCACTCACAGAAAATATCCATATTTGGTGTAGCCTTGTTGCATACCTAATATCATGACAACTATTTTCAAACCACCACATATTTTCCACTTGTGCTAATTATGTTTGATTAATCTCAGCATATTTTTCAAAATATCATATGACTCTTTAGTCATACTTGCATAGGCAGCTGGGACAGAAGGCATTATGTTCCCAATGGGGAGGAGAACTCCCTTTAGACTGTATTTTGAGGCATCTACAAAAAGTCTCCACTCCTATGGCTCGTATTTGAAGTTCAAAGTATTCATTAGGTCACAAACAACATTGCAGAGTGTTATCATGAGTTGAATTGTGCATATGCAGAAACAATATTTCATGTAAACAAACAATACTCACTTCCTCTAACAAGAATTTCAGGTTAAACTCAAGATTACTCTCTCTCTCTCTCTCTCTCTCTCTCTCTCTCTCTCTCTCTGTTAGAATCTTTCTATTTTACTTAAATGATTTAGGAGGTTTCTGTAAAAGAGAAATATGTAAAGTTTTACATATTTTTTATACCACAGATGTCGGAATATTACGATTAAAGTGAATATTTACTCACATGATAAGGAATGTCTCCACCATCCAAATAATGTCAGTTTAACTCAATTTTAAATCCTGTGATAACGACTTACTTATTAATATAAAATTTTATTAGCAACAGGAATGCCACAATTTGAAAATGAAAACCAATTAAGAACAAAATTAACTGTAGGAAACTGTTGTTAAGCAAAGTTCACCATCTTTATCACAAACTTAAAATGTAAGTTAAATGAGACGTATATTGTCGTATAACTAAAAAACTGTGCCTGATAGCGAATTTCTGTTTTCAGATTTGAATTTGCCATATAAAAAACCTTTGGAATCACATATTTTCATATAAGAAAAATGACCCTTGTAGAACAGTGCTATTATTACTATTGTTATCAGACGTTGCAGTTGTGCCAGGTCGGGGTTACATTACTGCAGCGTTAAGGAATTCAATAGTGTTCGACTAATCTCTTTCGTAGATATTTCAGAACGAAGCAATAAACTTCAATACGTATCATTAAAATTGTATTGCAAATGACATAATATGCTTCCTTATTGGTGGAGGTTATACAGTGAACTGCAGAATTTGATCTGAAAATGATTCTCAGGTTTTAATTCAACAAGGTCCTCATGATTTCACAATCACCGTATGAGATGCTTTACTTCGCAATTTTCATCATTGGTCCACTTCGATTACTGTGATATTCTGCTTACTGACCTAAGCGTTACTTCGGCGCAGAGACTACGTGTTCATAGTATGTGCGTCCGTTTCGTTTGCAATATTCGCCGGGCTGATCACGGAACACCATCCCTCGAAATGTTGTCCTGGCTCCGTCTAGAAGATCGTAGGAAAATCCACTGTCTTTCCCTCCTCTTTCACATATTGCATTTATCCACTCCTGTGTATCTTGCGTCTCGTTTTCAAAATTTATCCACCCATCATAACCTAGACACACGATCACAACACTCCTCAATATTATCCATTCCCTCCCACCGAACATCCTCATATTCATCTTCTTTCACTGTGGCTGTTCCTCGGCTTTGGAATTCCCTACCGAGTAATGTCAGGGACTGTCAGACATCAAACCAATTTAAGAATAGACTAAGGAAATATTTTTCTAACAATTCTTGTTAACAATAATAGCTGTTTCAGGTTTCTCAATGTTTAATGGTTATATATATATATATATATATATATATATATATATATATATATCACAGAATAAATATTTAAATTATCTCATTATTATTATTATTATTATTATCACCATCATCATCATCACCACTATTTCTTACCATTGTTTATTATTGTCACACTAACATTACTTATCCAACTTTCATTATTTACTTTCATGTTGTTTGACGGACTAGATATTAATGTAATAACTATGTAACCAATTGTATTCAATTAGAATTAGAGTCTGGCTGGGCGGAAGAGAAGGACTACTGGCCTTAGCTCTGCCAGATTAAATAAATAAATAATAATTATTATTATTATTATCATTATTATTATTATTATTATTATTATTATTATTATTATTATTATTATTATTAAAAATGTTCTTTTGTCGTAAAAAAATATTTCTTCCAAGAAGACAGCACTGGAATAATAGCAACAGTAAACGAGGACTGCTACTGAGGAATTATGACCTGAAAACATAATCTTCATGCAAAATAACGTACCGCCTGATTTTTTTTAGTAGGTTATTTTACGACGCTTTATCAATTAGCGTCTGAATGAGATAAACGTGATAAATCCGGTGAAATGAGTCCGAGATCCAATACCGAAAATTACCCAGCATTTGCTCATATTGGGTTGAGGGAAAACCAGGAAAAAACCTCAACCAGGTAACTTGCCCCTACCGGTAATCAAACCCGGGCCACCTGGTTTCGCGATTAGACGTGCTAACCGTTACTCCACAGGTGTGGACGCCTGACATTTACTTCCCTGCAAAATAATTACACGGATGTTTGACGATCGTGTCATCAGAAGATTTTTTTCAACAATATGGCCTCCACCATCTTCAGATGATGTAGGCCTACTAGGAGATACGTAGCCACTAATTGACAGACTGGTTATAATACGTACTGTGTGTTGATTATGGTTTTCATTTAGTTTTTATTTTTCTTGTTAGGATCGTCACAACATTAAATGAGTGACTATTAACAGGTTTGCGTTTAATTTCAATTTTATAAACTGTATCACTACACTGTGGAATCAGACATAAAAAGAGGAACCTGAAAAAAGTAATTTGTTGTCTGTGGATACTCGCTCACGCACAACCCTGGGAATTTAAAACTAGTGACCGTTAATCTTTTAGAAAGAGAACCTATTATGAACCACGTATTGTAACGTTCATTATTGCATGCAGGAAGCGGTAAAACTGAGGCTGAAATCGCAGAGAAAAGAAATATGTAGATAATAATTTGAGAAAATGGTCCTTTCTTTGATATGAATTGCAGCGTTTCATTTGTCAATTAATTTATTTTTTAACTTTATTTATACACGCTTTAACATCTGTGGTCATATCGCGTGTTAGGATCTGTGGGTATACCAGTAGCCCGTTATTACTATTGTTGAGTTCCTGTTTCTATTGTGTGTTGTAGCTGGCGTGTGGTGATGTAACTGATTTTAGATTTTGATTTGGTGACTGAGGCGGTAATGAATCATGGTATGTAAATTTCCAATCCGGCATTTGCCTTTAAATGACTGAAGAAAACCATGAAAACCTCAGTCAGATTGGTTGGCCACGTGGTTTGAACCTCGGGCCTCTCGAATACAAAATCACAAACGCTACCATCGGGACCAATTCGCTCGGTAGTCAATTTATTGTACATAGAAATAATGAAGAAAATGGTCTGCAGCCGATTGGTGGTGATTTCAAATTAAGATCCACAATTATTTTACTAAAACTTATATTTCATGTACAGTAGTGGCAAAAAAACCGGACCGACCCTTGTAGGTGATTTCAGAGCCTTGTTCACTCCAGAGCACGATAGACTGGTAACTAAGACTTTCGTGGTTCGAATCCTGCCTGGGAAGCAAACTTTTTTTGTTCCTTATTCAAATTTATTCCCAATACTTTTCGATTACAGCGATATTTTACTATTTAATTAACTTATTATTCTCAGAACATGAATTTTACCAACAATCGAAAAGTATTAGAAATAAATTTGAATAAGTAACAAAAAAAAAAAGTTCCCTTCCCAGGCAGGAATCGAACCACGAAAGTCTTAGTTACCAGTCTATCGTGCTCTGGAGTGAACAAGGCTCTAAAATCAACTACAAGGGTCGGTCCGGTTTTTTTGCCACTACTGTACATATTTCTGGAATAAATTTCAATCACACCACCGTTCCGGAGTCTGAACATAAGCACCTTCCCTAGCGGAGGTATCATTACCTACTAGGAATTTAGTTACACTTACTTACCGACAGGGGGCAGAGGGACAAGTGGTAAGCTCATCTCCTGAAACGCAAATAAGGTGTTACCACAGTCTACTATATACAGTCGCGAAGCTTGAGGTGTTTTCTTTGCAAATCTCGTGTTAAAGCGCTCCAAGCGGTTAGCAACTAGAAACAATAGACTGTCCATGGTCGACTTTGGACTGTGTCGTATTTCTATCGAGTGCTGGCTCGTTGCGTATTTCACATTGATGCTTGTGAAATGTTCGTTATTGGTTATAATGAAAATGTTAATGGCTAAAATATAATAATTGGAATAATAATATGGGACAAGGAGGAGACGTTTGTAGTGCTATAAATTGTAGCAACAGTAAGAGAGAGAGGCCAGAGTTATCCTTTTTCCGATTTCCGAAAGATTCAGAAAGGTTCCTGGGTTTCCACAAGAATGCTGTGCTGAAACAAAACTGTTAATTTGAAGTTCTTTGTGACTGTTAGAATACATCATATCCTTAAATTTCACAATGAAATGTCTCAGTCTAACCGAAAGGACATTAGATACCGGTCAAAGTTCTGTCACTTAGGCTGCTAAATTTCCCTTGAATGAGTGAAGCTATTATAGTAAATTTCAGTTCGTTTTGCACAAACAAAAATTATATTAACTTATTTCTTGCAGGTATCTTCGAGTTTATGGTGGAATTTAATATACTTCATTAAAATAATAAATTAACTTTATGCATTTAATATTTCAATAATGGAAGGAAGGTGTTAATTTTTCCAAAAGAACACGACAACGAAAGTGTAACATATTTTGTCGGCTGCTAGGAGAGAGATCTGCGATGATGAGGCGATAGTAGCGATCCTAGTGGTGGGCAACTACCCCTGTTTGCATTTTTACTACATATTGAGCTTCGCGACTGTATATAGTAGACTGTGGTGTTACTAGGAAGCGCGATAGGAGAAATTTAGTCCAGCGGCTTTAATTTAGACTTGGAGGTCTTTAACGAACAGGAAAACTCCGATACGAGACACACGGCTTAAAGTCAGCCCCCCCCCCCGAGAGGCTTGCGTTCCTGATTTCTGCGTCCTGAAAAATCCATCAATCTGTACCCGCAACCCTTTGGTCTAGAGGAGAGCGCTTTACCCCTAGACCACTTGGGGGGCGACGGAATAAATTTAATATAAATTAAATCTGTCCAGTATTTATTAAACTTCGCATTACGCAGACAAACGACATGTCCGCAATCACCTTTTACGATAGCAAAGAAGCTGAAAACGTATATTTCAGAGGAAATTTCGAAATATATTTTTTGCGGCACCACACTATCTTTTCTTTTCAATTCATATAACGAGAGAATAAAAAATCAAGAATGCTTACAAAATGTGTCATAATTTACAAACATGGGCAATTTTTTATTGATAGGCCTATATTTTTCCTTTCGATCGCCTGTTTTTACTTACATGCACTTCGTCTGAAATTGGTATACTTCCAATTGGTTCACAAGGTCAAAGATTTGTATCTTTGTGACTATAATAATCTGCGTATTATGAATTGATAACATATTACTTCAACGCCTACGAAAAAAAAAAATTCCGTTTAACTGCAATCACATGTTTTGCTTAAAATATAACAGTAGCGTTACTATCTGCAAATCTACCAAAAACATGTAGGCTAATCGTGTTCGATTACAGGCAAGAAAGTAGAGTTGTATCTCTTCCACATAGTCTGGGCTCCTTAAATGTCATTTGTCTGTCCCCTGTTATCTCAGTCAGTTGTTAATGTGCCATGCCAACTACATAGACTATTTAAAAAAAAACTACAAATAATGCCCATGGCTTGTGAGTATATCTTTTCATTAATAGTCTTCCTCGTATGTAGTCGTGAAAACTTTATAACTAATTCAACAGTTCATAGCATAAATACACGTCAAAAATGACTTTCATACTCCATCGGCTAGTCTATTGTGCTACCAAAAAGGAGTGCGTTATATGGTAGTAAAAATTTTTAATAGCCTCCCTATCGATATAAAAAATGAAACTCAAAACATAAAATTATTTAGGGCCAAATTAAAGAAGTACCTAATTTCTCACGCCTTCTATTCTGTAGGTGAATTCATGACATACAATAACACTTCATGAAATTGATACTAAAACTATGTATTGTACTAGTAGTCTCCTTTAAGCCAAGCAACAACGCGGTTCAATCACCTGAACCATCCGTCGTGGTAAATAGTCACTGAAGATGGAGAAGCATCTCCGAAACATGTCTGACTATAACTAATTTCTTTAATAATGTTATTGTATTTATTAGTGTTCATATAACTGTAATATATCACCTTTATTGTATCTTATCAAATCTATGAACACTGTATAATTGACCTAACATGTATGTTTTATCTTTAAATACTATACTATACTATATTGTAAATCTCGTCTGTATATATTTCATCTAGACTGTGACTATAAATTAAGACTTTATAATAGTACTAAGTTTTTTGACTTGTTCCATATTCTAGCTGTAAGCAATGTGTGAATACCATGGAATGTTAATAAAATTTATTATGTATTTAATACAATACAATACAATAACCGAACATTTAGACTATTTACGAACGTTTAATTTTGCTTCCATGTTTGCAATAGTAAGCACTGTAACTAGTCACTCTGCTTACCGATTGATTAAAAATTGAGAAAATCTGCAATCCACTCTTCAAATGGAGTTTTTAATGGTTATAGTACGTTACTGCTAATAACACAGCATGTTTATTCTTGAAATATTCCTGTGATATTGCTAATACTGAACCTTTAAACTTTATTATAAGAAGATAAAATGTTTTGTTAATTGTTTGAAATCTATTACTAATGGACTATAAACATTTTTATAACACCAGATTTTTTTTAAATACTACCACGATATGGTACTAAACAATTTTTCTAACGTCGAATTCCAACCTCAGAGAACAATGAATATTTTGCTAAACCAAATGTTTATACTTCAGATTTAATTAAATGAATAATAAGGATTTCCCCTAATTTTATTACAGATGTTTATTCTTTACATTTCATTATCAGTACGTAACTAATGAAGGTCTCTGCCAGCAATATATGTTTATTTATTAAATGTATCTTCGAATGGATGAAAATATTTCTTGTCAACACAAGACGTTTACTTTAAATTAGGTACACTTTCATTGTACAAGTAACATTTTCTTTAAATACCACATGTTAACTTTCTAAATGCTTCTAATCAATGGATAAGAAACGGTCTAAAGCGTAGCATTAATTTTGGCCTTCGGTTGTATAATTCTTTAGCTAAACTACACTCAGAAACTTCTAACATGTAACATGTAACCCATAAGGGATAGTCGGGTAGTATCGGACATCGGGTAATATCGGACAGTGAGTTTCTTTCATCTACCACCAGATGATAGTACCTGAATGACATGGTTACGTTTCTGTGATGTCGCATACAGAAACGTAACCATGTTATTCAGATACTACCATCTGGTGATAGTTGAAAGAAACGCATTGTCCGAAATTACCCGATGTCCAATACTACCCAACTCTCCCCTATGACAAGAAAATTAGAAACGTGTTAATGTCTTCGATTTGATTAAATAAATTTATAGCCTATGTGTATGAATTAATCAGCCTATATTATATTTGTATTCTGTAATTATGGAATATATAGCCTTTTTTTTTATAAATTGTCCTACTTTATTCACGTACGATATTATTCTTCTCTATGTTAATATTATATTATATAACTAGCCGTACCCGCTGCACCCGTTAGAAATAAATATAAAGTAATTACATAATTAAAATAGGACATTTGATCCAGGGAATATTCGTGTTTGATAGAAGGATAAATCGTTTAATATGTTACTTAATTTAAATTATATTCAAATAATTAAAATGGAATCATTTTGGTCCACAGAGCACTCATTTGGTGCAATGACAATTCCTTTAACATTCTTAATTTTTATTACATGCATCCATAGTTCAATGAACATTGACATCATTTACATTTAATGTGTATACTTTATTTTACTTGTTATATGTTTCCATTGAATTATGATAATAACTTAATTTTAACTCTTGTTTTCTACGTATTCAGTAAATGGCGCTTGGCCCACTATGGTTCTGAACCCTTCAAATAACTTAAATAACTTAAATTATATTATATTATATTATATTATATTATATTATATTATATTATATTATATTATATTATATTATATTATATTATATTATATTATATTATATTACATTACATTACATTACATTACATTACATTATATTATATTATATATTGTATTATATTATATAAAAAGTGTGTTGATAACGGATGTACCCCGATAAGTAAGTTTTCAATTTGTTATGGGGGCTCTTGAATCTCAGGAGGAACAAATTTTATTTTACAACAGGGCAACATAATCTGCTTGGCTCATTACCCAAATTTTTTGCATTGCATTTAATGCATATGTATTTCATGTATTTTAGCTCGATTCAATTGAGCATAGTTAAAATTTGGATTATAAAATAATGAAATGCTAAGCTAACGTATTATTACTGCATACTAAATCAATACACTCTCGTTGGTCGTTAATTCTCTGAGATAAACATTATTTTAAGAAATACAGGAAACGAATACACAGAATAGCCTATCAAGTTTTCTGTGCATAAGAAGCTATTTTAATCTTACCTGTCCTCAATTCACTCATAAGTTACTGTAATAACATTATAGCATTATGTCCATACAGAGAAACTACACTTTCCAATGGTGAAATAATAATTAATTATACAAATCGGTTAATTTAGCTTCCGATATTGCTTCATACGAACAGAGAAACATTTTCTGTAGGCTATGATTCATAGCTTTCGATTGTTGTTGACCAAGGCCCCTTATAGACGAAGTCATTTGTTTATTTCCTTACACGGCCTTAGATGGCAGTTATTTTAATTTTAAAACTCATGTATCTTATTAAATATCGGTCCTATCAAAATTTTTCAAAGACTAAAACTTATCGGAAATGATGTTTAAAGAAATTTTTGTTATGTAACAGTTTTCATAAAAATCAATAATAAGCGAGATATTTCGATTTATTTAATTCAGGCCCCCTTATAACCCCCCTTTTAAATAATGTATTTTGAATGCCATATAGCCTATAATCTAAGTTACAACGAACTTAATTTATATTCCAATTTTCATCGAAATCCGTTCAGCCATTATCGCGTGAAAAGGTAACAGACAGACAGACAGACAGACATACAAACAAAAATTTCAAAAAAGCGATTTTCGGTTTCAGGGTGGTTAATTATATAAGTTAGGACCAATTATTTTTGGAAAATCGAAAATTAACAGAAAAATTTCGGCTACAGATTTATTATTAGTATAGATTTCATTGTAGCTGTAATTTTAATTTTAGTTCCCATTTTATTTTCTATATTCTTCTTATATTAAGAATATATTATATTATATAATTTCATTGTAGCTGTAATTTTAATTTTAGTTCCAATTTTATTTTATTTTCTATATTCCTCTTATATTAATAATATATTATATAATTTCATTGTAGTTGTAATTTTAATTTTAGTTCCTATTTTATTTTCTATATTCCCCTTATATTAATAATATATATTATATAATTTCATTGTAGCAGTAATTTTAATTTTAATTCCAATTTTATTTTATTTTCTATATTCCTCTTATATTAATAATATATCTGAACTGCGACCGAACACGAGTGCTGTTCTTTCGGTCCTCGAATTTTGTTAATATTATTGTATCCTCTTTTTGTATTGATTGTATTATTTTATTTCTATTTCTAATGTTGTAATTATATTCTGTAATTCATCAAATTAAAGTACAACTAAATATTTATTTTGTATTTGTTCCCTGTTAAACTTCCACAGGAACACTTCGACTTAAAGCTTACTTCAGTAATTGTCTGTAAACGACGTAAAAGATAAGAGATAACAACCGATGTGCCACAGAACAACAGCATCTCAATGCTACAAAGGTGAACGACAATAAATAAAGCCGTGTGCAACGGAAAGTGTCACGGCCAGGACAGTTAAACTTCTTTATCCGAACAGTCAAAGGATCAAAGTTCTGCATGCAGATAGCCCAGACATACATGACAGGCATAAATTTACGAGTTACGTAAATCCAATTGACACGTGCTAGTTGCAATAATGGCAATACCAAGCGAATTAACAAATTGCTTGCAAAGCAGCACGTATTTCAAAAATTATGATCACAGACCGCAACTTTGATGGTAGTAGTAGTAGTAGTAGTAGTAGTAGTAGTAGTAGTAGTAGTAGTAATAGTAGTAGTAGTAGTAGTAGTAGTAGTAGTAGTAGTAACAATAGTAATAATAATTATATGATGATTATTATTATTATTATTATTATTATTATTATTATTATTATTATTATTATTATTAGAGGGCGGATATTGATGAAAAGTCATCTTATTTTTCACATTAGGACGATGCCTATTAATGTAGAAATCCTTTCTATGTTAATATCAACGTAAAAAGATAATTTCTTATATTGCATGTTTTGCATTTTTTGACGTTTTTGAACTAGTAGGTAATTTTTATATTTTTTCGGCACTTTTTGGTCATTTTTAATACTTTGAAGAACTTTTAGATCATTTGGAATGCATTTTACTTTCTTCTTTATCGATAGGTCTGTTAAATCATTTTCTAACCAAATAGGTCAGTAGTAATTACTTACTGAATAAGTGAATAACAGTGAAGTTTGAGTTTTAAGTTTGGAACAGACTCTAAAGTCCATCCCTCATTCCACTGAAGACTTCACTTCACACAACGGAAGTAATATAAAATGCTTGACAACAGCTTAGTTTAAGTGAGGGTTTTGACCACTACTATTCTCTTGTCGGTAAGAGAGTGTCTTTAGAATTTATGTTTGGAAGGGGGGAACTTTCACCGTGTCCTGGACAGGACATTGTGTCCTGAACATAGTTCGGAAGGGATGTCTACAGTATTTTTAACACAAAGTTTGGAAGAATGCACGCTGCGCCCAGAATTTGTTTTGTCATTCACACTCCCCCATCTGGAAGATCTGGTAACAGAAGAGAAGCGCGGAAGGAGGAGGAGACAGAGAATGAAGGCACTGACATGGACCGGGGTGTGATTGAAACACATTGTAAACCTTCATTAAAATCTATAATTTTCCCTTAAAAACTTCATTTTTTGCATGTTCTTTTCATTTATTCTAGCCAAATTCAAGGAAGTTGCCTCCTCTCTCCGAGATTTGCAGGGCAATCAATGAAACAAGGTGACTAATTTTTAAGTAGTTGTGGTGCGAGTTAGGTGAATAATATTTAAATGTTATTTTCTTTTAATTTTACGTCATTTTTCCATTATTTTAAGGGCATTTTAATGATCATTTTAACAAGATTTTTAGGTCATCAACATCCGCCCCCTAATAATAATAATAATAATAATAATAATAATAATAATAATAATAATAATAATAATAATAATAATAATAATAATAATAATTAAGGTGCTTAGGAAAATATTTGGAGCTAAGAGGGATGAAGTTACAGGAGAATGGAGAAAGTTTCACAATGCATAGGCAAAGAGTGGAAATATTTCCATTGCTAATAAAATTTTTTGACAGTCAACCTCTGAATTGTCTCTAAAACTGGTCACGACAAATCCGAAATGTGCCCAAATGCTGTCAAAATAAGTAATTTTATGTATATTATTGTAATTTTTTAACTCGCGATAATATGCGAAATTGAATACAAAATGCGAAATGTATGTGTTTCTGCGAAATAAAAACGAAATTACATTTTATCCAACATTTTTGTATTTTTCTATAAACATTTTCTTAACCTGTAAACAAGCTCTTCATTCCAAAAGTGACTTGCCAGATAAGTACTTTAACCCCTAAAAAAGTGTTGGCTACTAAAACAAGAATTTCATTTTTTATGCCTGTAGACTCAGTCAGTTTTTATTCGGTTATGATTATTTTCATAAACATTTAATAATCAGTCGGATGTCCGGAATGCATTACGTTCAACTAGGAATCAACATGGAAGAAGTGCAGAAACAAGGTTTCCAGACAACACCAGAATATATTACGCCGGCGCCCTTGGAACCTAAAATTAGAAGAAAATAAAACTGGGTGGTTTTACATTCCTGCTCACTAGAAAGCAGTAAAGGAAAACTTAAAATAAACTCTTTCATAAAAATTCAATCTTCAATGCTAAGGGAGCACGTAACAGTTAGCAACAACAAATCTTTAAATAATTCCCCCACGAACACTACATTATATAACCTACGAGGAAGAATCGTGATGCTCTACAATGTCGCTTTTTTCACGAAAAAAACATGTTTTCGGCATATGTGATAGCTAAAGGCCATCACCGTTGACACTATCTACCCCCATGCCTTGTGAGAATTAAAACCTGACAATTCACGAGAAATATTTCAATAAAAAAATTAACGAACGAATGAATGAATATTTATTGTAATTAAAATATGAATACACTTCATATATCATCCGTTAATGGGATCCTATTACATTTCTATTTTCCAGGTACTCATCTTAATCAAATGTTTACATTAGTTAAGTGATACTGGTATACCTTGTTTTATTTCAAGGAGTGCAGTTCGGTGGCTCCTTTGAACACCGAACTGCACTCCTTGAAATAAAATAAGGTATACGTTTAAGTTTCTACTTAAAATCTGTTATAATAATAATAATAATAATAATAATAATAATAATAATAATAATAATAATAATGATTTATTTTAGCTGGCAGAGTTAAGGCCGTAAGGCCTTCTCTTCCACACAACCAGCAAAAAGTGTATATACATATGCATGAACTTACAAAGAATTCAACAATTTGATTTAGATGAGAGTTACATGTATACAAGAGTTATTTACGAATTAAACAACAAAATACTATGAACTATTAATTAAACACTGAAATAAACTGGGTAGCAGAATTAAACTAAAATACATAGAATGTTAGGGAATATATTTCAAATTATATTAGATAATAGAAAGAGATTATTATGAGACAATTTTGAAAATGCAGCACAATCAGGATGATGTCTAAAGAAAAAAAGCAACAGTGTAGTCAGTAATATTTTAAATCAGTATGATTGGAGTGAAATGCTAATAAGATTATCTTTTAAGCTGTTCTTAAAGGTGTTTGTTGTCTTGCAGCCCCTAATAAGTATCCTATAGGTTGCAAGTCTGGGTAATTTTGCTTTCTTTGGAGACTGATTTCATTGTTTCCACTGATGTTTTGTCTTTTGTCTAGTGGATCCAGATTTCATCAGTGGTCACAAACCGCCTCAAATACCGGACATATTTTTCTCGAATCGAGGCACACAAGCCCTCGAAATTTGACATCGGACGTACTTTTGTTCGGGTATTAACAAACGTGAAACCCACTTTGCGGAGACCTTGGACATGCCCAAGACATTGACTAAGATGTGGCGTATAGTTACTCGTTCAGTTGAGATACGCATAACGTCGCTAATTTCCCGCACTTTTAGTTGACGATCATTTAACACTATATCGTGGATTTTATACGATTTCTTTACTTGTGACCGGACGCGAGAAGTCGTCTTCCACACTCTCTCGGCCATATTTAAGTACTGCTGCCCATTTTTTTACAGTCAAAAACGCTGGATCGGATTCCACGAGTGTAGCATCCATATCTTCTCTAATTTCTGTTGGACTCGTTCCCTTTTTTACGAAATATTTAATGACAGCACGAAGTTCGGTATTTTCCATGTCTGCTAATCTGTTCGGCGCACTAACTTCAATATTAAACTGCACAAAATGTACTCATAGTCAATAGAAATGATGATTTTTCGTACGTGAACTAACGTAAAATGGCCGCTAACAATGACAGTATTGTTTACACGTTATCAATGCCATCTGTGTTATAGGCCACGAACTTTTCAAACGCACGTCGTATACTGCGCCAAAGTGTAAAACACATCTCTCTCGTCACCTGTAGTTAGCATGAATTTTGCACTTCACAGTATATAGATGAAGAGGCGAGACTTGGCATGTGAGCTATGCGAAAGGGGAAAGAATGAGCTATCAGAAAGAGAGTTTGTTTTATGATGGTTAATATTATACGAATCTAAGACACCGAAGTTCATCCCAGACTGAAACGTACCTTGACCTTCAATATCCATGGGTGATATATCAACGGCACATGATAAGGTCAGGTCTTGCCTCCTCTACTATATCTACCATATTCGTGCTTAACTTGGACGTATTTAATGTATTTAGCCATACATTTCTCTACCAAGAGTGTTTACTATTAGAGGGAAATAAGTATGCATTTAAAATAAACCATAAGCCATTTACAGCTGTATTAATTCTCTAAGAATGTTTCTTTTTTTTTTTAGTAGGTTATTTTACGACGCTTTATCAACATCTCAGGTTATTTAGCATCTGAATGAGATGGTGATAATGCCGGTGAAATGAGTCCGGGGTCCAGCACCGAAAGTTACCTATCATTAACTCATATTGAGTTGAGGGAAAACCCCGGAAAAAACGTCAACCATGTAACTTGCCCCGACTGGTTTCACGGCCAGCCGCGCTAACCGTTACTCCACAGGTGTGGACCTAAGAATGTTGAATCCGTGATTATGACATATGCCGTTCTTACAGTATAATTCCATATCGCATTAAACAATATTAAACATTCACTTACCCAACACTTGCTGTTACTAATATTCATAGTTACGTTTATTTGTCACTGCACTTACCGCACACAAATTTTACACATTTTATGTGAAATTATATACCCTATTCATCATATTCAATAATAATTATTAACTATGTATTATGATTAAGAAAACGATCATTTAGTTGGCAAGACTGACGGTAAGATTCTTTGCACACGTGCCAACTAAAAGAAAATAGCTATTGGAACCACGGTTCCACGAGAGAGTCTTTATGAATATGTTTATTAAACTTCGTTTTGAGGCATAATTTTAAGCAACATATTACCCTTGGACCTGCAACGTCAATAACATTGAACTGTACTATAATATGCTTCATCGGCTTCTCTAGCGTAATTTTAATTTTATAAGTTGGTACCCCGTAACATCCCTTGTAAAGTATGAGGTGTTTGTTTTCTCGAAGGAAAGTAACACAGTAATGTAAGAAATAACGAAAAGAGTGAGCGGTGTGTAAGGCGATTTGAGAAGGACATATATAACGATATGGAACTATTTTTATGGCCTATAATACATAACAGTGATGTCAGTTTCATGGATTCAATACTTTTACCATTAATGCTTCAGTTATCTCCTCGATTTCGCAGCACGATCTCGGTGAAGGTTACTGGCGAAGTTGCGATTTGAACCGATCGTAGCACAGATGTTAAGTACGACTGCTATACAAAACTATTCAACAAAATATTATCTGATATATTCTGGCTATCGTAAAGTAAAAGGGTATACGATTACGCTACTCTTTACATAAGCACACTACAAAACTCTGAAAAAATAAGTCGTTTGGTAACATTTTGATTCGCACGTCATTTGTTTACTAGCATGAAGGAGGCTGAGGTCATTCTTACGAAACGTGAGCTTTCAGAAACCGGCTTATATAAAGCTACCAAGGCGACAACGCACATCGACGCATTATTTGGGTTTTAAATTGAGAGAGGAATATTGATCTCTTATTAAACAACCATTTTTGACAAGTTTTGCTCTTATTGATGTCCTAATGTCGGCATAACTAAACTTATTCTTAGGAATACTAAAAGTCTGCTCAAAACCAAATTATTGCAATGTCTTTATGCAATCAAAACACGTTATATCACTAGAAATAGACAGAGCAAAGGTGGAATAGGAACCACTTATTTTGTTTGGCTTTTAGAATAATTCATTGCCGCTACGAGTCCAATGACAAGAAAGGAGAATTTGGATATGTCACACTTTGAAATTCTAGAATATTGCTGGAATGGGTAGCTTGTGATTTGTATGTATTTATTTACACTGCAAGTGGGCAAGCACCCGGTGGCAGTGGTATACACAATATAAACAATACACAATACAATTATATACACAATACAATTTAACACAATAATTACAATTAATAATAAAACATAAAATACCTAATTTTACAATACAACGTACATATGTATAGGCCCTACATAAGTTTCAATAGTCTTTCACTTTACTCTCATCTCACTCACTGTAGTGGCACTATGACGCATTTCACTGACACTTTAGGACGCATTTCACTGACACTATAGAACACATTTCATTGACGCTATAAATTATCGCTGATCGGAACTATTCACTGCACTGTAAAACCATAACTTCACTGACTCACCTGGCTTCACTGATACAATAGTTCAAATAAATCAAATAATTACACCCTTATGCATACTTATAAACAGAACTACATTTAAGCTAAACATTTCTAGTCTAAGGCCCTCTTACACGCTATTTCTAAATAATTTACAAGTCAAACCAAGGGAGTAACTCGTCAGACTAAATAAATACATGTCACCTTAAAAAATTAAATGTTAAATGTCACCTTAATTTTAATTTGCACTTTATACACAACTTTTTAAGTTATTCTTGAATCTCCTTAAAGAAGGACAGTGTTTTCTGGAAAACGTCTCTATTCATTCATTCACAGTGTTCTGCCAAAGGGCAGATATTTCACTGCAAACCCAGAATTCTCCAGTCTTTCTTATTTTCTGCCTTCCTCTTAGTCTCCACATATGATCCATATATCTTAATTTAGTTGATTTTTTTATGTCTTATTCTGCCCCGAACTTTTCTCTTCTTCCAGTGCATTCTTCAGTATGAAGTTTCTTTTCAGCCAGTGATCCAACCAATTTGTTTTTTTCTCTTCCTGATCAGGTTCAGCATTGCATCTCTATTGGCTCCTTATAATATGTTTTAAAAACTTTGTTCCTTGAGAGTTATAGAAATGTTTGGAGGGGGGTTAGTGCAAAATTTTAAAACAAAAATCAAGATTTTTTTAAAAGAAATATATAATTTTTCTTGCATTTTACACATCATGAATCGTGAAAATTCTTTTTCCCATATCGCTAGCAAGAATAGTTTAGAATGCGAAATATCATATTTAGTGTCACTAATATCAAGTGTCCCGGGCCGTGGCGTCGCGGTCTAAGGCATCCCGCCTAGGATTCGCGTTACGGAATGCGCGCTGGTTCGAGTCCTCATGGGGGAAGAAATTTTCTCATGAAATTTCAGCCAGTGTATGGGACCGGTGAGCTTGCGAAGCTACGATAGGTAGCGAAATCCGGTTGCGAATACCAGCTATAAACGGTAAACACGATACTCCATTCTGGTTGGATGATCGTCCACCTCTGCTTCGGCATGTGGGCGTGAGGTCGGTCTAGGCCCTTCACGGGCTGTAGCGCCACGGATTATTATTATTATTATTATTATTATTATTATTATTATTATTATTATTATTATTATTATTATTAATATCATCAAGTAGGTATGTGGTAACGGCCTCCAGATATGGAGGGTAGCTGCGAATATATTGAGTAAGCAGTCGCGGACAGCACAGTTATATTACCGGTTGTTCTGTATGGTTGTGAAACTTGGACTCTCATTTTGAGAGAGGAACAGAGGGTGTTTGACAATAAGGTGCTTAGGAAAATATTTGGAGCTAAGAGAATGGAGAAAGTTACACAACGCAGAACTGCACGCATTGTATTCTTTACCTGACATAATTATAAATATTAAATCCAGACGTTTGAGATGGGCAGGGCATGTAGCACGTATGGGCGAATCCAGAATTGCATATAGAGTGTTAGTTGGGAGACCGGAGGGAAAAAGACCTTTGGGGAGGCCGAGACGTAGATAGGAAGATAATATTAAAATGAATATGATGATAGAGACTGGATTAATCTTGCACAGGATAGCGAACGATGGCGGGCTTATGTGAGGGCGGCAATGAACCTGCGGGTTCCTTAAAAGCCTTTTGTAAGTAAGTAAGTCGCGGACAGCCGATAAGTGGTGGTCCTCCAGCTTGGGGATTGGGCGAAGGGCTAACAACCCATCACCGTAAAAAAAAACAGTTTGTTAACGAAACCACAATGTAAGACATAATTTGGCGCGACCACAGTGCATATAGAGTGTTAGTTGGGAGGCCGGAGGGAAAAAGACCTATGGGGATGCCGAGACATAGATGGGAGGATAAAAAAATGTATTTGAGGGAGATGGGATATGATGATAAAGACTGGATTGATCTTGCTCAGGATAGGGACCTATGGCGGGCTTATGTGAGGGCGGCAATGAACGTCCGCGTTCTTTAAAAGCCGTAAGAAGGTATGTGGGAGTCGTAAAATGACATTTAAGCTATGACTTTGAAAAGAGACGTTAATTGAACTTCGTAAAATCATGAGTGCAAACCCTTGTCTGTGTGTCTGAACTCTAACATTAAGGCAGTATCAGAAGACAAGGCTAAATACCGAGATGGCAATGACAGATACGATATAATTGACCACAATGCAGATGAAGATATAAGAAGATCTGCGAACTGAAAGTATAATTTAAAGATATCACACAATGACTGCAGCATAAGAAGATATTGTAACAACAGATACGCGTATCGTAAAGTACTTTACGCTCACAATTAAGTGCATTCGTTATCTGGAAACTTGCACTCAAGAGACACTTCATACAGACTGCAGCCAAAGAAACGGGAGATTTTAATTTTGTTGTTTGTAGTAGGGTAGATGAGGGTAATTGTAAACAAATTCTGTGAGAAATACAAAACTGTCAATATAAAAAATTTAATTCGGGGGAATATTTAAATTAACATGTTGGCTAACCTACAAAGCAGTTTGGCGCCAAATAGGAGTAACTGCTTAGTTGTGAACGAATGTTTTGTAAGAGTCTACAAAAAAAGTTGAGAAAGAATTTTGATTCACCTTCATTTTTGGCATTGTAAGTAAACGTACAGTGCTATTTTTTAAGAATATGTTGTTTTTATGAGTAATGTGTAGCAGTTAACATTTATTATAATGGTTTTGAGATCTCCCATAACTTCAGTTCATTAAATTATGACGTGTTTACATTTGCCCCATAGTTTTAATTGCTTGGGGGTAATTGTAAACATGTTTACTATGGTTACATTTCGTACTTTTCAGTAATCAAAGAGATCCCCCAACTGCACTGCAGAGGATTTAGAGAGGTTTGTCACAGATGTGAAAAATAGTAACTACAGTTATCGTGAAGCTCGGGAGAGGTACTGAGTTCCTATATCGTCATATACTGTATCATAGGTTAAAGGGACGAAATGTACCAGTGACCAAAATTGGAGTTGGAAGGAGTACAGCTCTTTCTTCTGAAACAGAACAAAAAATGTTCAGTGTCTGATAGCCCGTGCAAAAATTGGTGTTTACAATTACCCTCTCTCAAAGGGGTAAATGTAAATAGGTGGGGTAAATGTAAACTGGCAATTAAACGATGAAAAAAAAGTCAACCTTATTATTTTAAACCCATGCTTACCGTTACTGAGGGTTGTAATGGTGAAATATATTTGAAATCAGTGAAAAGTGTTTAAAATTACCCTGGTCTACCCTACATGGATTATTTTAGTAGGCTTAGCTTCATTGTCATTGTTTAGCTCGATTATTGCAATTTATTGAACATGGAGCATTGGACTGGTGAGCAACAAAGATTTGCTGTAAAATCTTATTATCTAAATGGTCAATGCGTAGAAGCTGCTCGTATGGAGTTTCGCCGCCACTTTCAACTCTGTTGTCATGATCCTCTTCACATTCGATTAAAACCTCGGTTCTCGGTTTAGAAGAAACAGGCTCAGTACTAAAAATAAACTTCCAGGTAAAGAAAAAAACTGTCAATGGTCGTGTGCAACTGTTAATGCAGTTCGTTATGTGATAATAATTTAAAAAATTTAAGTAGTCAATCGAGAAGAAAAAAATTTCGTATCAACAGATCAACTTGGTTTCAGCCAGACAGTGCAACGGCACATACTGCAACAACTCTATGACGGAAATGCGAAATTTGTTTGAGTATAATGTCATATCGGGAAATGGAGACATTTCCTGGCCTGCACGATCCCCAGATTTAAGTGCATGTGATTTCTTTTTGTGGGGGTATCTAAAAAGTAATGTATGCGCAAACAAACCGCGAAACATTGAACAACTGAAGACAGCAATTCGTAAAGAGATTTCAAACACCAAGGTGGAAATGTTGCGAAGTGTAATGAGAAACTTCAAAGAGCGATTACAATAATGTATGCACGTTGGGAGAGGGCATCTGAAGGATGTCATTTTCAAGAAGTAGTGGTTACATGCAAATGGCATACTATATTCTATTTTTGTATATAATAAAAGTAATTTGATACAATATCTAAACTTTCATTTCACTATTAAAAAATCTCCCTTTTTTTTGGCCCACTCCGTATTACAAAATAAAATAGTACGTGTAAAATACGTACGAATGATATCAATACAAACATTTTTCATTAAGCAATATATGTTCGAATATGCGTCGTGTGTTAGCAAGCTATGTCCCTCAGCATTGTCCATGCAATAAGGTCGAAGGTCATATTCATATGGAGGATACTCGTAGTACTTAGCCGTGGTATTTTAATGACGTTTTCAACTGCAGAGTTTATTTAGGGTCGGAATTTAACATAGGCGAGAAACTTCGGTACATCAAAATATATGAGAAAGATTTTGTCTATAGCTCTGTATCAGATATTTAGGAACAGGCTTCTTTCGTGACATAGATCTAAGACTCCATTACGAAGGCATGACAACAATTTTGCCGCCCTTTATAACTCATAAAAAATCCCGAAAACGTCGGATCAAAAGATTAGTAAATCACCACAAACCGAAAACTATTAGAAGATGTCGGTGCCCTACAATATTTCAATATTTTCTCCGTCACGGAATATTTTTGATAAAGAACTACGTTTTTCCCCTCACTACACATGGAAAAGTAACTTGGGAATTTACCGATCGCCCTTGTTCTCCTTGTATTCCCCTTCTTTTCCCTGCCTTCCCCTTGTTCTTCTTGTTTTCCCCTTGTTCTCCTAGTTTTCCCTTTCTTCTTGTATCCCTCTTGTTTCCCATATGTCGCCTTCTCCTTTTATCTCTCTTGTTTCCCATATATTCCCCTTTCTCTCGTTGTATTTCCCTTCTTCTGTTTCTCATTCCCTTGTCCTCCGTCTCTTCCCCTTGTTCTCCTTTGTCTGACATTTGCCGTACATTTGGGTAAAACCTCGAAAAGACACTACTATGTTACCAGCTCAAATTATTTATTTATTATTTATTTATTATTTTGCTAATAATTGTAACATAAAATATATACAGAAAAACTTTAGCTCGCCCCGGAAAGAGTAGAACTCGTGCTCAGGGGCGGATTCCGGAATTGAAATTAATAATTACACAGGGACATCATTTTATTTTTACTTCAACTTTTATTGTACCTGAGTTTTTTAATGTACTTCACTCCCACCCCTTCTACTAACGAAGTTCCAGCTGTCCTCCACACAGAACTGAGTTAGTGATTATAGTACCTTTCAGAAATATGTTCGCGTTTTCCAGTGAAGAAAACTTCCAATATTGAATCATATTTTTGCACAGGTACTGTCGTCCGTTTGCCTACGTCGCATCCCGATTTCCCCCACCTGCTTCTGCTCGCTCCACTGTGAAGACTAGTGGCTGGGCTTTCTTAGCTCTTTTCTGAAAACATTAATTTCTGTTAAGAATTAATTGGGCGTCTACGTAATATTATGCAACTGTTTAAAATAACTTAAATAAAAGGGCCTCGTTAAGTAATTAACTATCACGTGATTCCCCCCCCCCCGGCCCTTTCTACGATCCTGCGGCATAACCACTTGGACGGACAGTAGATAGCATGTCTGAGTAATTTTATCTGTGCGGGTCGGGCAGAAGTGAAGACTGAATTTACAGTACGTAAGGTACTCTTTTATAGAGTAGGTATAGAATTATTTCAACACGAGTTACTAGTACGAAGGACGAAACTGGTAATTGGAATTAGATGCACTAGTCTATAGTGCGATAATAGGCACAAAAGAACTGAAGCCTCTATCGAAATGAACGGCCACCATTTTCAAAAATGTGTTTAAATATCCATATTATGATTATTTTTCATTTTAACTTCATTCTCTATATTGTATGCTAATGTGCTATCGACAGTATAATATACACTGCATAATGAATACGTTCGCATGGATAACTCAGTTCGTGAGTAAAAACGGTTATTGTTAATACTGTACTGTATTTTGATTAAACAAAACCTAATGAAAATTATCACACTCAAAATCGCGATATTTCCTACTTTACGTAAATGGATGAACTACTTTTCTTCCCTCCTGTACCTAGTAAAGTGATTTGTTTGTATTTTACGCCAGTATCATCGAACTCCAGTCGTGGAAGGAGATAGCAAACGGTTTTCCGGGTCTCAATCATTAATCCAAAGGTATAGCCAGGTTAATATTAAAAATGTTAGTAAAAATAAAATGATGTCCCTGTACAATACAATTTGTCTTATGTCTGCTGTGCAATTATAGTATATAAATTTAAATTTATAATTTTTCAATTTTTATAAAATCTATTAGAATTGACAAGATTAGGATATTTAAATATAAATTTGTTATATATTCTTGGGCCTAAATTACTACTATGATTAAATATAACAGTGTTGCATTTTGGTTGAAACAATCTTAAAGAATTCATACCTTTTGTTTCATAACTATGAGAATACAATTCAAAATTATTTCGATTTTTATGTATGAATTTTATTAATACAATATAATAAATTTGTCTTACGTTAAGTACATTAAAGTCTAGAAACAAATTTTGAGATGGAAAATCAATAGGTTTATGAAGACATATTTTAATTATTTTCTTCTGTAATAAATAAAGTGAATTAAAATTGGATTTAAATGAGCTACCCCATCCTATAATTCCATACATAATTACCGATTGAAATAAAGTTAAATATATTGTACGTAATAAACTTATTGACAAGTAATTCCTCAATAAAACAAAATAATATATTATTTTACGTAATTTATTACAAAGGTAATTAATGTGTTGGTTCCATTTTAAATGATTATCGAAAATTATGCCTAAATACTTAACTTCAGAGGACTCTTTAATAATCGGACATTTACATTGTATAAGACAACAATCAGAATTATGTATTTAATACTTAATATAGATGTATGAGGTTTGTTACATTTTTCAGATAATGAGGTTCGAACTCAAACCCAAGAGTAGATTTGGAGCACGAGTCCCGCTCGCTAATCTCTAGACCATAGAAATAGCCCTGGAATTTGTTATGACTAGACTTCGTGGAATTGCCACGACAATCGTAAGGTTTACTACGCACGCGGTATAGACTGTATGAGAAGGAGACGTGCGACGGGTGAAGTATGCCTCTGATGTAAACACTGAGCAGTATACTGAGGTTACAATAAAACCTATATCCTGCATTCAAGAAATATATTGAATGATCTTTGAAATAGGAAATATCTAAACATGTAAATATACAATTATTTTATAGTGAGATATATTAACTCCTAAAATTTAATGCAATATACTCACATCATCCTTGAATATGTGCATTGCAGTGAAGAGTTACGTACATTTTGAGCGATTGCAAAGTGAACCTCCTACGATGGTCACTTAAACAGTTTTTATATTGGGAAAATGTACATTCGACATCACACGATATAATAGGTCCAGATTTGAAGAAAGGAAAGTCACAACTTTTTAGTACATCAACTTCAGACGTCTTATCGTGACCTGATCGTACATAATTTATAATACGAAATTGTGAATAGGCACAATTTTTAGCAATAATATTTCTCAACTTACATTTCACTTTTTCTGAAATTAATGAATTGTTATTTTGGATAACGGTTTGTGATACTTTATCCGCTATATTAAGGGCTTCTGAGAGTTGTAGTTCAGACGATTCTAACAGGGTGATGCTTTTGGACACGATTTTAAAATTAGAATCAATGAACAGAATATATCTTCCAATAGCTGTTCAGAAGGCAATGATTTTACAGCTGCAACAGCGGAACTGTCTGTGCTATCCAATGCATCAATTACCTCCATTATTTTGCCGTGATATTCTGCATAATAATTAACAGCATCCAACCACGTTTCTCAACGTGGTCAAGACTGGCTGCGGGGGTAAGGACATTCCAGGGGCAATTGTTTGGAACAGCAACACACTCATTGTAGTATGTTTGATTGAATTCTTGTCTGCACTGAACAAATGTTAAGCTTTGACTATTCCAACCACAGTAATGCAAAAACAAGTGCTTATATAGGTATACATTAGCTGTAGCTGCTCTATCTATTTGGACCGGTCACAACTCTTAACATGAACTGCTTATACTACGAGACCGGGCGGCCGCTTACCTCCTCTATACTACCGTACATCGGCAACCTGATTGCATGGTGCGTGTGGCAATTCAACGAAGCCTAGTTATGACTCCCAGTGTAAAGACTTTGTGAATGACCACAGCGACATCCATCATGAAATGTCTGCAGTCTAGACTCTAGGCGTAGACCACTATTCATGTTGTTATTATTCAAAAATACGAACAGGTTTTGCAAACAATGGTCATGTTATAAACAAACACAAACATAAACACATAAAACTAGATATGTTACACGTGAGCGATCCATTTTGCCTGTTTTCCTTGTCAGAAATTTACTACAGCTGATAACTGACAGTTGTTCATGAAACTTATCTTTCCCAGTAAAATGCTGACTACTACTTGATTCCAAGTAGGAACTAAACAAGTCAGTTATTGCTCACCGCAAACGAAGCACTTATTTCTAAGCTGGTTGTTCCACCGCTATAATTCATTTGATAGGCTACATATTTTGTTATGAGTAGACAGTGGAAAAATATGAAATTTCATATTTTACACCATTAATCGCAGAGTATTAGGAATCGTAATTTTTGCATTTCATCATGAGTGGAATCGAAATTGGTTTTTTTCCCTACATTTCATAAAAATGTAATTTAACAATATTTTCTTTAAGTCCGTCATAAACTTATCTTATAATAGTAAAGTGATGTTTTTATTTCATCCTACTTGATCGAGTAGAATGAAATAAAAATATCACTTTATTATATAAGATAAGTTTATGACGGACTTAAAGAAAATATTGTTAAATTAACAAAACTTATCGGAACAAAAATGGCCATAAAAAAATTTAAAAAAAATCATAAAAACGTTCATATTATGAATAAAAATCATCATATTTGTTCATATTTCCTAACACCGACCTTCCTTTGATGTATTTTCAATCTACTGGACAATTTTGGAGACGAGCTTTGATTTTCTTAAGGGACCAAAAACATGCGTCATACTTCGTAATACCATGTTCAAATTTTCCAATCACAAGCAACCTATTATAATACCACAGCCACTGCCCAGCACGCTTTACAGACCCAAGCGTTGCCAGGCCAAATGTAGCTTAATTTTTATTTATTTAGAATAACTCTTCTCGGTACCCGAGAAGAGTTAAGGCTGGTTCACAATAAACCGGGAACGGAAACGACAACGAGAACGAGAACGGAAATAATGTTGAAATAAATGTATTTAAATGTGAGCATTCACAATAGTTAATTGTGAATACTCACATTTAAATACATTTATTTTAACAATATTTTCGTTCTCGTTCTCGTTGTCGTTTCCGTTCCCGGTTTATTGTGAACCAGCCTTTATTCTACATCAAACGCCGGGAAAGCCTCAAGTCATACTTTATTTATTTAATCTGACACGATTAAGGCCATAAGGCCTTCTCTTCCATCCTACCAGATAGCACACATAAATATAAAAAAAATACAGACTGATGAAAATAATACAAATTAAATTAAAGCCCTATAGAGGGCCAACAGGATCAAAAGAACACTATAGAGCTCTCATCGAGCTAATACAAGAAAAAAAGAAAGAAAAACAAAGATAGCAATGATGATAGTGATAACTGATGATGATGATGATAATAATAATAATAATGATAATAATAAATACATTACTAAAGAGCGGCATTTTAGGCGCCTAAAATAGGCTCTTAAAGTCCTTTATTTAGGTTCTATAAAATAAAAAACAGGCTTTTTTGTTAAAGAATGGCACTAATATAAGAATGTTTTTCTTTCACATTTTCATAGTTTGCTTCACAGTAGATGATCAGCACCTATCGTGGCTATTGTGTCGCTCACTGCTGTACTTACAAATGGTGAGAAAAAAGGAAGAGGTTGTTATCTGTCTTGGAATGTAAGAGAACGCTTATTCAGGTACAACCCAGCGAATTTGTGTTAAATTGCTGACAGACAGAGAGACGAAAATATAATAATAATAATAATAATAATAATAATAATAATAATAATAATAATAATAATTTGTCCCGCAGAAATTTTTACATGCCAGTAAATCTACTGACAGTCCCGCGCCGTGGCGTCGCGGTCTAAGGCATCGCCTAGGACTCGCGTTACGGAATGCGCGCTGGTTCGAGTCCTCATGGGGGAAGAAATTGTCTCATGAAATTTCGGCCAGTGTATGGGACCGGTGCCCACCCAGCATCGTGATACACTTGGGGAGCTGCGATAGGTAGCGAAATCCGGTTGCGAATACCAGCTATAACGGCTGGGGGGATCATCGTGCTAACCACACGATACCTCCATTCTGGTTGGATGATCGTCCACCTCTGCTTCGGCATGTGGGCGTGAGGCCAGCAGCCGGCTGGTCGGTCTAGGCCCTTCACGGGCTGTAGCGCCACGGATTATTATTATTAAATCTACTGACATGAGCCTGTCGCATTTAAGCACACTTAAATGCCATTGACCTGGGCCGGGATCGGGATCAAACCCGCAACCTCGAGCACAGAAGACCAGCGCTATATCGACTACGCTACCCAGGCCAACTGAAAGTTGAAATTTTAGGATTGAAATATTGTAAGAATGAGAAGGGATGGCCCGGAGGTACTTCTCTATTGTGTTGTTCACTGCTAGGAAAGAGTTCTTGTTCTCCATCCTGGAATGTAAACGGTACAGGATGTTGAGGAAAACTGCAAAAAGTTACGAAAAATGATGCAAAAATTAAAAAAAAAAAACTTAAAAATAGGTACTAACGTTGAAATAGACATTTTTAAACACTATAAAATCCCTTTATTTATACCTATATTTCCATGAAAAAATGTAAATATTAAATCTAAAGCCTGTATGTATCAAAGAAAAAAATAGGTTTTTGCCTGAATTCCGCTCTCTATACATTACATATTAATTGTCACGTAGCTTGGAATAGAATGGTCGTAGCAGTATTCAAGATTCGATTGAGTGACCATTTGGAAATAGTCATTTTATGTGTTAACACTTTCTTGTATCAAATTTATTTTCTCACACTCTAATTAATATCTGTAAGATGCCCACAATAAAATTACGAAAACACATTACAGAAAAATTAGGTTACGGGCTAGAATTCAGAATACTGCTACCCTCATTTGTGGCAAGGAAATCATTGTCATTTCCGGTTTTATAATAATAATAATAATAATAATAATAATAATAATAATAATAATAATAATAATGATTTATTTTAGCTGGCAGAGTTAAGGCCGTAAGGCCTTCTCTTCCACTCAACCAGCAAAAAGTATACATATGTATATATGTATGTATGTGTGTGTAACACGATACTACGAGAGGAGTTCGGCCGGCGTCGTGAATCGGGTCCCGGCATAGCTCAGTTGGTTAGAGAGCACTCAGCGCGCACAGCTGAGAGGTCCTGGGTTCGATTCCCGGTGCCGGTACGAATTTTTCTCGTACTTAATGGTATATGTATATATGTATGAACATACAAGAAATCAACAATTTGATTTAGATAAGAGTTACATTAATTAAACACTGAAATACAAACTATATAGTAGAATTAAGCTAAAATACATAGAATGTTAATATATTTCAAATAATGTTAGATAATATAAAGAAATTATTATCAGACAATTTTGAAAATACAGCACTATCAGGATGCATGTCTAAGGCTGGTATTCATAGTCGACACTTTCGATTAAAGTGTCCTTTGGAAGACGCAAAGTATCACTTTTCCGTTGCACAGTCGACACTTTGGTGCAAAGGAACACTTTGGATGAAAGTGTACTTCCGACCACACTTTGAGCCGAAAGTGACACTTTGTAGAAAAATGGCGGACGTCTTGGAAGTTGTCGAATTATTAGAACGTGCGGAAGAGATGGCACAATTAGTGGACAATGTACAAATTAGAGATAGGCCTAAAGACAACCCCGTGGAATTTTATAATGATATAGAATTAAAAAAAAACCGTTCCGATTTGATAAAGAAACTTATTGAGATTGCTTATATTTTCGATGACTGGTTGACAAAAACGAATAATAGAGGTATGTCAGTGCCTCCAATAATACAGTTATTGACTGCATTAAAATTTTATGCTACAGATATGTACCATACATTAATATATATAATATTATAGTTCAGGTATTTCTGTAGTAACATTCGTATATTTATAACCTCAATTCGATGAAGTGATATGTAGGTAGATATGCCTATATAACCTATTTTTTATTACTGAAACGAATTTTTTAACTTATATAATATTAAACTAACTTCAATCTAATGTAGGCATAACTATCTTAAATCAGCATTGAGAGATCTCACGTGCCTGCCTTCTAAGCAGATTCCATAATTATATTGAGTTTAAAATGATTTTGATTTTTGTTGACGACCTGTATTTTGAGATAAGATTTATCTTGATGTTGATATAATCATTACTGTTTTGATACTGGTAATATATATTTTCATGCCGGTAAGCAATACATCTACTGTCTCTAGTTCATGTGCAGTCATAACCTCACCATGAAAAGAGATCTCATACTTTTAGGCCTATTTTGTTTTGCATTGTAGAAACATTTGGCATTCAAAATATTCCTGAAGAGCAGGCAATAATGGAAACGAGAGAGAGAAAATAGTAGTAGTAGTAGTAGTAGTAGTAGTAGTAGTAGTAGTAGTAGTAGTAGTAATAATAATAATAATAATAATAATAATAATAATAATAATAATAATAATAGCAGTAGTAATGTGTTTATTACATTCTTTTTTTTACTTCTATTCACTATTCACGAAAAAAACAAAAATGAGAATAACGAAAATAACACCATATATCAATGAAGCAGATACGTATAAAACCTAACCTAACGATATAAATTTAATGATTTTATATATATATATATACATATATATATAAACATGTAGAAAACTTAACCTACTCAGTCCAACTTAACATAACTATATAAACTAATAGAAGATATGTAGGCTACAAAATCTAACCGAACTATATAAATCAGTGGAACGGATACATACAAAATCTAACTTAGCGATATAAATCAATGAAAAAGATATGTAGAGAACCTAATCTAACTATATAAATTAATGGATCAGTTATGTACTGTACAAAACCTAACCTAATTTCACCAGCAGTATCACTAACTATTTAATAAAATGTTATATATCTGAACTGACTGAAATAATCTAAACTATCGGCAACAAAAACTAGAAACTGAAATAAAACAACTTTAAATATATATTTTCTATGTCGCGCGATCAATTAGACTCCCAATTCAAATCACAAGCATTGTAATTTGTAGGTTATACGTCATTAAATTGTTATTGTTTGTTCACTTGTTTTGAAAGGCATTGTGGGACTTCTGTTACCAACCAAATTGTAACTCTACACTTTGCTGGCGTAAAGTGACACTTTGTGAAGTGCACTTCTTCAATCGTCTATGAATACCACTAATATGAAAGAGCGATTTTCGTCAAAAGTGTCACTTTGCAAAGTGGTGATATAAAGTGTCGACTATGAATACCAGCCTAAAGGAAGGAGTAACACTGTAGACAGTGACAGTTTAAGTCTGTATGAATGGAGTGAAATGCTAAGAAAGTTAACTTTTAAGCTGTTTTTAAAAGTTTTTATTGTCTTGCAGCCCCTGCTATATGAATAGCGCCTATTACCCAACTTACAATTAATGTTTTCTTGAATTCACCGACACCCAACAGCGTCTTCGTTAAGGGTCGCCTACCCAACAAAATAAAAAATGACAAACGATACCTCCAACACATCTCCTTTCAACTTCAAAACTGTAGCATTGGTACACCTTATTATTCAAGAATAATGAGTATATTTAAACCAGTTCCAGATCATAGACTTACTAAATAACCGCTAGACCGCTCACTGGCGCTAGTGTTATGTTCCCAAATTGAACCGTCGACGAGCGGCCATTTGTTTGGTAGAGCAGAATAAGTATGGTTCTTTCGTGTGCTGCGTTTTATTGCAGCAATGCACACGGATGTAACGATACAGAAGGAAGGAATGTTATATTTCACTGGTTAGTTAATCCTTAATTTCTGCGACGATTGTTTCTCCATATTATGTTACAGAAGACAAACTACTGTACTTGTCATGTGACTCTTTATGCTTCAAGTTTCCTCTGAGTAAAGATTCCCTTAATCGAAAGTGCAATCCGCAGAGAGAATTTCTACCCTACATTGAATCATTCAGTGTGTTCAACTCATTTCGAAAATAGTAATTACTAGACTTCGTTGAATTGCCACACGCACCATGCAATCAGGTTGCCGATGTACGGTAGTATAGAGGAGGTGAGCGACCGCCCGGTCTCGTAGTATAAGCAGTTCATGTTAAAGAGTTGTCACCGGTCCAAATAGATAGAGCAGCTACAGCTAATGTATAACTATGTAAGCACTTGTTTTTGCATTACTGTGGTTGGAATAGTCAAAGCTTAACATTTGTTCAGTGCAGACAAGAATTCAATCAAACATACTACAATGAGAGTGTTGCTGTTCCAAATAATTGCCACTGGAATACCCTTACCCCCGCAGCCAGTCTTGACCCGTTGGGGAACGTGGTTGGATGCTGCTAATTATTATGCAGAACATTACGGCAAAATAATGGAGGTAATTGATAGCACAGTTCCGCTGTTGCAGCTGTAAAAATCATTGCTTTCGGAACAGCTATTGGAAGATATTCTGTTCATTGATTCTAATTTTAAAATCGTGTCCAAAAGCATCATCCTGTTAGAATCGTCTAAACTACAACTCTCAGATGCCCTTAATATAGTGGATAAAGTATCACAAACCGTTATCAAAAATAACAATTCACTAATTTCAGAAAAAGTGAAATGTAAGTTGAGAAACATTATTGCTAAAAATTCTGCCTATTCACAACTTCGTATTATAAATGATGTACTATCAGGTCAAGACAAGATATCTGAAGTTGGTGTACTAAAAAGTAATGACTTTCCGTTCTTCAAATATGTACGTATTACATCGTGTGATGTTGAACGTACATTTTCCCAAAATAAAAACTGTTTAAGTGACCATCGAAGAAGGTTACTTTGCAGTCGCTCAAAATGTACGTAACTCTTCACTGCAATGTAGATATTCAAGGATGATGTATCTTACATTAAATTTTAAGAGTTAATATATCTCACTATAAAATAATTGTGTATTTACGTGTTTAGACATTTCCTACTTCAATGAACATTCATTATATTTCTTGAATGCAGGGTACAGCTTTTATTGTAACCCCAGTATACTGCTCAGTGTTTACATTAGAGGCATGCTCCATCCTTTGCACTCCCCCTTCTCATATAGTCTATACCGCGTGCGCAGTAAACCTTGCGATTCTCGTCGCAATTCCACGAAGTCTAGTAATTACCTTTCAAACTACGTTATTATACACTGTTATTGTCTTTCACTCACTCTATATCATTCATTTTCTTCAAACAGCATACATGAATGTTAAAATTATACACCGAACTTAAACATACAGAAACTGCATAAATTATAAAAATATATTTTTTTTAATATAACTGATTGAAAGTAATTCCTGTCTTAGTTACGGATTAATGAAACATTTTCTTATGCTATTGGCTGCTGCTACTGCTATTATTGCTACTACTATTCCTGCTACTACTTTTTTGACTTCATACAGCAGTTTAACCTACAGATTGAATTAAAAAGTTGACATATTAATTCTTTTATTAACCGTGGTTATGAATGTTCACATTCAGAGTTCCTATGAAAATGATGCAAGTCTGAACACAGTACCTATGTCTGACAGCCAGGGTTGTCGGATACCCCAATTTAGGCGGGATTCTCCCAATTTCCTGATTGAGTCCCGATTAAAGGGAGTCGGGATTGACAAAAATCCCGATTTAACAGATATAAGCCTTGAACATATTTAAAGAAATTAGTCTGTATTTCCTATTATCTGATATTTTTATTTATATATTGACTCAAATGGTAACATTGTAAACACAGAGATAACCTGCTGATTGCCGTAAGGCAACTAAACTTGCAAAATAATACTTCTTCTAGTTCTATCGCATTGTTGATTATTCCGTTCCGGTCCCTAGTCGCTGTTCTCGCAATTAGTAAACATTGTGTATTTTAAGTGCGTTCAGCGGCAAGAAAGATAGAGTTTTGATATCGTACTTTATACTAATAACAGAGACATACAATTGCTGCGTTTCATAGTTTAGTGAACTACGTTTAAACATGGATTCATCGCCAGATAGTGAAACTGTTGCAGTACCGGTTCCAAAATTAATTTATTAGCAAATTGTTAAAACATAGGCTATTCGCGGTTAGTAAAAGAAAAAATTATTGTAGTGTTCACTGTACTGTGTGTCCTTCGTACTTCAGTGTTTCTCACGGGGGCGAATAGGCCTATTACATTAAAAAGCACGTGAACACTGTGCAGAAAACTGCTATAAATCTTATGATAGGCTAAATTGTTGACAAGTCTAATGTCTTAGGTAAGCTTCTGATATCCCGACTTCCGTCGGAGAAAACCTAGCAACTCTGCTGACACTGACAGCAGAAACACGGTATTAAAGGTATCGCAAAGGAAGTATTGTTCCTTTAAACAAAAACATTTACCTTTCGGATACGCAATACAACACGTATTCAAATAGTGGTTTCGAAATCCCGCGCGTTTTCTACCTAACAAATGGCGGCTTTCTGCTGCTTCAATTTGGGAACATATTTCTCACTTCTCCGCTACGGCGTGGTAGTGGCTTGTTTCAGATGTGCCAATCTTTATAGATGGATGACAATGCAATGGTTACAATGTTTTGTACGAAGTGTCGCTACCAGTCGACAGTGAGATAAATATGCATAGGAGAAGCTATTTTTTTTTTAATGGCGGTCTTATGTTTCATTGTTATTTATTTATTTATTTGCTTTTATGATATATTACATGAAACTGTTATCTTAATTATTTCTAACTGCTAATTAAACGGAAGTAATATATCATCTTGGTAGGCCTATCACTTCTAAAGTTACGTCCAGAAGATACTTGTTTACATACCATTCTTTTATTTTCTTAGCACATGTCCGAAATATAGCTGTTTAAAATATTTTGTTTATTCTAATTAAAAGCTTCATTTCATATCTGCATATAAAACGAATAATATACGATTCTCTCGCTGTAAAAGGAACTCAGTATTTGTTTTTTTTTTTTTTCAATATTAAATGTTTATTTTAAGCAGTGCATGCTTCAGAGGCCTTGAAATGTTTATTTAAGCAATTTATTTCAATCTTATTTATTGGTTGGTTAAAGTAATATTCATTTCAGCCTTCCTCAGGCAAAGTGAAAGGATTTCCAGCAAGTAAGTAACCATGGATACCGAGTACGAAGGAGCGCCACAGTTGGTTTGTGACACGTTGTAGCCTACTAATGTCATAACAAGTGACGTGAGAACTACATATAGGCTACTTGGTCTGTTGTTTTTCAGTGTTATTTCAGGTGCATAAAGTTACATTACTAATATAAAGATTTAGCGATTTCTTTAACACTCACGGTGGCAAAACTCTCGTTTCAAATTTACATAACAATTTAGCGACTTCTTCACTGTATTTTTTAATTTTTAGTGTGTTATTTTACGACGCTGTATCAACATCTTAAATTATTTAGCATCTGAATGAGATGAAGATGATAATGCCGGTGAAATGAGTCCGGGGGTCCAGCACAGATAGTTACCCAGCATTTGCTCATATTGGGTTCAGGAAAAACTCCGGAAAAACCTCAACCAGGTAACTTGCCCCGATCGAAATTCGAAACAGGGCCACCTGGTTTCGCAGTCACGCTTGCTAACCGTTACTCCACAGATTTGGACTTCACTGTATTGTAGCGGGTTTCTTAGAATCGAGTTGGCAACACTGGTATTACGTCATTACAAAATATTCGATTTCGAAATGTTGCCGAAGAAATCCTGTTTATAAAATCACCATCACCAATATAATCGAATTAATATTATGTTACAATAGTCATCCCTAGTGCAGGCCATGGAGACCCACAGGAACGATAGGTAAAAGCCCCCTTCTATGCAGACAATCGGAATTAGTAGCGGTAGGGATGTCAGTCCTATGTGACTGTCATATTTTCCGCCCAAAAATACTCTTGGTACTCATTTCTGCAGACAGAGTGAGTCCCAAGGCCGTAGTGCGAGCGGAAGGATTCGATCAATGGACAACGGGAATCGAACCGCGATCCTCCGGTTTGTATAACAGTGTCTCAATTGCGACACTGTCACGTGCTCCAAAAATCTATTACGCACTCAAACAATAAGATAAACTTTAGTTTTCAGGATTGCACACAAAATACATTTTTGTAATTCTAACCAATAAGAGTAACTAGATCAGTCCTGGACATAAAGGGGAAGTGAAAAGGAAAGAAGAAACCTTCGATCATGTATTTTTCTCTTACATCGCCTTAGAAACAAACGCACAGTAAGGCAATGTGTATCAATGGTGGATTCTAGGCGACCAACGAGAGCAGAAAGTTCGTAAACGCTACAATGCCTGCCTTATACAATCCGTCACTGAGCAATTCTACTTGTATTGAACAGAAATTTTACTGCCTCAGTGGAGAGTTATGGGATAATCTGCAATGACTCGATTGAGGTATTAATTTGCAGGACTGAACTAGATGATTTTCTGATAAACTTATAGCTAGTGGTGTTATTGATTTTAATTGAGGTAAAATATTAGTTTTTATAAATGATTCACACGCGTTTAGTAAATACATCTGAATGATCATTCAATTGCGCTATCTAGATATCTACAGGGACACCATTTTATTTTTACTTCAATTTTTATTGTATCTGAGTTTTTTAATGTACTTCACTCCCACCCCTTCTACTAAGGAAGTTCCAACTCCACACAGAACCAAGACCGCAGATAGTATGCAGTACTGAGTTACTGAGTATAGTACGTTCCAGAAATATGTTCGCGTTTTCCAGTGACGAAAGTGCTTTCAATATTATTGAATCATATTTTCGCACAGGTACTGTCGTCCGTTTGCCTACGTCGCATCCCGATTTCCCCCACCTGCTTCTGCTCGCCCCTCTGTAATAGCTGGGCTGTCTTAGCTCTTTTCTGAAAACATTAATTTCTCTTAGGAATTGGAAGTTTACGTAATATTATATAGCTGTTTAATTTAACTTAAATAAAAGGGCCTCGTTAAGTAATTAACTGTCACGTGATTTCCTCCCTTTCTACAATCCTGCGGCATAACCACTTGGACGGACAGTAGCTAGCATGTCTAGTAATTTTATATTTTCGGGTCGGGCAGAAGTGAAGATTGAATTTACAGTACGTAGAGTAGGTACAGAATTATTTCAACATGAGTTACTAGTACGAAGGACGAAACTGGCAATTGGAATTAGATGCAGTAGTCTATAGTGCGATAATATGCACAAAAGAACTGAAGCCTGTATCGAAATGAACGGCCACCATTTTCAAAATTGTGTTTAAATATTCATATTATGATTATTTTTCAATTTAACTTCTTTCTCTATATTGTATGCTAATGTGCTGTAGACAGTATAATATACACTGCATAATGAATACGTTCGCATGGATAACTCACTTCGTATTCTTAATACAGTACTGTACTTTGATTAAAGAAAAACCTAATGAAAATTATCAAACTCAAAATCGCGATATTTCCTAGTTTACGTAAATGGATGAACTACTTTTCTTCCTTCCTATACCTAGTAGAATGATTTGTGTTTTACGCCAGTATCATCGAACTCCTGTCTTGGAGGGGGGAGCAAGCGGTGTTTCCGGTTCTCTAAAGGTATAGACAGGTTAATATTAAAAATGTTAGTAAAAATAAAATGATGTCCCTGTAGATGTATCTGCTAGTTGAAGCAGCTGCTTTAGAGGCGAGTACTGGGAAGTAGTCAACCTCATTACAGTCCAAATTTACCCAGAGGGTGGTGGGAGGTTAAGGCTCTCACCTTTAAAGACAATCGGCATTAATGGCATTAAGGATGTCAATTCTACGTGCCCGCCGCAATTATCTCCAAGAAAATTCCCCTAGTATGTACTTATTTCGGTTAGAACCGACTATATATCCGAGGGTCATAGTGTGGCCGAGAGATTAAATTGTTGGAGAAAAATCATTACCTCATCAGGAATCGAATCCGCGACCTTCCCTTGCAACCTTACGCCTTATAGCGACGCTACCGCGCGCCCCAAACAGGGGGGTATGCCTCTACTCCGTGGAAATAACTTGACCAATCATAAGGAAGTAACGCAGAAGGATGATCCCTGCGGTGGCTGATTGGTCAGACCTCATGCTATACGATAAAAACAGTTTAAATTTATGATACCGGTACAGGAGAATGGAGAAAGTTACACAACGCAGAACTGCACGCATTGTATTCTTCACCTGACATAATTAATTAGTAACATTTAAATCCTGACGTTTGAGATGGGCAGGGCATGTAGCACTTATGGGCGATTCCAGAAATTAATATACAGAGTGTCATTTGGAAAAGACCTTTGTGCAAGATCGTGCGTATTTGCTTGCTTTCCGCACAAAATCAATACGCGGAAAGTGTGAAATACCACATTCAGTATTCCCAATCTAACACACATAACAATTTCCCTATTCTTACCGCTTAAGCGTCATATTCATTTTACTGCTTTAGGCTTTTAATATATTATTTTTAAAGACGTTCAATATAGTAATAATTATAAATTGGAAACTTACCACAGCAATTTCACCTAAATTGCACTGTTAATTATTGTTTTTAAATATCTGCGAAAATTAAGTAAACTCTACAACACCACAAAAGTTACTGCATTTGTAATGCATGTAACATTAAGGAAGCCGTGAAAAATCAACAAGATTCCAGACTCATCATAGACTGGTGGAAAAAAAAGACAGACGTATATCACGGCCTGCTGCAGTATAGTAAACACAGAAAACATTTTATAGGAACAATGTTGAAGATAGATATATTTGTTTTCCAAAGTTGCCGTCATTGAACAGAAACCAAGATGGAGATTTCATTGCAACTAATTAGAAATTCCTCTTTCAGGTATGTAATAAACGATCTTCGCACAAAATAATGTACGATACACGAGCGATATGTTTGTTTTCATGTTCTCGGAAATTAAAAAAGCTCAACTACGTTTCGCTTTTTCAATCTTTTCCTCGAACATGAAAACGTCAACATACCGCTCTTGTAACGCATATTACTATTGGGGAGGTCGAGACGTAGATGAGAGAATAATATTAAAATGGATTTTAGGGAGGTGGGATATGGTGGTAGGGACTGGATTAGATTAATCTTGCTCAGGACAGGAACCGTTGGCGGGCTTATGTGAGGGTGGCAATGGACCTCTGGGTTCTCTAAAAACCGTAAGTAAGTAAGGTACTGGTTGCATTACTCGATGCACAGTGAAACTGTACAACTAGTAATTCTTGAATTAACAATACTAAGAAAGGGGAAGCCCCTACACAACGAAAGCCGACCATCAGTGTAGGCCTACTGCAGCAATTTTGGATAAACAGTAACTGAGTCTCTGAAGAGAATTAATGTACGAGTAACAAAAATCTGATTACGACTGAGAAATAACTAATTTTACTCTTCTGAAATGCTGAATCATTTTGAAGTGAGTCGAATGTATGAAGTTACACCCTATATATAGACTAAAGCGAGATTCAAATGAACGCTTTTAATTGAAAACACATTAATAATACGCTGCGGAATCTGGAATATCTGATCTGTAATCAAACATGTAAATATTTTCATCTCACGTATTGTTATTCACAGGTTTTTGTGTCTTGGTATGGTGGGGACATGACTGGCTAAAACGTTTAATCATAATTACAAGATTAAAAAGATAAACGATACTAAGATAAGTATCATACCGGCCGTGTCTGTCTTGAAATACAAATAAGTGGCTTAGGAACAAAGGTGTGGTGAAACTGAAATTCCACAAATGAGATAAATCAACACAAGTACACATGATCTACTCAATGAGATATGAAAATAATTGTTATAGTTTAAGGACATTATATCAACAACACATGTCAAGGAATTAATAAGAATTTTTAAATGAAAGACAGTAAGATAAGTACAGTAGAACCCCGCTTATCCGAAATAAAGGGGGCGGAGCCATTTCGGATGACGTGATTTTTTTAATAATCGATGAGAAATATTTTCGGTAAAAGTGGGAAGGAAAAGAAATCGTTTTTATGACACTTTATCAACACCTTAGATTATTTAGCGTCTGAATGAGATGAACGTGGTAATGCCAGTGAAATGAGTCAGGGGTCCAGCACCGAAAGTTACCCAGCATTTGCTCTTATTGGGTTGAGGGAAAACCTCGGAAGAAACCTCAACCAGGTAAATCGCCCCGACCGGGAATTGAACGGGACCACCTAGTTTTGCGGCCAGACTCCACAGGTGTGGAAGAAAAGAGATCGTTAAGCATATAAATTATAAGCTAGCACAGAAATTTTTACTGTCTTTCCCCAAAATTTCCGGTAATAACCTAGCCTTCTTTTGAATTACACTGAACAACAAGAATTTTGCTCCGACTTAAATGAATGAATTGTGTCCCTTATGGTTGATGTGCGCTGAATCCGAAAATGCATCTCTTTTCTTCGTATCACGTAAGGCTTTTAAGATATACCTACTATGATTTAACTTTTCGATAAGCGCTCCCTCAGGAAACAACTGGTGCGGGTTGGGGGTATAAACCAAAACAAAAGCTAATGCATTTTATGAGTTTATGATTTATTTCCGGTTTCTTATGGTTGTTGGCAAGTTATTTAGTACTTCTAATAAATAAACAGATATTTGTCCCTTCTATTAAGTAAATTTCATAACAGTTCAAAGTGAGGTCTATGCAATGAACAGACAAGGGTGTAATTTTCAGTATTTAAAGTAAAAGTTTATCAGTTTAATTTTTTTAATTTTAATAGGTGATTTTACGACGCTTTATCAACATCTTAGGTTATTTAGAGTCTAAATGAGATGAAGGTGATAATGTCAGTGAAATGAGTCCGAGGCCCAACATAGAAAGTTACCCAGCATTTGCTCATATTGGGTTGAGGGAAACCCCCGGAAAAACCTCAACCAGGTAACTTGCCCCGACCGGAAACCGAACCCGGGCCACCTGGTTTCGCGGCTAGACGCGCTAACCGTTACTCCACAGGTGTGTACTTTTTATCAGTTTCAGTGAATGCAAATTAAAAGAGGGCATTTTCATCGGTCCACAAATTCACAAAGTAATGGCTGACCCTTTGTTTGAAGAAAAACTTTCCGTTACAGTTAGAATGGCATGGTGCGTTTTCAAAGATGTTTGCTCAAATTTCCTTGGAAATTCTAGGGCAGACAACTACATAGAACTTGTTGTTGAAACCATGTTAAGTGCATCTGACAAAATGGAGTGTAATATGTCCCTCAAAATATACTTTTTACATTCTTATTTGGATTTCTTTTCTCCTAACTTTGGAGCTGTAAGCGACGAGCATGGGGAAAGATTTCATCAAGAAATATCTGAAATGGAAAGGTGAGATAAAGGAAGATCATCATCCAGCATGCTTGCAGACTATTGTTGGTTGCTTGTAAAATACAGTCCCGGGTCTAGTTATAAACAGAAGTCATCCAGAAAATTATTTTAAATGTAAGTTCAAATTCCGAGATTTTTCTCATTATACGCATGAAATACTTTTATTGTTGCTGTGTTTTGAACTATGTAACATCATTTTTGTATCCAGTACACATTTTTGAAGTTTTACGAGGCATTTTGAATCCGTAGTGTGTTGTAATTTTATCAGTAGCAGTAAAAAATTAAAAACAAACAAGTTTTGTCATAAAAAAATTCAATTCATTTTCTCCGGAAAATGGTACGTGGTGGAGCAATTTGAATTTTAAATTCAGATTCAGGGCACACATATTAGTAATATTCACCTGCTTTTATTTCGGAGCAAGACAAAAAGTAAAAATTTGTTGTTCAGTGTTATTGGCCCTGACACAAACGATTAGGGAAAACATGGAAATTTTACTTGAAGCAAGTAAAGCGATAGGTTTACAAGTAAATCCCGAAAAGACAAAGTGTATGATTATGTCTCGTGACCAGAATATTGTGCGAAATGGAAACATAGAAATTGGAGATTTATCCTTCGAAGAGGTTGAAAAATTCAAATATCTTGGAGCAACAGTAACAAATATAAACGACACTCGGGAGGAAATTAAACACAGAATAAATATGGAAAATGCCTGTTATTATTCGGTTGACAAGCTCTTATCATCCAGTCTGCTGTCAAAAAATCTGAAAGTTAGAATTTATAAAACAGTTATATTACCGGTTGTTCTTTATGGTTGTGAAACTTGGTTGAGAAAGGAGCAGAGATTAAGGGTGTTTGAGAATAAGGTTCTTAGGAAAATATTTGGGGCTAAGAGGAATGAAGTTACAGGAGAATGGAGAAAGTTACACAACGCAGAACTGCACGCATTGTTTTCTTCGCCTGACATAATTAGGAACATTAAATCCAGAAGTTTGAGATGGGCAGGGCATGTAGCACGTACGGGCGAATACAGAAATGCATATAGAATGTTAATTGGGAGACAGGAGGGAAAAAGACCTTTGGGGAGGCCGAGACTTAGATGGAAGGATAATATTAAAATGGATTTGAGGGAGGTAGGATATGATGATAGAGAGCGGATTAATCTTGCACAGGATAGGGACCGATGACGGGCTTATCTGAGAGCGGCAATGAATCTCCGAGTTCCTTAAAAGCCATTTGTAAGTAAGTAAGCAAAAAGGACATGGGCGGGGATTTCTCCGTCCCTTTCACTTCCCCTCTCATGCCCAGGGCTAGAATATTATGCTGTGTTAATACGCAAAATTTGTAACACTGAATTTATTCCTCTCTCCACTATTGAATCAGAGGAATAATCCTAGTTTTGTTTCTCTAATAAATCAAATTTGCAACTATGAATTTTTCTCGTTATTATTCAAACAGAGAACATCTCTTACACAGTATTTTTTTATTTCGTTAATACACCAAAAAGAAAAAAAGTAGTAGGTCTATACATTGTCTCATTAATATGGCAAATATTGCCGTTTATTATCAGATTCTCTTCTCATTCCTGAAACACAGGATATGCTGAACAATAACCATCTTTCGTTAAAATATATTTATCATTACCAACTTCTCCTCCCATTGCTAAAGCACAGTAAGATTCTGTACATGATTTCTTTCGTTAATAAGCGAAATTGACAACAATGAATTTTCCTACCCAACACTGAAACAAGCCACCGGCGCTGATCAGGCTCTAGTCCCGGAATTGCGCTCGGGTTGATTACTTGATTAGGTTTTTCCGAGGTTTTTCCTAACCTTAAAGCGAATGTCAGGTAATATATAGCGAATCCTCGGCCTCAGCTCGTCAAATACCATCTCGCTATCACCAATTCCATCGACGCTAAATAACCCAGCAGTTGATACAGCGTCGTTAAATAACCAAGTAAAAAACAGGAGGGAATACCACTGCCGGCAAGCTCTACGGTCGGAATAACACGCGCTGTTATTGCAACACATCCCAATTTGGACCACAACAGTGTGAATGGGGCCACAGCCTACTTCCTGAATGTCTAAATTGTGTTGGCACAGATTGCTTTGCAAGGATACAGACCAAGTTCTTCGCCGAGCCAATACAATACGAGATCAAGTCGTGAAGTATGATTCCCTCTTTTATTCCAGAGTAACTAATGATGCAAGGGACTTATAAATTAGGAGAGATTAGTAAGGAGGTCTGCAAGCGGACTGCGTGCAGTCCCATTATAGGCTACTGCGTCGGCATGACAACCCCTCTCACAATAAAATTGTAAACATAAACCAGAGACCTGAAATATCTACACACGGATCATTTTCATAATATTTTTGATTTCAATTTAAGTACTTCGTTGTGTGTCAAATTCAAATTATGGTTTATTTAACGACGCTCGCAACTGCAGAGGTTATATCAGCGTCGTCTGTGTGCCGGAATTTTGTCCCGCAGGAGTTCTTTTACATACAGGTAAATCTACTGACATGAGCCTGTCGCATTTAAGCACACTTAAATGCCATCGATCTGGGTCGAAATCGAATCCGCAACCTCGAACACAAAAGGCCAGCGTTGTGTGTCTTCCCGCAACTTAATGGGTTATTTAACGACGCTGTATCAACTACGAGGTTATTTAGCGAGGTGACACCGAGAATTCACAATGGGTTATCTTCTGATTGTCAACTTCAGAAAATCAGGAATCACCGACTGCTTTTGCTTCTTTTGATGAAATTATTTTGAGTTCTTTTTATAGTACAACATATAAATATAGTGTGTGTGTGTGTGTGTGTGTGAGTGTGTGTGTGTGTGTGTGTGTGTGTGTGTGTGTGTGTGTGTGTGTGTGTGTGTGTGTGTGTAGAGGGGAGAGTCGGGTAGTATCGGACATCTGGTAGTATCGGACAGTGCGTTTTTTTCATCTACCACCATATGGTAATACCTGAATGACATGGTTACGTTTCTCTATGCGACATCACAGAAACGTAACCATGTCAATCAGGTACTATCATCGTGTGGTAGATGAAAGAAACTCACTGTCCGATATTACCCGATGTCCGATACTACCAGACTCTCCCATATATATATATATATATATATATATATATATATATATATATATATATATATATATTCAGTTTTTACTATTTCAATTTCATGCATTATAATTAACTTATAACCTACCATACTGCAGGGATTTTCAGACCCTTTCAATTTTTTCTATAAATAATTTCTAATTATGTGTATGAATTAGTACTTAACGTTAAAGAGTCATGTGGAGAGATGAAATATTAAATACTGAAGTTTAAAGAGGGTAAATAAAAATAAAACACGAATTAAGGAGTTTGAGAAAAGAAAAATGAAATTAATTTGCCATACGATCAGACATAACACATCTTCATTTAATATATTACAGGAGAAAATAATTGTTTGGTAAAAAAGAATGCAAAGTAACACTTAAGTGTAGGTAAAAAGCAAGTGAACTTGGTGTTTGAAATCATCATATAATGACGTAGTGCAGTGGTCATCAGCACAGTGCAACCTCGGGCAAGCGTCTCTTACCCGCGGATAAGAGATGCGCTAAAGTGCAATCTTGGCTGCTGTACGACGGTGCATATTCCGATACACTCCTTACCCGTTACCCATTTCAGCGAGTGCTGACGGCCACTGACATAGTGCTTTCAGCCTACAGCTCCATGCAGAAAGTACGGGATTCATTCATTCATTGCTGGCCACATTTCGTTTCAAACCTGTTACGTTCAGAGAAACACATTGAAATGTAAGGAACCGCAAATATAAAACGTGGTGGAAAATAAGATATCTGACGTCGTTTAGATTTCGACAAAAAAGAAGAAATGACGTACGAAAGGGAACTATAAAAGTTGGAGATTTATGCTTCGAAGAGTGGAAAAATTCAAATATCTTGGAGCAACAGTAACAAACATAAATGACACTCGGGGGGAAATTAAACGCAGAATAAATATGGGAAATGCCTGTTATTATTCGGTTGAGAAGCTTTTGTCATCTAGTCTGCTGTCAAAAAATCTGAAAGTTACAATTTATAAAACAGTTATATTACCGGTTGTTCTGTATGGCTGTGAAACTTGGACTCTCACTTTGAGATAGGAACAGAGATTGAGGGTTTTTGAGAATAAGGTGCTTAGGAAAATATTTGGGGCTAAGAGGGATGACGTTACAGGAGAATGGAGAAAGTTACACAATGCAGAGCTGCACGCATTGCATCCTTCACCTGACATAATTAGGAACATTAAATCCAGACGTTTGAGAAGGGCAGGGCATGTAGCACTTATGGGCGAATCCAGAAATGCATATAGAGTGTTAGTTGGGAGGCCAGAGGGGAAAAGCCTTTGGGGAGGCCGAGACGTAGATGGGAGAATAATATTAAAATGGATTTGAGGGAGGTGGGATATGATGGTAGAGACTGGATTAATCTTGCTCAGGATAGGGACCAATGGCGGGCTTATGTGAGGGCGGCAATGAACCTCCGGGTTCCTTAAAAGCCAGTAAGTAAGTAAGTAAGTTAGTAAGTAACTAAGAAGAAATGGCACGAAATTCAGAGCTCAAAAAATATAACTATACTGATCATATTAATTACTTGAAAACTGAATTAGAATATTAACCTTATGTTGAATAGAATATGTAAGTAATTTTTATTCTAAGAAGAAACAATCATGATCTTGTTAGATAGATAATTTAGTACCTCCGTGGAAGAAGGTTGGTTGCAATATGTTGTCCTAGTCTTACATTCAACCTTATTCCACGGAGGTACCGGTACTCAATTAGCAAACAGTTACAGATAATTTTTTCAAGCTTCACTAAGTTACGACTATATAAACATTACAAGTTAAGAAATTAAAAACAAAATCTAATCCATTTTGAATATTCCGTACACTACTTTTAACACTTGAATATAAGAATATAAGTAATTGATTAACTAGTACACAAGAAATACATCACACTAACATATGAAAACAAAAGCACACATAAGACCGCATCTTCATTCAGAAAGAAGAAATACAACATAGCATACAGAACAGAAAACACACTACAAAGACATCTCAACACACAAAAAAACAAACAAATAAATACGACCACACAGGTGTATACAAACTCACATGTAATAGTTGCGACAAGTTCTACATTGGACAGACAGGCAGATCATTCCAAACACGCTACAAAGAAGACATTAAAGCAATAACCAGAGGACACAATACATCTACATACGCCGATCACATAACCAATGCTAACCATACATACAATAACATAAATGCGGACATGGAAATCCTACACATACAAACCAAGAACCAAAAACTCAACACACTAGAACAATACGAAATATACAAACACACTAAAACACACCCCGATCAAATTCTCAACACACAGATAAATTTCAGTACACACACTATTTGACTCCACTTTTCAACAACTTTCAACAATCAAACGCACCCACATAACAGGCAGAGAAGTTCGAGATGACGCCGAGATCTAGTAGGCTCTGAGGATGGTGTGATGAAGCACCGAAACAGCTGTAAGCCGCACAAACTTATATAATTAACACGAGTAAGTCCGCTAGTTAATCAATTACAAAATCTAATCTTCCTTCTAAATTGATTTTCAGATGATGATGACGATGATGATGATGATGATAATAATAACAATAATAATAATAATAATAATAATAATAATAATAATAATAATTATTATTATTATTATTATTATTATTATTATTATTATTATTATTAACAGACATATTAAATCGAAAAACGTATGTCGATCAATATGATGATTTGTATGAGATATTAGAGAGTTAAAGTTCATATGTTGCTCACAGTAATCACAAAATCTGCCAACAAATCCGAGTGTCTCTCTTCGTCCGTTGCGAAGTTTAGCTCAATATATTCCACACTTTATTGCACTGATTTGGTCTGACACATTATAGCAAAGGCGTAGGCTACACGCATTATTAGACACGCAGATGTGGCGAAAGTGACATTTATTATCAGAATTTTTGTACCCACTTCCGGGAGAACAGAATTGATAATCCAAGGTGCTGTGCGGCATGGCTCCACATCGAATAAACTTAGCGATAAGGCCATTTGCTGTCAAGTTCAATGGCTTCCTGCTTTCGATTTTACTGCTGCGAATATTTGCAATCCTGACCTTTACAAGACACATAGGCCCCTAACCGAAATAAATTTGCAATCATTTAATCAGCACAAAATTTTTTCCTCAAACGAACTCGGGCGTATCAACACTATCACTAAATGAATTTACCCACCCACCCACCCACCCATCCATCCAACAATCCACCTACATATCTATCTATCTATCTATCTATCTATCTATCTATCTATCTATCTATCTATCTATCTATCTATCTATCTATCTATCTATCTATCTATCTATCTATCTATCTATCTATCTATCTATCTATCTATCTATCTATCTATCTATCTATCTATCTATCTATCTATCTATCTATCTATCTATCTATCTATCTATCTATCTATCTATCTATCTATCTATCTATCTATCTATCTATCTATCTATCTATCTATCTATCTATCTATCTATCTATCTATCTATCTATCTATCCACCTATCTATCCATCCACCTATCCATCCACCTATCTATCTATCCACCTATCTACCTATCCACCTATCCACCTATCCACCTATCCACCTATCCACCTATCCACCTATCTACCTACCTACCTACCTACCTACCTACCTACCTACCTACCTACCTACCTACCTACCTACCTACCTATCTATCTATCTATCTATCTATCTATCTATCTATCTATCTATCTATCTATCTATCTATCTATCTATCTATCTATCTATCTATCTATCTATCTATCTATCTATCTATCTATCTATCTATCTATCCATCCATCCATCCACCTATCTATCTATCTATCTATCTATCTATCTATCTATCTATCTATCTATCTATCTATCTATCTATCTATCTATCTATCTATCTATCTATCTATCTGTTTGATTGTTTATTTATGTATTTATTTATTTATTTATTTAGCGTTCCAACTAAGTATAGAAAGTAATTATACATATAATTACATTTTTGTTTTATAATTTTAATTTGTACTCACTAGCTAGTTGGTATTGTATTGTATTGTATTTATTAACATTCCATGTTATTCATACATTGCTTCACAGCTAGAATATGGAACAAGTCAAAAAACTTAATACTACTATAAAGTCTTAATTTATAGTCACAGTCTAGATGAAATATATGCAGAAGAGATTTACAGTACAACACTAAGATTTAGTATCAATTTCATGAAGCGTTATTGAATGTCATGAATTCACCTACAGAATAGAAGGCGTGAGAAATTAGGTACTTCTTTAATTAGGCCCTAAATAATCTTATATTTTGAGTTTCATTTTTTATATCGATAGGGAGGCTATTAAAAATTTTTACTGCCATATAACGCACTCCTTTTTGATAGCATTATAGACTTGCCGATGGAGTATGAAAGTCATTTTTTGACGTGTATTTATGCTATGAACTGCTGAATTAGTTACAAAGTTTTCACGATTTTATAAGAGGAAGATTATTAATGCTAATTAAATTAAAATAAGTTAAATAAATTAAATTTGCTGAAGTGTATATGCTCGAACTGCATATTACTATTATATTATAATCCCGGCTACTTAATCACTCTTAATGAGTGCACCTCTGTACATAGTACGTTGGACATTGTGTCACTGTCACATATTCTGTGACACAGTACATGAGGGTAGGCCACCAAAGGGAAAACTGAGAGCTAGAACTTAAACTGAGGGGATTCGATCCGGCATCGGAGCTGGAATCCGGTGTGACTTAGTGGATGAAGCGTCAGCACATAGAGCTGAAAACCCGGGTTCGAGTCCCAGTGCCGGAGAGAATTTTTCTCTGTTCTATTCATCCTTCATCATATAACGCAGAATTCCTGCACGGAAATATCATATGTACTTAGGTACTTTATAATAATATTTAGGTTATGATATTACTTATGACTATGATAGAGAGATAGTAAACTACACCGATACCAAATGATATGTGGAACAATTAAACGAACGCTAAACATACACAAAAGGACACACAATTGAAGTTCTATAAGGTGATGGCGGTCCCCTCTTTTCTTTACGGATTTCTTTACGGTGAATAAAAAGATTTAAAACATATCGAAACAACATAAATGAAATTTCTACGCGAGTTAAATTGCCATAAAAATATCTATATTTTATGTAAAAGTGGTAAGTAGCAGTCGTGGAAGGCATTGTTAAATTTGGAAATGGGAAAACTGAGTGCACATAATATTAAGCATGTATGCTATAAGTAAAATTTACTTACTTACTTACTTACTTACTTACTGGCTTTTAAGGAACCCGGAGGTTCATTGCCGCCCTCACATAAGCCCGCCATTGGTCCCTATCCTGAGCAAGATTAATCCATTCTCTATCATCATATCCCACCTCCCTCAAATCCATTTTAATATTATCTTCCCATCTACGTCTCTGCCTCCCTAAAGGTCTTTTTCCCTTCGGCCTCCCAACTAACACTCTATATGCATTTCTAGATTCGCCCATACTTGCTACATGCCCTGCCCATCTCAAACGTCTGGATTTAATGTTCCTAATTATGTCAGGTGAAGAATACAATGCGTGCAGTTCTGTGTTGTGTAACTTTCTCCATTCTCCTGTAACTTCATCCCTCTTAGCCCCAAATATTTTCCTGAGAACCTTATTCTCAAACACCCTTAACCTATGTTCCTCTCTCAAAGTGAGAGTCCAAGTTTCACAGCCATAAAGTACAACCGGTAATATAACTGTTTTATAAATTCTAACTTTCAGATTTTTTTACAGCAGACTGGATGATAAAAGCTTCTCAACCGAATAATAACAGGCATTTCCCATATTTATTCTGTGTTTAATTTCCTCCCGAGTATCATTTATATTTGTTACTGTTGCTCCAAGATATTTGAACTTCTCCACCTCTTCAAAAGATAAATTTCCAATTTTTATATTTCCATTTCGTACAATATTCCCACCACGAGTCATAATCATATACTTTGTCTTTTCGGGATTTACTTCCAAACCTATCTCTTTACTTGCTTCCAGTAAAATTCCCGTGTTTTCCCTAATAGTTTGTGGATTTTCTCCTAACATATTCACGTCATCCGCATAGACAAGCAGCTGATGTAACCCGTTCAATTTCAAGCCCTCTCTGTTAAGTAAAATTTAGTTGAAGGAATTACTTTCTGTATATGATTTGCTTGCGACTTGAGAGACTTAACGTTGAAAAAGCATACACTTCATTTTATGACCTATCGTAAAAAACAATCGAAATAAGAATCATTGGGTTTCCGCAGTGAGGAGTGGGTGTTGGGCACTGTAGGCCTACAGTTCACAGACATGTCCCACCACACACAAGTTGTTACTTAATCCGCATCTGGCTTCAAGTTCAGTCGCTGCGCAATCAGACTTGCTCCATAAGCAGTACGACCGGCGCGCAATGACGTAACCAAAGAAGGCAACACGGCCAGACTGCGACCTTCAGCACCTTGCAAGCAATGACCGGGACCTCTCGATTTCCTGGTTCTCGCTACTTAATTGATTCAGCTGCCAAGCACTCTGCACCACAGTTCATCATTCATCGCTAACGAGACACGTGTTTTGATCACCTGAAACTTGTATTAAGTTGCCTATAAAATGATCCGAAGAAATGGGTGTAACAAGGGTGACGTATACCCTAGATCATATATGTAACAGATAACTCCTCGCTACGTTAAAATCGGCAGCACTTTGAAGAGAACAACCGCCAGGATCGCCACCCGTCCGCCGTAAACGAACACGAAATAGCAGCACAGTCGCTAATGCAATTCAAATGGGTATTATGACGTGACTCCATATGTAACAACTAGATGGCAGCGTAGTAAACCTGACAAAAGTTGTTAACCTCAAAGCCTATAACCCCGACATATCTGTTACATATATGATCTAGGCGTATACATTCTCATATCTTACGCATTTCACAACAATTAAGTTTTTACTCACCAAAATCACAACAAATACACGAATGCAGAAAAATGATGTCATATAAGAAAATTAAAACGAAACATTACTGTAGGCCTATTCTTCAGTGGATTCCATCACATTGCGGTTTGATTGGGAATGAATCCGCAAACGTTTTGGCTAAGAAAGACACAGAAATCCTACAAAAAAAAAACTCAACAAAATTTATCCTACCATTCTGTAAAACTTCTAATCAAGAAAACTTTTCAATCAATGCACATATAAAACCGAAAAAACAATGCTGAAGGCAAGAAGTGGCAAATCCTTATACAGGGTGATTCACGAAGAAATGTAAAAAATTTAGGATACGATATCTTAGGCCATTTTGAGTGAAAACGTTCATATGAACATAAGTCCGTTTTCGAACGATAGCGGAGATAGATGCATTTTTTGGTAAAACGTCTCGCCCCAATGTGAATCACACGTTACCATATGTTGCTGACTTGAGACGTGAGACAAGGTCACCGATCGCAATGAATGAGTAACATTGGAATTTGCATTGTGAGTGATGTAGATAAGAGAAGTTCATCTCACAAACCGGCTGGTGGGGCATTACAAATGTCCAATCGCCTGCCCTTGTCTGATGTAATGACACAGAACCAGCACATAACACAAAATAATACACTATCGGTTCACAGCAGTTCAGTCAGCTACCTACAGTACAGTAGTTATAGAGGTACAGTTATGGAAGTGTTAAGTTGTGTTTTTCAAGATGCCTTATAAATTTCCGACTACAAAATACGCCGATATTGTGTATGTTTATGGTTTGTGCTATGGAAGTTCCTTGCGTGCTGTCGCTGAATATGAACGACGCTTTCCGAACAGAAGGGTACCAGTATTTATGGGATTGGATGAAAGACTTGGTATAGCAAAGGAGGTGGAAACGAGAGAGGCGCCAGTGGACCATATTTTGGATGCTGCACGCCGCATAAAGAACAGCCACGAGGAACTTTCCCGAGCGACGAACGCGATTCACGCCCGAGCGCAACAATGCGTTGAAGCAGAAGGAGGTACCTTTGAAAGTGTGCGAAAACATCGACCCCGATGTCTACAATATTAGGTATGTATGCATACGTGAATATAAACTTTAAATTTGTCCGTTATCTGTTTCTAAATGCGAGTTAGTACAATGAAATCTCTGAAGTTTTTGTGAAATCAAAGAGCCATATTTCCGTAACTGTTCGAAAACGGACCCATATTCATATGAACTTTTTGGCTCAGAATGACTTCAGAATTGATATCCTAAACTTTTTACCTTTCCTCGTGAATCACCCTGTAACTAATTCAGGGATTGTTCAATTACCACGAAAATCTGCAGTTGCAATGTATCGATTAATTACTGGCCATGACTGGCAGAACATCTGCACAGGATTGGAATACTTAACTGTCCCTTTTGTGTGTTATGCCAGTCTAATGAAATGAAGAACTTAGAACATTTAGTAAGATGCAGAACTCTAGAAGAAGATTCAATACCTAAAAAATACTGGAGTGCAAGAGGACTGACTTCGTCGTCAAATATCTAGACATTTTAACAACAAGAATTAAGTTCTTGCATAATTTGCAAATTGTATTGGCGCTGATAGTTTATTTTCTTGGACTGATATTCCAAAAACATACATAATATAAAGGAAATGATTTAATATGTATCCAAATGAAAAGATGGACTTTCATTGTTTGAATTTCGCAATCTTACAGTTAGCATGGCCATGTAATTATTATTATATCTTTATCTCCTGTAGAGATCTATGTGAACAGTTCGAGAGGAGATATGTACGTTTGCTCATCAACACCATCAATATTTCGCTTGTAGCGAAAATCCAAGAGGGATTTGTAAAACCTGGACTGGAACCCACAATCTACTGTGGGTACTGTATATTGTTTTTGGTACACGCCAAGGAATTCCAAGCAGGTGGTGGATGTAGGCAGAGGCGAACATTAGAGGCGCCAATTCTCAACAGACCTTGTGGACCTGCGTGCGTAATGTAGGAAGCACCACGCCCTGCAGGAAGTTAAAAATTAAAAAAACTGCATAACATACCTCGCAATATGGAATTCAGACAAGTTCAGAGCTTTCATTCTATCGCAAAGATATTACCACTTACGTATTTTTCAGTTTTGGAGGTAATTTCGAGTTGACCAAGATGTACTGTTTTAAGTTTGCATTGAACCCAAGCTAGTGGCTTTCAATCCCGCTTTGGACATATATTATATTTATTTTTGTAAATGTAATCTTCTGTATCATCGTTTAAAGCAGTAACAGTAACAGCTGTAGTACTAGTCATAGTAGTAATACAGGGACATCATTTTATTTTTACTAATATTTCTAATATTAACCTGGCTATACCTTTGGATTAACGCTTGAGAACCGGAAACACCGTTTGCTACTCCCCTTCCACGACTGGAGTTCGATGTTACTGGTGTAAAATACAAACAAATCACTTTACTAGGTATAGGAGGGGAGAAAAGTAGTTCATCCATTTATGTAAACTAGGAAATATCGCGATTTTGAGTTTTATAATTTTCATTAGGTTTTTGTTTAATCGAAATACAGTAAAGTGTTAACAATAAGTGATTTTACTCACGAATTGAGCTATCCATGCTGACGTATTCGATATGCAGTGTATATTATACTGTATGCAACACATTAGCGTACAATATGGAGAATGGAGTTAAATTGAAAAATAATCATAATATGGATATTTAAACACATTTTTGAAAATGGTGGCCGTTTATTTCGATATAGGCTTCAGTTCTTTTGTGCATATTATTGCGCTATAGACTATTACACCTAATTCCAACTACCAGTTTCGTCCTTCGTACTAGTAACTCATGTTGAAATAATTCTGTATCTACTCTATAAAAGAGTACCTTACGCACTGTAAATTCAGTCTTCACTTCTGTCCGATCCGAAAAGATAAATTTACTCAGACATGCTATCTACTGTCCGTCCAAGTGGTTATGTCGCAGGATCGTAGAAAGGGGGGGAAATCAAGTGACAGTTAATTACTTAACGAGGCCCTTTTATTTAAGTTATTTTAAACAGTTGTATAATATTACGTAGACTGTCCAATTCCTAACAGAAATTGTTTCCAGAAAATAGTTAAGACAGGCCAGTCACTAGCCTTTACAGAGAGGTGAGCAGAAGCAGATGGGAGAAATCGGGATGCGACGCAGACAAACGGACGACAGTACCTGTGCGAAAATATGATTCAATATTGAAAACGCTTTCGTCACAAAAACGCGAACATATTTCTGGAACATACTATACTCACTAACTCAGTACTATTCACTATATGCGGCCTTGGTTCTGTGTGGAGGACAGTTGGAACATCATTAGTAGAAGGGGTGGGAGTGAAGTACATTCAAAAACTCAGGTACAATAAAAATTGAAGTAAAAATAAAATGATGTCCCTGTACAGTAATCCCCTTCTCCGTGGAATCTGTATCCGCGGTTAACCTATGTGTTTCTTTTACGAATTTTAGCACCTAGCGTCCTAATCTAAAGAGTTTATAGAAGAATTTAGTCGCATTATGTATTCATAGACTATGGCAATATCAATCACCAAGACTGTGCTTAGTGGCATTCTAGGATTCCCCTTCTTAAGTTCTCACCGTGAGTAAGTACACTACCTACAATAGAAAAAGGTATTTTTAAGAAAAATATGTTAAAATATATTCCGTCTAATCTGTATTTATTAATATTTTGATTTTCATTAATTTTAAGTATGAAATTCACAAGTTGGGCACTTGGAAAGAATTTCCAAATCTGGTTCATTATTTTCAAACGAGAGGCGCAAAGTCTTATAATGTACAACGTATTTATTATTATTATTATTTTTTTTTCCTCACGTCTTATTGTTTGTAATTTGTCAAATTTACCTAATTATATAAAATATTGAAAATTAACGTCACATCACGTGGTACATCATTTTGCTTTTATTTGGTGAAAAATAATGCTTTTTCAATAAAACTTTCTGCTTTCCATTTGTTTTCATCTGGTAACCTTATTCACAGACGATATGATGACAATCTGTAATTCCTTATTCAATACTGTTATTAAACTTCACAAGCTATTCAGAATCGATAAGATTATAATTTATTGTAATAAATAACACTGCTCAACAAAATTAAACATTTTTTGTTAAAAGATAACAAATGGGCGATTCTTTTAAACTTTTTGTGCTGATTTCAGATCTGTTATCAACATTTTTCTATCACCCAGGGTTTTTGAGTAATTACATATAAAATGTACTTCGGACTTTTGTAGTATTGATACGTTGTAACATTTTATCTAAAATCATATTTATTTACCTAAAATGTTTGTGAAATAGATTTTAGGCTATACTTCGCTTGAGAATCATCTTTTTTTAGTGTCCAGCAGTAGTGTGACAGAATATTTGGGCTCCATTTTTCCTGGTAGCGCCTTTCCATTTCAGAAAAATTCTGATGAAAACGCTCCCCACGTTCGTCGCTCACTACCCTAAGGCTTTGAGGAAAGAAAAAAGTAGATGAGGATCCAAGACGTTATTTTGAGAGATATAAGTTAATAATTGATGCGCCTCGTAAATTCTCTGTCTTACGTATCACTGTTGTAATCTTGTAACCTACTACTGCGAAATATGCGAACGTCAAGCACTATGAATGCGGAATGTCTACTTAGTAAAAAGAGAATAAGTTTTGGAAGATTTACAATTATGCAGGCACTTACGATCATCTGTCTTCCAGAAACGGATGGCAATTAGCGAACTCAGAGGTGCTCAGGCATGCGAGAAACGCCGAGGTCAGAGCGACGAGAAAGGAGACGAAGCCGAATTCTCTACAGAGGTGCTCGGAAAACGGCGATGATGTAATTGCTGTGCTTTCAAGAGGAGGAACACGACACTCTTAAAATGGAGAGCCTATTAGAAGAAGCAGTGGCGAGGAAAGCCAAAGTGCTCGGGAAAAACGTTCAAGTGCTTCTGCAACACAAACTTCAGGATCTGCCAAAAATAGGACTTTGGTGAGAAACTGACGGATAGACAGGTTCACTAAGTGACTGATAGACACACAGGCTGAAAGACTATTAGACTGACTACTGACGAAGCGAATTAGTGACAGACATCCTGACTGACAGATTAATAAATTCAAAAACTGATAAACAGATTGACAACGTAAACGACTGATAAACACATTGACAAAATGAACAACTGGTAGACAGACAAAGCGTACGATAGATAGATTGGAAAAGTGAATGATTGATAGAATGACAAAGTGTACGACAGATGAAGTGATAGACTGATAGACCGATAATGTAAACGACAGACATTGATAAAGTGAACAACTGACAGATTGACAAAGTGAACTATCGGTAGACTGACTGATAAAATGAAAAATTAAGAGATTGACAAAATGAAAGACAGACAGACAGACTGATAAAATAAAAGCCCGAGAGATTGAAAAATTGAGCGACAGTTAGGAAGACTGATAAAGTGAACGACCGATAGACAGACTGATAAAGTGAAAGACTGAGAGATAGACAAAATGAACGACTGAGAGATAGACAAAGTGAACGACCGATAGACAAACTGATAAAGTGAAAGACTGAGAGATAGACAAAGTGAAAGACTGAGAGATAGACAAAGTGAACGACTGAGAGATAGACAAAGTAAACGACCTATAGACAAAGTGAACGACCGATAGACAAACTGATAAAGTGAAAGACTGCGAGATAGGCAAAGTGAACGACTGAGAGATAGACAAAATGAACGACTGAGAGATAGACAAAATGAACGACCGATAGAGAAACTGATAAAGTGAAAAACTGCGAGATAGACAAAGTGAACGACTGAAAGATAGACAAAGTGAAAGACTGCGAGATAGACAAAGTGAACGACTGAGAGACAGACAAAGTGAACGACCGATAGACAAACTGATAAAGTGAAAGACTGCGAGATAGGCAAAGTGAACGACTGAGAGATAGACAAAGTAAACGACCGATAGACAAAGTGAACGACCGATAGACAAAGGGAACGACCGATAGATAAAGTGAAAGACTGAGAGATAGACAAAGTGAACAGATAAAGTGAAAGACTGAGAGATAGACAAAGTGAACGACTGAGATAGACAAAGTGAACGACCGATAGACAGATAAAGTGAAAGACTGAGAGATAGACAAAATGAACGACCGATAGACAGATAAAGTGAAAGACTGAGAGATAGACAAAGTGAACGACCGATAGACAGATAAAGTGAAAGACTGGAGATTGACAAAGTGAACGACTAACAGTTTGGCGACGTGAACGACAAATTGATAAAGTGAACAACTTATAGGTAAATTTATAAAGTGAACGATTGATAGATTGATAAAATTAACGATTGATAGGAATATTGATAAATTGAACGACTGATAGAACGACAAAGTGAATGACTGATAGATCGATAAAGTGAATGATTGACAAATTGATGATGAAGTGAACGATTCATAGATGACAAAGTGAACGACTGATAGACTAAACGAATGACTAGGGACTGACCTATTAAGTACTTAGTGTCTATCTTATCCAAACTGACTAAATGAATTACTTGAGTGATGCATATGAACTGTGACTAATTGATAAACAGTGACTGAATCGACTGACTTGTAGGCAGAGTGATCAAGAGACTGACACGTCAAATGAGCGACAGACTCACTCTAAGTGAATGGCAGACAAATATGTAGACCGATTAACTAAGTGACTGACTGATAAGGGTCAGACGAAGATTGACTATATATAAATTTTAACTGTCTGATAAGATGAACACGACTAGAACATTATTACTGGTTTACATATAGACAGAATGACTGCCATAAACAGGGTAACAGATTGCCTAACTACACGCAGAAGCTAATTAATTAACTCTTAACTTGACAAAGCTTCATTTCTCACACTAGTTTATTAAACCTTGTCGGACCGTAAAGAAAACAACTATCGCAATGTCCATATTTTTGTGTGTTGTACAATATTATAATATTGTGAAATTTTAATTTTCCTACCAATTTTTTTCTATTGTTCTATTAAAATTGTAGCATATAACTTATTAACCTGTTGTATCCTATAGGATACATTGTCAACTTAAGGGCTATTTTAATGACTGAGTTACAGCAGAAACAAACCGTAAGAATATTTTGTACTACAGAGCTGTAGTGTACCCAACGTTACTGCGCAGTATGGCTGCTTAAACAGAAGCCAAAGACAAGGGACGCAAACACGATCTGAACCCAAGGTCTGCCATCTGAGTCACAACCTAGATCTAGCATTAATTATATAGTTACAAAAACTGCATATAAATATCTTGATAACATCATAAGTAAACTAAAGAACAAAACGACATGAAATGTAGTTCCGTTAATTGGAACTGCAATAACGGTTTAATGGTTAAGTAATGTAACTGTGTAGACACTGTCATTATTACTACAAGAATATTACGCTTTAATCAACAGCGGAAGACTGCGCAATGTGTTAGGACGATCAGGTGAACACGAAAAGCTACTGCCAAGTTCCATATAACAGAAGGTTATCTGCAGGCGCTGTAAACGGAATATTGTGTAACACTGGAGCCAGATTACGTATTCCAAGATCAACGGCGAAAAAAGAGAAACAAAACACTTCATTATTCACCGGTTTTTTGGCCATTTTCAATTTTCGCTGCGCTTTCGCCGTTCAGCTGTCCAATATGACAAATTAATTGCGAAGTATTGAGTAGAGGTGACATTCTCATAGCTTCAAGTTCAGTTGAATAATGTCAAGGTCAGGTATTGCGTCAGTTTATTGTTGTTCTGCCTTCTTTTGTTTTTTTTAAGGAAACTGAAAGTCGCAGCGACGGCGCCAAAATAGTAAAATGATAGATTCTAATAAAAACCAGACGCACGATAAATTTTCTCGACTTCAATAGCAGTCACGAACATTTATAAAATGTCTGTACAGTCCGGACACGAAGAAGAGAAATGTTTATTTATTTACTTTTTGCCGTTTGCCACCATAAGTGAAATTGACAGTAATTAACATTAAAAAGCAAAACAATTGACATTATACTTACTTACTGGCTTTTAAGGAACCAGGAGGTTCATTGCCGCCCTCACATAAGCCCGCCATTGGTCTCTATCCTGAGCAAGATTAATCCATTCTCTATCATCATATCCCACTTCCCTCAAATCCATTTTAATATTATCTTCCCATATACGTCTCCGCCTCCCTAAAGGTCTTTTTCCCTCCGGCCTCCCAAACTAACACTCTATATGCGTTTCTGGATTCGCCCATACGTGCTACATGCCCTGCCCATCTCAAACGTCTGGATTTAATGTTCCTAATTATGTCAGGTGAAGAATACAATGCGTGCAGTTCTGTGTTGTGTAACTTTCTCCATTCTCCTGTAACTTCATCCCTCTTAGCCCCAAATATTTTCCTAAGCACCTTATTTTCAAACACCCTTAATCTCTGTTCCTCTCTCAAAGTGAGAGTCCAAGTTTCACAACCATTCAGAACAACTGGTAATATAACTGTTTTAAAAATTCTAACTTTCAGATTTTTCGACAGCAGACTGGATGATAAAAGTTTCTCGCCCGAATAATAACAGGCATTTCCCATATTTATTCTGTGTTTAATTTCCCCCTGAGTATCATTTATATTTGTTACTGTTGCTCCCAGATATTTGAACTTCTCCACCTCCTCAAACGATAAATTTCCAATTTTTATATTTCCATTTCGTACAATATTCTCGTCACGAGACATAATCATATACTTTGTCTTTTCGGGATTTACTTCCAAACCTATCTCTTTACTTGCTTCCAGTAAAATTCCCGTGTTTTCCCTAATCGTTTGTGGATTTTCTCCTAATATATTCACGTCATCATTGACAATATATAATGTACATTAAACATATTTAAGTTCAGATAAATCAGCAGACAAAAATTCATAATTTGAATAAAGTGGCGTCGCCATTAACCATTCCTTTATAAAATTTTTAAATTGCTAAAACAGTGACTGCTTTAGCCATTTCAATTACGATAATAATGTGTATTAGTCGTGAATATCGGTTCTAGTGATTTAAGAATTTTGGTTCTCATTTACAAATAAAAGGTTGGAATAAACAAATTCTATAGATAGAAGTAGTATTTTTGCGGACCTCTGGAAAAAGAACTAAGGAAGAGACTAGTGAAGTGCTTGTGGCACTGTAAAGGGCAGAAACATGGACATTTCGACGACGCGACTAGAAGCATTTGAAATGTGGATATGGAGCGTGTGAAGTGGACAAACAGAATAAGAAATGAAGCTGTGTTGGAAAGAGTGGGTGACGAAAGAATGATGCTGAAACAGACCATAAAGAGAAAAAGGAATTGGTTGGATCACTGGTTGACAAACTGTCTACTGAAGGATGCACTGGAAGAAATGGTGAACAGGAGAAGAGTTCGGGGGAAAAGAAAACATCAGATGATAGACGGCATTAAGATATATAGATCATATGCGGAGACTAATAGGAAGGCGGAAAATAGTAAAGACTGGAGAATGATGGGTTTGCAGTGAAAGACCTTCCGTCGGGCAGAACACTATGAATGAATGAGTCATAAAACAGGGATGTTCAATTTTGAAAACTTACATACGAAAAAAAAAATCGTGTGGCAAAACAAGGAACAACTTTAGATGTAAATTTCCTGCTCTTCCAGTTCCGTATACATAAACAATTTAGTGAATAGGTTTAATGAAACCTATCAAAGTGAGTATCGAGTCTTTCCCGGAGGTAAAAGACGGTCGGAGCGTGGTGCCGACCACACCGCCTCATTCTAGTGCCAGTCCAAGAAAGCATGGGGCTCTAACTACATGCCACCAAGTGCCTTCATGGCTTATGAAGGGGTTACTTTTACCTTTTAACTGTGGTATTAAGAGAATCTAATTTTTTTTGTAATGACATGATACGGCATTATTTATTTCAAACAACTCGTTGGCGTCAAATTGATGTGTAAATTGTTTCGACTGTCAGTTGCAATTTTGTCTTGAGACTGGGCCTTATGAAATGATAAATAAATAATTATGAAGTAATTAAAGTTCACGCAATTATATGAGGTCGATAATCCCTTGTCACTTTTTAAAAAGACGTTCAAAACATTCATCGCCCGTTCTCAAATAACTTTTATATTCATTTTTTTATTTTATTTATTTATTGGTCGACCAGCAAACTTGCTATACAGACCACTGTTAAATTATGGAATATCACATACAGAATATCATGCTGAAGTTGGCTCTAAAGGCTCCCCTAATTAATTTAAATTAATTAATTAATCATTTTTGTGAATTATGAGAATAAAAATATGATGATGATTTTCTGTGTTAAATTTATAAAGAATCGTCAGTATCGCTAAGAAAGATGTCTTGAGGGAGTTTCCTTTTAAGTCTAGATGGCTGACAAGATCTTGCTCCAATGTTATATGTTACAGCTCCAGGAACGCCAGGAAGTTTGTTGAAGAAAGATTTTGACATTGAATGGATGTACTGTTCTAGTGGAATAATTCCCAATTCTTGATGCAGTTGCTGATTTCTTACAAACCACGGGGTATTTGTTGCTGTTCGCAGGAACTTGTTCTAGAGAACTTGTAGGCGATGCATGTGTGTCTTATTTGCTGTCCCCCACACTGGCGCTGCATAAGTTAAAAGAGGTCGTACAAGCGAGGTGTAGAGTAGTATTGAACAATCCAGTCCAATTTGTGAATGTCTATTAACCAAAGTGAATAATTTTCGAATTCTGGAAGAGGCTAGTGTAACAATGCGAGTTACATGGGCATTCCATGTAAGTTTCGTGTCTAATAATATTCCCAAATATTTTACAGCTTCTGACTAGAGAGCCATGTAACTTGTTCATTTAGAAGAACCAAAGAAAGTGGATTATGAATAGGCCTTAAAGAGAAAATTTTAGCTTCTGTCTTGGTAATGTTGAGTAGTAATCTCCAGTCAGAGAACCATTTAGACAGCTCCTGTATGGATGTATGAAGAGTGCTGATTGCAGTATTTAGGTTACTATGAGAATAAAAGAGAACTGTATCATCAGTATACATAGCTATGTGTGACGGTCGTAAATTTGGAATGTCATATGTGAAGAGAGTGAAGAGAAGTGGTGACAGTATAGATCCTTGTGGTACTCCGGTTAAACTGGACGAAACGTTGATTTAATACCATCTATACGTACTGAGAACTGACGCTCAGATAAAAAAAAATTCACGATGCGTGTGATATAGTCAGGAAAACCAATTCTATATAATTTTAGCATTAAACCATCATGCCAAACAGTATCAAATGCTTGGGCAATATCCAGAAACATAGCGGCAGTATGTTCAAAGTCTTTTATAATGGATTCTTTATATTCATCTGAACTCGTCACTCATGAACTAGACCGATTCGATAGCCAATGTTTCATCCAAATTTTTATTTTAAGTTTATTTCTTCTTTCCTGTAGTGCATGGGCGATTACGAAGGTATCCAAGTCTTTCTGGTTGGACATTTTTACAACAGCCTTCATACAACGCCTCGTGGCATAGCAATCATAGCAGTGAAGAGCTTGTTTATCGTATAAAGTTCGAGTATCGGTTTGAAAAGTTCCATAGGTATTCTCAGACACGTAATATAGGGTACTAGACAACGAGCTAGAATGAACAAAGTGCGCATTTGCAATCGCTGGAGTCACAATGGCAGACAGAACTGATACCAGATATCTCTAATGGATATCTCGCACGGGCTGACGGAAGTGCTCAATCGAAATTTATAGCCCCGTCAAACGATATTGCACAACTGATTGTCTGACCGAACACAAAGACGCGATTGTTTCTTTCAAGCGTATAGCAACTGATAAATATTTATGTTCAACTAACACTTGATATGAACTCATCATATTTCATATTCCCTTTACTCCTTGTTTTAATACTTACTTTCCACTCTTGTGTCGAACATGTTTCACGCGTAATCAAATCTTAGGCCGTGACTCAAAGCTACATTTCCGATGAAATGAACTAGATAGTTGTCTAAAAAGCCGAATGTGACGTCAGAAGTCATGATCCAAAGCTACATAGTGCGTAGCAATCAAGTCCGTAGTAGCTAGTAAACGAAAATGTTTGCTTGATTTTTTAAGTAGGTTGTTTTACAACGCTTTACAACATCTCAGGTTATTTAGCGTCTGAATGATATGAAGGTGATAATGCCGGTGAAATGAGTCCGGAGTCCAGCACCGAAAGTTACCCAGCATTTGCTCATATTGGGTTGAGGGAAAACCCCGGAAAAAACCTCAACCAGGTAACTTGCCCCGACCGGGAATCGAACCCGGGCCACCTGGTTTCGCGGCCAGACGCGCTGACCGTTTTGCTTGATTGATGACTTGTTCACTAACGAACATGGATAGGATATCTCGTCAGCAATTGGGGTTATGAAATCTGAAGATGCTTTGAAAGTGAAATAATGTAAATATAATGTAGAATAATGTAACACGTTCACTTTGAACAATGACATTGCTATAGAGCAGACGTCTCAATAGGGCCTTCTAGGAGCAGTGGCGTATACTGGTTAAAGGGTTTGGGCTACCGCTGACCCTATTATTACACAAAATATATCTAACAATTACTTTAATTTTAATTACTATGGTAAAACTAATAATACAAAATTATTACATTATGTTATATTATAAACTTTTTCTTTTGTAATTTCCTTGGGCTACCGCCGGTAGCCCGCAAAATACGCCCCTGTCTCGGAGCACTTCCTCCTCTTTCTCTTTTTCAATGTAAGAGTGGAACAAGATGCGGGACCAGTTCGTGTATTTCCGGATGACGTCATTGACCGCGACGTTTGAATAGACATCTGCAACCGCTACGATGTTGTGTCCATCTCCGAGGAAAGAATGTCCTTATTACCGCAAATGTATGAACAATAAAAGCTTTCATGGGAAAGCGAAATTGTGGGAGTAGCAAGTTTCAGTTGGTAACTGTTACCATTTTATTAATCTAAAATTGTTACCTAATTTGAATCAAGACCAGTGTAACAAATATAGTAAAGTATTGAAGGACTTGAGGAAAGAATTTGAGACCAGATTTAAGATTTGAATAGTTCTAATTTAATATAATTGCTTGTGAATTTCTAAGATGTTTAGGTTATTTTTAATTATTGAAAACATTACGAAACATATTATTTAACTATTATTGTAATTAATATATTAATATTAGCGTAACATAAGAATACTTACTTTAACAAACAACAAGTTTAATTGTAATTTAATTATTATTATTTAATTGAATTTCATTTTATTAAATATATCGCGATATCAAAAACCATTTACTAGAAATAAAATATTGTTATTGTTTAGTCAACTGTCCGAAGACAGGTCTGAACCTCACAAGTGATACCAACAAGGCACCACTTATGAGGCAACTAGGCCAGGAGATAATTGAGTAAGGTGGCCAGTTCCTTGTGCTTAAATAATTACGTAACATGTATGGTTCTTCATGCTTCAGATGTCTTATTTTTACTCATTGATAGTATATAATTAGAAAATAAATGTATTATTATTATTATTATTATTATTATTATTATTATTACTATTACTGCAAACTACTTAAATTCCTACTGAAAACAATCTTCTATTGTGACAGTACAACTCAAAAGTGCAGCTTTGTAGCATTTCTCCCGCGACAGTTACAACTTAGCTCACTCATGCTTGTAACATTAATCAACGATCGGCTATCTTCGGGTATTGCGCTTATCTCTTCAGCTGACTACGTTATTTACAGTTGCTCTCTGTAACAACTTTTATTCGTTGGCCTTGAGACGCCTGCTATAGGGTATAGTAGAACCCGATCGCAAACTCGTGGCATCTGCGCGAAAGACGAATTGGCATCCACTTACATGGATTCGCCCAAGAGTCTTGCTGGGGGGGGGGGGGATTTTGAACAGTACAGTATGATTATTTAGTCCTGACAGTCGCCGACTATGTGGGCCTGGGTCAGACGAATCCATTAAGTTACGCCAAGGGGTGTTCGGGTTAGTCAGTCGCTTGAATTCAGAGCGATCGGATGTCACGCGTGTGGTAGAGCAGTGTGTTTCCAGACATGTCTTTACTGACCGCTCGCCCTTATCTCTACTCCGTAGCTCTCCCCACTACTCCTACTACTTCCCCTCTTTCGCGTCGCCGAGCTCTCAGAACTAAATAATATGAGTAAGCAGTCGCCCGCACACACAGAACCCCCTACTCTGAAGCCTCGGAAAGAAGCTCGCGCATGTTGGTGCCACGAGTTTGCGATCGGGCTCTACCTTCTCTACAATGTTTTAAACATTATTGTAGTATATTAAGTCCTTATCTTATCCACATAACCCGTAATGAAACTGCACTAGAACACTGCTTTCTTAATCCAGTGCTGGACTGTGATGTCATGGTTTTTAGGAAAATAGTCTACGAAGAAGACCGTGTTTCAAGCATACACATCAGAAAATCAGTGTAGGCCTACGCTTGCGTGTAACCGAAGGCGTTCAGGATCATGATGACGATGCACTCTTTCATTCTACACAATAAAACGAATTCTGATAAATCAATAAGTACTAACTTAATAATAATTTCAATATTGAATTTGAAACAGGCGTATCCAAACTGGCAGCTAAAACATGCTTCCGATTATATATTTGATTGGCGACCATTTTTAGCATGGATGAAAATTTCAGGGCAGTACGTATATCTCGCGATTCCGATATGGTAGCACGCTGATTTTTGTGCCAAACGAAAACTCTCGTCTAGATCTATCGACTTAAGACAGAAGTATTCACGTAAAACCCATGACAGTGTTCCCGATACAGCAAAACCCAGTTCTTTTTATTAAGATACGATTTTAAGGTACTAAGTTTTTAAATGCTGACTGTAAGAGCGTAATACATTTTAAACAGCTCCTTTCTGACATCGAATACTGAAATGATATACAGTTTTGTTTTCATTTGTTTACAATATGTCATCATAAGGCCTACGTACTGGGAGAATACATGTAATAAAAGATGTTCGGAAAAAAAATTAATACAAGAATTAAATTGAATCAAACTTAATTCCATATTACTTTCAACCGTCATGTCTTGAGCTGTGATCTCACACTATCTAAAATGCCTGATCAAGAATTGAGCCCAACAGTACTTTCAGTAGTGGTTCACGTTCCCCAGAAAAGTGAGCGGGAACAGAGATATGCGTTCAAAATGTTCACCAAGATGCTAAGCTTCACGGATATTAACACTAGCATTTATCAATGGTTGTATTGCAGTCGACAAAAGCGTAGATATCATTATATGCGTAGCTGTTATACTACATAAGTGTTACAGAGTTCCATTTTAAACTTTATTTTTAAAATTTAATGTTCTTTATAAAAATTTCCTGATATGACTTCTATCGAAATAATTTTCCTTTTGGCGTGAAACCGTGTTTCTTATAAAATAAACCTGAACTTTCTTTCAAACGTGTTCCAACACGTAGACAGAATTTCATCTCTTTTCGGGACGACATAATTTCCACTATTTACCTGCCATTCCATCAGAATGAAATTTGCATGCAGTAGTCTATACCGGTTGTTCAAAGTCAAGGGTAAGTGGCCTTCTCATCGTACTGACCGTGAAAACGCAGGAAACAAACCATAACCTTCGTATGTCCGTTCAACATGCATCTCAAGTGAATTACGAGACAAACAGCATTACTAGTCTGTATATTCGGCAATTAGCTCCAGATTCTTGAACAATCAAACCTGAATGTCCTCTACTTCACCGCTTTTGCTGTTACGAACCGTATTTGCGAAAGATGATGTAATACATTTCACGTTCTCACGTAAGCTACAATGATACATTACAGCAGCTGACGGCGAAAAACATGACAATCAATGACTACCGTATATATCGATGTACAGACAACTGACAGGCAAGTTCACTAAACCGGCGACGCTTGCGTTATTTCAGAAGGCCGAGAAAAATATTTTCAAGTAGTGTTGGACTGTAGGAGGCCTGCAACACCACGCTACTACATGGGACGTAATGGTATAGCTAAATATGTGACCAGACGTCTCGTTTTGAACGGGACAATCCAGTTTATGGATCTTCCGTCCCGGTATCCCGACAGTTCTTAAAAATTGCATTTCATTGATAGTGATTCGGTGTTCATCACATTTACGTATGGCCTAAGCTTCGTTATCTGGGCTGCTGACAATTTTTGTTTTGGCAAAAAGTTTTGCTGCATCACAATACTTTCCCTTAAATTTAGTACAGGGACATCATTTTATTTTTATTCAATTTTTATTGTACCTGAGTTTTTAAATGAACTTCACACCCACCCCCTCTACTAGTAAACTTCCAATCGTCCTCCACACAGAACCAAAGCTGCGTGCAGTCAAAGTCGCCTTACGGTCATAGTAAACAGTACGGTACTGAGTATAGCACGTTCCAAAAATATGTTCGCGTTTTCCAGTGACGATAGTGCTTTCAATATTGACTCATAATTTCGCACAGGTACTGTCGTCCGTTTGCCTACGTCGCATCCGGGTTTCTCTGACGCTTCTGCTCGCCCCACTGTAAAGGCTAGTGGCTGGCTGTGTTAGCTCTTTTCTGAAAACATTAATACCTCTTAGGAATTGGACGTCTACGTAATATTATACAACTGTTTAAAATAACTTAACCGACCGGGCTAGCGGCGTTGTAGAGGGCTGGCCTCGCATTCGGGAGATCCGGGGTTCGATCCCAGGGGCCGGCAATCCTAACTGAGGTTTTTCATGGTTTCCTCAGTTATTTCCAGGCAAATGCCGGGATTGTACCTCTTGAAAGTCCGGCCATGGACGGCGATCCTTCCCTTAATCCTTTCATATGTGTGAGTGAATGATGTGTAATGTCTTAAATGTTTGTGTTGTATCGGAGGTGGCCCTGGCACTGAGCTGATCCCTCATCCGGGGAGGCCCTCCATGTCCTTGTGTGGTCAAAAAAGTATGTATGTGATCCATAGATTAATTCCTCTACCGACAGGTTGCGGCCCTGTAAGGCCCGGGTGGCGTGGGTCGTGTAAATGCACCTAGAAGGGAGAGGTTAAACTGAGAGAAAGAAGAAGAAGAAGTTTAAAATAACTTAAATAAAAGGGCCTCCTTAAGTAATTAACGTGATTCCCCCCTTTCTACGACCCTGCGACAAAACCACTTGGACGGACAGTAGATAGCATGCCTGAGTAATTTTATATTTTCGGATCGCGCAGTACGTAAGGTACTTTTTTATAGAGTAGGTACAGAATTATTTCAACACGAGTTACTAGTACGAAGAACGAAACTGCTAATTGGAATTAGGTACAAGAGTCTATAGTGCGATAATATACACAAAAGAACTGAAGGATGTATCGAAATAAGGGCCACCATTTTCAAAAATGTGTTTAAATATCATATTATGATTATTTTTCAATTTAACTTCATTCTCTATATTGTACGCTAATGTGCTGTAGACAATATAATATAGGCCTATACTGCATAATGAATACGTCCGAATGGATAGCTCAGTTCGTGAGTAAAAACACTTATTGTTAGTACAGTACTGTATTTTGATTAAACAAAAACCTAATGAAAATTATCAAACTCAAAATCGCGATATTTCCTAGTTTACGTAAATGGATTGACTACTTTTCTTCCCTCCTATACCTAGTAGAGTGCTTTGTTTGTATTTTACGCCAGTATTATCGAACTCCAGTCGTGGAAGAGGGTAGCAAACGGTGTTTCCGGTTCTCAACTGTTAATCGAAAGGTATAGCCAGATTAATATTGGAAATGTTAGTAAAAATAAAATGATGTCCCTGTATAATGGGAAAGCAAATGTATCGCAATGCTGCAAAATAACAATTTTAAGATGTTCATTGAAATAAATGTTTACAGAATTCCTTTATGCGGTACTGAGCATTTAATTTTTCCTACACTACTGAACGAATTTTGTTCATATCCAGCACCTACTACTCATATAAATAACTGGTATTCCAATGCTGCATATGGTTGAAAATTCATAAAAAAAACTATTATGTTTAATCGTTCAACTTACATAAAATGTTACTCAACATGTTTCAGTTAATAAAGTAAAGAGTAAGGATCCGCTCCCACTTAGCGGAATCGGACCGAATCGAATCGAAACGAAGTCTGCTGCCGCGCACATCTAGTGGAACCGAACCGAACTTTTGTATTTTGTCATACAAAAGAGGATAATTTTACACAAAATTTATTCATTTTTCTTCGATCATATTAAATTGTGATTTCTGTATACTTACTATTTTAGCAATAACTTTCAATAGTAAATTAATTAAGCCGCCAAGAGTGAATATGGTTCATTTGTTTTTTTTTTTCCTTCACGAAGGCTTCACTAGAACTTTCTATCATACTCGAAACAAGAAATTCTATTCCGACAATGGAATAAATATTCTAGCTCATGAATTCTGTTCTGTTCGGTTCGATTCGACGCGCCGCTTTCTGCTGTCTTCCATTAAAATACATTGTGAAGAGAAATTCTTTTCGGTTCGATTCGATTCTGCTAAGAGGGAGCGGGCCTTAAGTGCACTGAAATTCAATAGTTAAATCTTTATTTGAAGAATGCAAGAATGTGGAAAACTCACTCGACAAACTTAAGCAAAGATAGGTAAATAGGAGCATGCAATGTTATTTTTCTGCCATCCTCGTTCTTCTATCAGAATCAGTGAACAATTGTTCGGCATCTGGCCTCTTGGTTGGTGTCCAAATACATTTCAAGGTTGCTTGGGCAAATTCTGGGAATTTAAGCAAAGTTTGTAAACAATCCACGTCTTTATCGTCTTGAATGCTCAGAACAATGTGGCCCTGGAAGCATCGTGCTATACTTCAACAAAATTATCTAAACTCACGTGACAGAAAGATGGATCTTTCTTAGAAATCGAATTCCAAGATTTATAACTTCGCTTTTAAACGGGGGAAAAGTGTTTTCTTGCATGTCTGTAGCAGAAATATAAGAATTTAAAATGTTCGGTTGATTTGATATAATACGCAAGTGATTTAAAACCCGATAAAAATTGAAAATTTGGTGATGTCTGAAGCTATAGAAGTAAATAAAATGTATTTCATAGAAATTTCTCATTGATCGATAGTTTTGTGCATTAAAGTGTACACAGCATTCTACACTGCAAAACAAATGATTTCATATAAACAATAGCCGGAACCGCTTTCGTTATCGAGCTATTGCAACGTTGCTTGACAGTCGAGGTGGGGATCTGCAAAAATAGTCAAACGTGTTAGACCCACAGGAATCACGCTACTCAAGCAACTAATGCGAGAGGCAGTCGTCTGGAACAAAGAGGGAGCTATATCCCGGGAGATGGATTAGACGTAACGGTCCTGTTCTATGGCCGACGCGTTCGCCCGACTGGCGTCCTGTGGCTTTTGGTTGTGGGGTCACACGAAGGGCACGTCACGCAACTCAGGAACACCCGTTAAATGCAATTATGAATGTGGGAAATAGGATAGGGAATACACTGAACACATTCAATCGTCATAACGCAAAAGGGCTTGATTGTATTGTGAATGTACTGATGGACACTTCCAGCATCCCCTGTGAAGTGCAATGTGTCATTGTCCGTGTAAAAAACATCCCGTGTGAAATACCAAGTTGTCTTTCTTCTAATTTTTCATTGCCAGCGTGATTAACAGTGCTGTTCCGACTGTATGTTCAAGTGAAATCATTTCTTTGCAATGTAATAATAATAATAATAATAATAATAATAATAATAATAATAAAATACATGAAAGGAGATATGGTACAGTTATATGAACACTTTATAAGTTTATTGAAATTCTTAGACATGTTTCGGAGAATGTTTCTCCATCTTCAGTGATAAATTACATCCACGAAGTGGTTCAGATTTTCGAACTATGTTCTTGCTTGGCTTAAAGTAGACTGACACACAGTTCGAACATCTGAACCACTTCGTCGATGTACTTTATCACTGAAGATGGAGAAGCATTCTTCGAAACATGTCTAAGAACTTCAATAAACTTATAGTGTTCATATAACTGTAACATATCTCCTTTAATGTACAGTATTTTATCGATTTCATGAACATTGTAATATCGACCAAACATATGTATTTTATCATTTAATAATAATAATAATAATAATAATAATAATAATAATAATAATAATAATAATAATAATAATGAGAGCCAGGTTTTTCGGTGAAAATGTTTATATATTTTGTGAAAAATAAATAAAATGTCGTACTTATAATTAAAAACGTGACAATAATTTTGTGATTATTTTTTCACCATGTAATGGTCATGTCATACATTTACATACAAACATAATTCAGAAATTATCTTAAACGCGGCATTCTCTTTGCAACAATCGTGACGAAATATGGCTGTTAGCAGCAGCAGCAATAATAATAATAATAATAATAATAATAATAATAGGCCTAATAATAATAATAATAATAATAATAATAATAATAATAATAAGAAGAAGAAGAAGAAGAAGAAGAAGAAGAAGAAGAAAAGACGACTCTAAGTATATCAGCGTCGTTGTTAAGTCAGTTTTATACAAAAACTCAATCATCAGTAGTTCTGTAGCCCATTTTAGGGAATAATAGAATTCCCACATAATTTTGGCTCCATACTACTTGCAGCTGTCATCTTTAGAACTTTTTTCATTTTTTATCACAGAAATGAACGTTTTTCGTAAAAATAGAGACAAATTTACTGTCATAAATCAGTCACATTTATGATAAAACCTGCATATAAATTACTTAATGGTGCATCTCTCCGTCAAATTATGTTCATCGCTAAAAAATGGCCCTGATCATACTAATTTGTTTCATAAATAGGCAAAAATAATAGAAGGCAGCCTGATGATTATTTCATTGTTGTTTTGTTTCTTTGCATAGGTGCACAGTCACTGCGCATAATTCTTTCGCCTATTTGTTGCGTATTCAGGGAAGCATCAACAGGAAATTGTTCCGTGTTGCGTACTGACAATGCGAAAATGTTCGTATGTGACAGACATGACGGCGAACATTTGTTACAGCCATCTTCGAGGCAGACAATTACTTGTTTCATTTGTTTTCCGATGACTCACTAATTGCTTTCAAAGAATCAGATCAGTACTCGTATGTTCAGCTGCGCAGCTACCACGTGGCCTTGTGGTGAGAATATCGGAGTCTCCAACATTGGCTGAGAACTGGAAATGCCTAATTAACATGACGAAACCTACTCATAGTTATGGTAACATGCATGTCTTTATTTTCCGTCGTTAGTGAGTCCTTTTAATGGGAAGTATGGCGTTATCTCAAATGTATTCAAAGATCTATAAAAACTGTCACGAAAGCGACACGTACAGTACTTCGATGACTTACACCACGTTGTACTGGCTTTGCAAAATGCAATTCCTGTATCATGTTGCGAATAACATATTACTGTTTACAGTGCATTTTCTTGAGCTACTTTCCAAAACACGTGATATTATAAATTAACATAGCCTACTTACTTACAAATGGCTTTTAAGGAACTCCCAGGTTCATTGCCGTCCTCACATAAGCCTTCATCGGTCCCTATCCTGCGCAAAATTAATTCATTCCCTAGCATCATATCCCACCTCCTTCAAATCCATTTTAGTATTATCATCCCATCTAATTCTCGACCTCCCCAAAGTTCCTTTTCCCTCAGGTCTTCTAACTAACAGTCTATATGCATCTCTGGATTCACCCATACGTGCTACACGCCCTGCCCATCTCAAACGTCTAGATGTAATGTTCCTAGTTATAAATAATAAATAAATATGGGAAATGCCTGTTATTATTCGGTTGAGAAGCTTTTATCATTCAGTCTGTTGTCAAAAAATCTGAAAGTTAGAATTTATAAAACAGTTATATTACCAGTTGTTCTTTATGGTTGTGAAACTTGGACTCTCACTTTGAGAGAGGAACATAGGTTAGGGGTGTTTGAGAATAAGGTGCTTAGGAAAATATTTGGGACTAAAAGGGATGAAGTTATAGGAGAATGGAGAAAGTTACACAACGCAGAACTGCACGCATTGTATTCTTCATCTGACATAATTAGGAACATTAAATCCAGACGTTTGAGATGGGCAGAACATGTAGCACTTATGGGCGAATCCAGAAATGCATATAGAGTGTTAGTTGGGAAGCCGGAGGGAAAAAGACCTTTGGGGAGGCCGAGACGTAGATGGATGATAATACTAAAATGGATTTGAAGGAGGTGGGATATGATGATAGAGACTGGATTGATCTTGCTCAGGATAGGGACCTACGGCGGGCTTATGTGAGGGCGGCAATGAACCTTCGGGTTTCTTAAAAGCCAGTAAGTAAGTTATATTAGGTGAAGAATACATTGCGTGCAGTTCTGCGTTGTGTAACTTTCAGCATTCTCCAGTAACGGCATCTCTCTTAGCCCTACATATTTTCCTAAGCACCTCCTTCTCGAACACTCTTAACCTGTGTTGCTCAAAGTGAGAGTCCAAGTTTCAGAACCATACAGACCGATAATATAAGTATTTTATAAATTCTAACTTTCAGGTTTTTTATGAGCAGACTACATGACAAAAGCTTCTCAACCGAATAATAACAGGCATTTCCCATATTTATTTTGAGATTCTATGATTTTGCTTTGCTCTCATCCCCAAAGGAAACTGTTCTCTTTCCGCCTATGTCGTCGAGATAAGAACTTGAGACTCCGGCGCGGCGCCGGAAACTGAAGCGTTGAGATTGTGACTACGTTGGAAATACAAAAATCGCCAAGTGCTGCAAACCGCTTCTGTGATAAATTGAAGCTGTGAAACGCTCTGCTGCACACGTAATCTGCCGTCAGGTGTCGTCAGCCAGAGTGCCTCGTGCCAAGCTTGGCACATGCGCTGATGAGCTGTGCCTGAACCACAACACTCAGAGTTGCTAGTACGCCCATACGAGTAACGCACGTGTTGTTTTAACAACTGCAGCTGATTGTACTTGCAAATTGGCAAGACCGTTGCCATCCAGCCCACGCAGCCTTTTCGTCGCCCTCTCTTCGTTCGGTGACATTTACCGGCAGTTCAACAAAACTGCCTTGACATAATAGTGGCGAGCGTCCTTCAGGGACGCCCACTTTTATGCTTCCTCATTAGACGAAGTATACAGAAAGTACTGTTATTCTGCAGAATATCGACTTCTACACACGTTTTCAGGCCCACTTTTATACTTCCTCATTAGACGAAGTATACAGAAAGTACTGTTATTCTGCAGAATATCGATTTCTACACACGTTTTCAGGCCCACTTTTATACTTCCTCATTAGACGAAGTATACAGAAAGTACTGTTATTCTGCAGAATATCGATTTCTACACACGTTTTCAGGCCCACTTTTATACTTCTTCATTATACGAAGTATACAGAAAATACTGTTATTCTGCAGAATATCGATTTCTACACACGTTTTCAGATCCCTGTTACCGCGAAATTGGTATATCATGTGCTGTCTGGTATCAATTTAGCCTACGCTGTTTTTGACGTACCATTTGACAGGAAAAAGTTGCTTTTAGCACGCCTCCTAATACCAAAGATAGGTTCGGCATGCTGAAATAATCCATAGTATCTGGTATCAACCGAAAAGTGTTTTCATTTGTTGACACTCAGCTTGTCTGATATAGGAAATTTGTTTTAGCATTAGCAAAATCACCTAAAATATTTTTAAAACAGGCTGATAGCGCTACTGACAAATCACAGAAGAGCCAATTTACAACAACAACAACAACAACAACAACAATAATAATAATAATAATAATAATAATAATAATAATAATAATAATAATAATAATACGACTTTTAAGAAACCCGGAGGTTCATTGTCGCCTTTACGTAAGCCCGCAATCGGTCCCTATCCTGAGCAAGAGCAATCCAGTCTCTACCATCATATCCCACCTCCCTCAAAAACATTTTAATATTATCCTCCCATCTACGTTCAGCCTCCCCAAAAGTCTTTAATAATAATAATAATAATAATAATAATAATAATAATAATAATAATGGCAATAATAATTATATTTACTTGTTTACTTACGGCTTTTAAGGAACCCGGAGTTTCATTGTCGCCCTCACATAAGCCCGCCATCAGTGCCTATCCTGAGCAAGAGTCTAATGCCAAAACCACGAATGTGCAAAATCTTCCTTTGAGATAAACGCATTTTAATATTCAAAGTGACATAAGTGGAAGTACATAAGTGTTTTAAGAATTGTGAATAACTCGGAATTGAATGATCATACACGTATGTGACTTTGGCATAAGAATCTACATACCATACAGACTCAGAAAATGCACTTAGGTGAAAATGCGAAATTTTGCACATTCGTGGTTTTGGCATTGGACCGACGATATCCCATCTCCCTCAAATACATTTTAATATTATCCTCCCATCTACGTCTCAGCCTACCCAAAAGTCTTTAATAATAATAATAATAATAATAATAATAATAATAATAATAATAATAATAATAATAATAATGATAATAATAATAATAATAATAATAATAATAATAATAATAATACTTGTTTACTTACGGCTTTTAAGGAACCCGGAGGTTCATTGTCGCCCTCACATAAGCCCGCCATCGGTCCCTATCCTGAGCAAGAGTAATCCAGTCTCTATCATCATATCCCACCTCCCTCAAATACATTTTAATATTATCCTCCCATCTACGTCTCAGTCTCCCCAAAAGTCTTTAATAATAATAATAATAATAATAATAATAATAATAATAATAATAATAATAATTTGCAGATAGCATAATATACGTCAAGGACGTAGCATGTTCACCGACTGTAAAAAATTGATTTGTTTATTTGATAGCTCATAAAGGCGCCATGGCATGCGAAAAGGTTGCTCGAGGGAGTTTATGTCGGAACTCGGAATGCATGCCCTTCCTAATTGGACGGCACTTGTATAAATTACATAAGCCAGGCTGAATTTGTTGGCCAGCGTGGCGAAGGCCGCCGAATAACTTACCCACGTGGCTGTGTTGTCTGCTGCGTACCGCCGCGACCTTCAATTTCTATTTGTCATCATTACATTTTTCATTCACAATCAAATAAAACGTGTAAGCTGCTTTTATTTACTTGCTCTTGCCCTCCCCTCCTTTACCGTTCTTCCTCCACGTCTTCCCACCTAACAAGATAGTTGTGGAGCGATTGTGATGTGGGTCTCTATTTTGTACTAGCCTTCAACTGTCTCAGTGACTGCGCCTTGCCGTTCACCTGCCAGGAAGTACCACTACGCAGCCTATGAATGTCTACTAAGAACTCGTGTTAATAAGGAAGCTTGAATTGTAACTGATTGTAACTAACATTTGACTCCATAAATGTAAACCATTGCTATTTGAATATTTACAAGAATAACTATTTGACTAGACTAAAAGAAGGAAAATTAACAGTAAGAAAATGCCAGAAAATTTTATCTGCGATAGGAAAACAGTAAAAATTAAATATTGTAACAGTTTCTTGTATTTATTATGTAAGATTTTGTATCAAACTTTTAACCTCAATAACCATTTAGTTTCTTTTATGTTGGTGAAGCTATAGCCGGTGCAGTATATTGAACGTGGCGATAGTATTTTAAATTCTCCATTCCACATCGTAGATGAATGGTTGTCCTATAGAAGCAAATTTCATATCTTACCGTAGGGTTCTGCTGCCAGGTGATTTTATAATCAGAGCTAGGAACTACGTACCGATCGCTATCGCCCTATGCAGAGTATGTCCAGCCAGGTGCGACTTCATTAAAACACAGCTACAGCTACAGCTACAGCTACTCATATAAATAGGAACGTACAGTGGAAAGGAAAACAAACTCGTCGTCAAGGCAACATTCTCGTTTTCGGAAAAGGAAGACCTATCGGGAATTCGTAAACGCACTGCTAGTTAGTTACATAATTAGGCTATGTTTATGTACAATTAAACAAATTGTTACATACATATAGAGTGACATTGATACAATTGCCTTTACATATTTATATCATTTACACCTATAAAATATGACACAGGGTGTAACATTTACAGAAATGATGCAAAACAATAGGTTAATAATAAAATAATACATTTCGTAGTTCTGTGGAGTAACGGTTAGCGCCTCTGACCGCGAAACCAGATGGCCCGGGTTCGATTCCCGGTCGGGGCATGTTACCTGGTTGAGGTTTTTTCCGGGGTTTCTCCTCACCCCAATATGAGCATATGCTAGGTAACTTTCGGTGCTGGACCCCCGGACGAATTTCACCGGCATTATCACCTTCATCTCATTCAGACACTAAATAACCTAAGATGTTGATAAAGCGTCGTAAAATAACCTACTAAAATAAAAAAAAAATACATTTCGTAAATATCTTGAAATGTTTATTAAGTAAAAACCAAAGAGGGAAACATACATACATACATACATACATACATACATACATTTCTAGGAAACTTATTGTGTTTATACAGGAAATGAATCTCGCTCACATTTGCAGTAGAACAATATGTTGTTACTCAAACGTCTTCCATACTGCAGATGTGGCCCTGTTGCATGCAGTAGGGGTTCTTTACATGAATATGATGAACTCCAAGGCGGCCGTTGGTCGCGCAGATAGCCTGTTTTGTATGCCCATTTCCTGGCTGCTCTCACCCTGAGCAACGAGATAGGTACGAAGTTCCTAGCTCTGATTACAACGCATGAAAAGTAGCGCGCGATGAGGAAAGACGGATGAGAGCGCGGAATGATCTTTACTTTTTTAATTCACCTAAGAATATAGTCCAACAAGTGGCCTGGAAGGCATTCATGAATTCTATTCGGAGAAGTAGACCATCCTGTCTCGGAGTGAGACAAGTGGCCAACAGGCTTGAAGCTCACATATTCAATTTTCTCAACCCCAAAATTCCTTGTAAGGACGCGTTTTTGCGTATCTTTAAAGGCCAGTATTAATGAACAAGTCATTCAAGCGTGGACCTGTAAAGTTAGAATCTTAAATACCGCCAACATGAGCCAAGTTGGGAAGAGCACGAAAGTTTTAGCGAAATCTTATAGAGAATGTTTTCCACACAATAGTCACGGAAATATTGGCTATACCTATAATGTCAAATAAAATACAATACACTACAGTGTTAAAGAAAGCAAGCTTACATGTTGTATTTCATTATACTTGAATTGAGTATAGCTCATGCATTTTGTCAAGACACTCGCGATGTGCAGTACGGAAACAACGTTTCTGTGGAAGGGATAGGAATAAAAGGGAACGTCGGGCGTGTGTCTACAGAGTTCAAGGCAAAGGCTAACCCATTCCCCTATAATTCGTAAGTAGACTCATCCGATCTCGTGCGCAGCTCTGTAGGAAGAGTGGACAAAATGCATGAGCAGTACAGTACGATTATTTAGTCCTGACAGTAGCCAGCCATGTGCGCCTGGATCAGGCGAGTCCATTAAAGTCACGTCAAGGGATGTTCAGGTTAGTCTGTCGCCTGTAGTCAGGGCGATAGGATGTCACGCATGCGGTATAGCGTTGTGTTTCCTGTACAGTTAAGCTGTCTTTACCGACCGCTCGCCCTTATCTGTAACTTCGGAACTCTCCCCACTACTCCTATTACTTCCCCTCTTTCGCGTCGCAGAGCTGCCAAGACTAAATAATCGGTCTGTACAGTCGTTTTCCACGCAATGATTGGCATTCCTTTAAACCTCCTATCACAGGGATGTCAAATATGTGCACCCTAGAGCGCAAACATTACCGTCCCTACTTCTCCATCCCATATCAGAGACTCTGTTTCCATTATGTTTATTCAGTCGTTAGCTGCAAAACGTAAACATTCAATAGCGAGCAGTTTACAGAATATTTGAAAATGGGAGTCTAAAGAACCGAGGCATAGCTTCAATGAGGAAATAGGAATATGGTTATTTTGTTGTTGAAGAAGATAATAAAGCTAATTGTCTGTTATGATCCGTTCAATTTCGTTGTACACGGCGTTATAATATAATAAGACGTAATTTCAGTACTGCACATGGTAAAGATTAGGGGGAAGAAACAAGCTCACAGGTACGTAAAATTATGTAAAATTTTATTATGTATTTTATTTTATGAACTTTAGTTTTTATTTGGGAGTTTTTCATTTCATAAATGACAAAATGATTAAACGATATATTGGCAACATTTTCATAAAAACATCAGGGTAAAGTGGTAGAGATTTATACCAGTTATTGCCAATAAAAATGTATCCTAATAGGAAAAATATTGGAATGTATGGATTGACGTATTGTTGTAAAGTTTTTTTTTTAATTAATCAGACTAAATCAGCTGCACGCTCAAGGCTAAGTGATTATCATCTTCTCTTTGCTCTGGGTCTATGTACTAACACAATCCAGCTGAATATTGATACATTAGTGGAAAGCAAGATGTATCAGCGATCAGTTAGTCAGTAAATAGATTAATGTTCAACAGTTTGTGTGTGTACTTATCAATCTTATCCTAATTTATGTTTAGAGTGATGATGGTTTTTATAACATGAGTTTATGTACTACCCGCCACTGAAGCAAGTTTGAAATGAGAGAGATGCATGGACGTCAATCATGTCTAAAAGACTTGGAGTGAGGTTGACGTCATACTTTGCACTTCAAATGAGTTTATATGGCTGTTCCGTCACATTTCTTACTGAAATTATTATACTTTATGTGCAAAATTCTCAGTTAAATTAACTCGTACGTACTAAATATGAAATCCGACCAATAGCTTACGAGAAATCTCGGTACACAGACATCTTTTTTTGGTATCAGAGATTCCTTAAATACGTATTTCCGCGAAAATCTCGAAATCTATTTTTGCAATACCACAATACTTTCCCTTTACACTTGCACAAAATAAAGGGGGAAGAGTATAAGAATTTCTTGTTTCAATGTAAAAGAGTTTGGAACATTTTTTCTCTCGTCTGTTGTTTTAATAGAAAGATATAAACCAATGAAATAGAATGTGTTTATTTACAAAAGAAGTTAAATTAAACTGTTTTTAATTCACTTGAAAGCCGTTGTTCCATTATACATTCCTTTCAAAAAAATAAAAGAAGAGCGAAAGGTGCCCCAGCTTGTTTGTCTTCGGTCTACGCCCAGGGCGGCAACCTCGTCTATGTATGGATGGATTTCTTGGGATTCATTCATGATAGGGTGTGTATTTCGTGATTATAAGAATAAATATTTGTATACCGCAATTCGGAGTAATAATTTTGCATAATATGTATGTAGAGCTTGTCTTAGACTTAGCCCTTCCATTGTTTACCTTTCGTCCTGTGCTCAAGTGTCTCTGTCGTGATTTGAGACGGATGATGGGGCTTCTTGACACGAGATCGTCACAATGTTGTGAATGCGAAATATAAAAAAAGACATTAAGAAGAAATAAACATTTATATTGTGAGTGGGATTCAAGCCAAAGACCTTGGTGTCCGCGTAGCGTCATGCGTTCACTTCACTCACTGCGTATCGGTACAATAATGCGTACAGGATCTGAGAAATTATAACTACTTGTCTTCAACCGTCAGAATTTTGTTCATACGAACAACTGAAGAGAAAGAAATTATGGACAGCCTTAGAAAACTATAAAATACTTGACAATTTGACAAATGATATTAAATCAATATATAGGGATACAGTAATGAAACAAAAATAAAGGTGGCACAAAGTAACAGTAATGTTGAGATTGATGTAAACAAAGTTTGAGACAAGGATGCGGGTTGTCGCGTTATTTGATTTATACAGTAGATGAATGAAGCACAGGAAGCCTGCAGAACAAGTAAACCTAAAGGAATTTTGGTAAAAGATATGAACATAGGCCTACATACTGTATAATTCTTTTTGCAGATGACCAGTACTTTTGGCAGGAAACGAGAATGATACACAGACACGTCACGAAATTAAATAATGGAATAAAAGAAAATAATATAGAAATCTCAACAAAGAAAACAAAAGCATGAAAATGAAAGAGAAGGAACAAGCAAGAATAAAAATATAGATGGTGAAAGATATAGAGGGTAGCTGTGAATATATTGAATAAGCAGTCGCGGACAGTCGATGAGGGGTGGTCCTCCAGCTTGGGGGTTGGGCGAAGGGCTAACAACCCATCACCGTAAAAAACAGCTTGTTACTAATCCTTCAAATAACCCTCGGAAGAAATTGAAATACAAACTGCTGAGCCATTTATACCTGAACCCACACTTTCTGAAATCGAAATTGCGATAGAAAATCTGAAAAATTATAAGTCTCCAGGTATCGATCAAATTCCAGCAGAATTAATACAAGAGGGTGGAAGAGCATTATCTAACGAAATTTATAAGCTTGTACTTGCTATTTGGGAAAAGGAAATTGTACCAGAACAATGGAAGCAGTCCATAATCGTACCTATCTTTAAGAAGGGGGACAAGACTAAATGTAGTAATTTTCGAGGAATATCACTTTGGTTGACGTCGTACAAAATTTTGTCGAATATTCTTTTAAGAAGATTAACTCCATATGTAGATGAAATGATTGGGGATCATCAGTGTGGTTTTAGACATAATAGATCAACTATTGACCAGATATTTTGTATTCGACAGATAATGGAGAAAAAATGGGAGTATAAGGGTACAGTGCATCAGTTATTCATAGGTTTCAAAAAGGCATATGACTCGGTTAAGAGAGAAGTTTTATATGATATTCTTATTGAATTTGGTATTCCCAAGAAACTAGTTCGATTAATTAAAATGTGTCTCAGTGAAACGTACAGCAGAGTTCGTATAGGTCAGTTTCTGTCAGATGCATTTCCAATTCACTGTGGGTTAAAGCAAGGAGATGCACTATCACCTTTACTTTTCAACTTTGCTATAGAGTATGTCATTAGGAAAGTCCAGGATAACAGAGAAGGTTTGGAATTGAACGGGTTACATCAGCTGCTTGTATATGTGGATGACGTGAATATGTTAGGAGAAAATCCACAAACTATTAGGGAAAACACGGGGATTTTACTTGAAGCAAGTAAAGAGATAGGTTTGGAAGTAAATCCTAAAAACAAAGTATATGATTATGTCTCGTGACGAGAATATTGTACGAAATGGAAATATAAAAATTGGAAATTTATCTTTCGAAGAGGTGGAGAAGTTCAAATATCTTGGAGCAACAGTAACAAATATAAATGATACTCGGGAGGAAATTAAACACAAAATAAATATGGGAAATGCCTGTTATTATTCGGTTGAGAAGCTTTTATCATCCGGTCTGCTGTCAAAAAATTTGAAAGTTACACAACACAGAACTGCACGCATTGTATTCTTCACCTGACATAATTAGGAACATTAAATCCAGACGTTTGAGATGGGCAGGGCATGTAGCACGTATGGGCGAATCCAGAAATGCATATAGAGTGTTAGTTGGGAGGCCGGAGGGAAAAAGACCTTTGGGGAGTCCGAGACGTAGATGGGAAGGTAATATTAAAATGGATTTAAGGGAGGTGGGATATGATGATAGAGAATGGATTAATCTTGCTCAGGATAGGGACCGATGGCGGACTTATGTGAGGGCGGCAATGAACCTCCGGGTTCCTTAAACGCCAGTAAGTAAGTAAGTATAGATGGAGAAAATTGAACAGGTCTCTACATTCATATATGGATATTTACATTCCACAGTTTCAGCTAATAATTCTAATGCAAATTTCGAACAGAATATAGTAAAATTCAATATATTAAATGGCTACATCAAACGACATTTCTGAAAAGTATGAGAAAGGAAATAGAGTGTATAAAATGTCGTATCACAACCGAAACTAAAATATTCCAGCGAAACATGAGTGCTCAAAACTTCAGATAAATCAAGATTTGAGGAGGCACAGATGAGATTTTTACTATCCTTACTTGGTGTGATGAGAAGAGACAGACTTCGAAATGTTATGCAAATCTGGCTTTCAGGTAGAAGCTCCCTGTGAAGCAGGCTTGAATAATTTCAAGGGAAAAATTGTTGATATAAGTGATCAATTGGGAGAAAAGAATTTAATTGGTGGTATTCAAAGATACGAGACAGAATGGAGAGATCATGTGTTGAGAATTATCCCTTGAAAATATCCTCAGCAAGCATTGCTTTGTCATGAAATTCATAAATGAAATACTGTAAGCGCTGCAAAACATTCGATTTTACTTATTATTTCAGAGCACAGTAAATAATTTCACTTCCGTATATCTTACAAATGATAATGTAAACTGTAAAGTAGCTACAGTAAAAATATTATTGGTAACTTGATAAAAAAAATTTACCTGCTGCGTAACGCGTAAACGCATAATGAGGAAATAGTATGTCTGCTTATGACGTCGATACTTTTTCTCTTTTATCTCGTATCTCGTTGGCATAAATGAGAAGTTCAGCGCACAAATGGCCAAAACCACAAAATTTGCGTACTGAGTTTATTGCTTTAAAAATTCCTAATAATGTTCTCTCAAAGTGTAAATCGGCCTAATCATCATTTCCAATTTTTCCTTGAGATTTCAGCACAAGTTTCGTTTGTGTATCGCATTTCACACACTGTTACAAAGAGGTAAAATGGAAATACGAAGGAGAGTAAAAAAGTAACCTTAATAATTGTTTTATTAATTGAATATGTACAATAGGACTACAAACACTTCATCACTTTTCAACTTAGTCTCCACTACGTTCAATGCAAGTGTTCCTGTTATACTATGTTAAAAGTGATGAAGTGTTTGTAGTCTTATTGTACATATTCAATTAATAAAAGAATTATTACGGTTACTTTTTGACTCTCCCTCGTATAATCTTGTGGGTTGGGCCATCTTATGAATCTATGCTGGTTGAATAAAATGTACCATCTCTCAGTAGTCGCAGGATAAGAGCACAACAAATGTATTTGTTCAAAACCATAAATGGCTTAATAGACAACCCTGATATTCTACAGCTAATTAGTTTCAATATTGGTAAATCAAATTTGAGAAAGCGATCTCTCTTTTATTTACAGACAACAAAAACACTATCTCATAAAATGTCTCCACTTTTATTAATGCTTCGAACTTACAATCATCTATCAAATAAACAGGATTTAGATTTTTTGTTATCGTACAATATGTACAAGAAAAAGTTATGTAAAGCATTACTTGAAACACATGTTCTGTGTTGGTGAGTTTTTAAATAAATTAATTGAGCCTATTGGGCCTGCTGTGTAGTGCTGCATATTGAATTTATTAACATGGTGTTGTATTTGCTCTGCCAATTATAGCTACTCCTACATTTTGCATTTTTGGCTGTGATGTCTGTACTTGGCTCTTTTTTATTTGTTTTTATTTGGTGTTTTTCAGTTATATCCGTATCTGTGTCTTTTATTTAGGTGGTATCTATTTGTTTTTTTTTCCCTTCTCTTCTCCATTTTTAATTTGTAATTACACTTGTATCTGTTTTACCTTTTTTTCGTGTTGTATGCAATTCTATGCTTTTTTTATCTGTACTGTCTATTATAATTGGGGCTTTGTCCTGTTATGGACATAAATAGATAAATAAATTTGTGCGCTGAGCGCCTCAAATATGAATTGGTCTGAAAACTGTTTTGTACTTACATTTATTTTCATTTTATCAATTGCCTGAGGAAACGGACCACAATTCTTTTTCTGAAATTCTCTCATTCAGAGACATGGTTCTTTCTGTGCCTTCAATTTGAAACACAAAACCCCTTTTCTTCACTTTCCTTCCAAAAGAAGGAGTGTTATTGCCGTTAAAAATCCACAAAGTACTGACTGGATATGAATCCGAGAACTTCGAATCAAACGCCAAGCACGGTAATCACAAGAGCTCCGTGATAATCACGCTTCAATTCAATTGTGAGACGATGGAGGACATTGCACCGGAAGTTGGTACAAGGCGACACAGCCTCCGTAGGTGAAACTATGCAAGGCCCCTTTCTTCCTTAACTCCCCTCCCCACGTCGGCCATAGGTGACAAAACAATCATTGAATGAACCGTAGAGGTATGCAGTGTCCAAGGATGCCGGTAAGGTCTCCATAGTGACACAGCGTACGAAGTGTCAACGGCACAGGAGGCGGTAGATAAAAATTCAGTGTTTGTCGACTTAGTTAAAACATTCGATGGGAATTTAATCGGTTCATTGCTACTAGTGATAACATCCTATCTTTTCTGGGATAAGGAAATTCAGATTATTGCATGCCACAGCGATCATAACTTAAAAAAAAAGTATCACAAAGGCGACGCATACTTTCGTTGTAGATCTAAGCTATAAGCAATAACTCACTTATCTTACCATGTTGAATGACATTACCGTTTGTGATTTTTCTTCTTGAAGTATTATTCAAAAGCAGTACACAAATTAAATGATTCTGTATGCACCCAAAACAAGATGAACTTTCTTGTTCTGTATTAGACACAAAATACAGTCTTTATAACCTCTAAATTCAGATATTTGACTTCGTTTGTAAGTTATACAGTGTAAGTAGACATATGTAATTAAATTTTCACCTATATATAACACCTATATGTATGTACGTTGTAATAATTTTTAACATAATTTCTTAATTTAATGAAATCGACGTTTAAAAGTGATAAGAATCTTAAATATAGGCATTAGTGTTACATTGAGACTCCATTATTCTAATTCTGAAACTTAAGTTCATTTTCATATTTCGATATTTACCAAATATTTAATCTTTCGAATACTGTTTTGAAAAGAGTAAAACATACAACACTCATTAATATGGTGATTTGTCCCGCGCCGTGGCGTCGTGGTCTAAGACATCCTGCCTGGGACTCGCGTTACGGAATTCGAGTCCTCATGGGGGAAGAAATTTTCTAATGAAATTTCGGCCAGTGTATGGAACCGGTGCCCACCCAGCATCGTGATATACTTGGGGAGCTGCAGTAGGTAGCGAAATCCAGTTACGCAAACCAGCTATAACGGCTGGGGAGGCTCATCGTGCTAACCACACGATACTTCCATTCTGGTTGGATGATCGTCCACCTCTGCTTCGGCATGTGGCCGTGAGGCCAGCAGCCGGCTGGTCGATCTTGGCCCTTCGTGGACTGTAGCGCCACGGATTATTATTATATGGTGACTTGATAATGTGGTATGAGATATAAGGCATGATGAAATGAAACTGTGAGAAAGCTGAGAGAAAGAGGAAAAAAAAAAAAAAAAAAAAAAAAAAACTTTTTTCTCTGTGCTTGTCCGCGACAAGTAGCCTATCGCTCTAGTCAACGCCGGACATCGAACCAAGTTTGCGTAATGACAGGCCGGCGCTCCAGCAGCGAGAAGTCGACAGATACGTGGTAAACAGATAACCGTTCAAATGCGTGGCATGGCACAGCAAAAACAGCGCTAGAACATGCATTGCAATGAGTAATACGTGTTCAACTCGAACTTTACAACTCACGTGAGCATGACACGATAGTATTAACCTTCGTGCTATAAAAAGTCATTATATTTACCAGATTGCATACAAGACATTTGCAAACAAATTTAATATTCATTTTTCATGGATGTGCAATTTATACTTCAGGAGGGGCATACTGTAATAGTAATATGCGTTACAAGAGCGGTATGTTGAAGTTTTCATGTTCGAGGAAAAGTTTGAAAATGCGAAACGTAGTTGAGCTTTATTTAATTTCCGAGAATTGAAAGGAAACATACCGCTCGTGTATCGTACATTATTTTGTGCGAAGCTCGTTTATTACATACCTGAAAGAGGAATTTCTAATTAGTTGCAATGAAATCTTCATCTTGGTTTCTGTTCAATGACGGCAAATTTGCAAAACAAAAATATCTATCTTCAACATTGTTGCTTTAAAATGTTTTCTGTGTTTGCTATACTCCAGCAGGCCGTGATATACGTCTGTCTTTTTTTTTCTTCAGTCTATGATGAGTCTGGAATCTTGCTGATTTTTTCATGGCTTCCTTAATGTTACTTGCATCACGAATGCAGTAACTTTAGTGGAGTTGTAGAGTTTACTTAATTTTTGCAAATATTTAAAAACAATAATTAACAGTGCAATTTAGGTGAAATTGCAGTGATAAGTTTCCAATTTATAATTATTAGGCTACTATATTGAACGTCTCTAAAAATAATATGTTAAAAGCCTAAAGCAGTAAAATCAATATGTCACTTAAGCGGTAAGAAGAGGGAAATTGTTATGTGTGTTAGGTTGGGAACACTGAATGTGGAATTTTAGACTTTCCGCGGATTGGTTTTGTGCGGAAACCAAGCAAATACGCACGATCTCGCACAAATAATGTTTCATACATGACGTCTCCATTGAAAATACGTCATTCTAAATTAGATCTAGTTACCTAGAAATTAATCTGAATAAATTTGAAATACTATGTATGTATGTATGTATGTATGTATGTATGTATGTATGTATGTATGTATGTATGTATGTATGTATGTATGTATGTATGTATGTATGTATGTATGTATGTATGTATGTATGTATGTATGTATGTTTTTTTTCAAATTCAGATTTATTTATTTAATACGAAAGATTTACACTACATTAGGCATTGCAGCCCAAAACAGCAGAAGCTCGTGTGTGTATGTAGTCAACACCTGTGGAGTAACGGTTAGCGCGTCTGGTCGCGAAACCAGGTGGCCCGGGTTCGTATCCCGGTCGGGACAAGTTATCTGGTTGAGGTTTTTACCAGGGTTTTCCCTCAACCCAGTATGAGCAAATGCTGGGTAACATTCGGTGCTGGACTCCGGACTCATTTCATCGACTCCGGACTCAGTTACTTCCTTGGTTTGAATTGTAAATTATTTAAACATAGCGTGTAAGAGGGCCTTAGACTAGAAATGTTTAGCTTAAATGTAGTTCTGTTTATAAGTATACATAAGGGTGTAATTATTTGTCTTATTTGAACTGTTGTATCAGTGAAGCCAGATGAGTCAGTGAAGTTATGGTTTTACAGTGCAGTGAACAGTTCCGATCAGTGATAATTTATAGCGTCAATGAAATGTGTTCTATAGGGTCAGTGAAATGTGTCCTAAAGTGTCAGTGAAATGCGTCATAGTGCCACTACAGTGAGTGAGATGAGAGTAAAGTGAAAGACTATTGAAACTTATGTAGGGCCTATACATATGTAGGTTGTATTGTAAAGTTAGGTATTTTATGTTTTATTATTAATTGTAATTATTGTGTTAAATTGTATTGTGTATTCTTATTGTATTGTGTATTGTATAATTGTATTGTGTATTGTAAATTTTATTTTTTCGATTTTATTGTGTATTGCTTATCATTTTATTGTGTATTGTTTATATTGTGTATACCACTGCCACCGGGTGCTTGCCCACTTGCAGTGTAAATAAATACATACATACGTCGGCATTAACAATTTCATTTCATTCAGAAGCTAAATAACCTGAGATGTTGATACAGCGTCGTAAAATAACCTACTAAAAATGTATGTATGTATGTATGTATGTATGTATGTATGTATGTATGTATGTATGTATGTATGTATGTATGTATGTATGTATATGTGATTGATTTTCCATTGGTCCAGGTTCATAGCACCTCTCATTGGCAGATAATTGTTTCTAACCTGATTGACCAGAATTTCAGTGTGTAGAGTGTGTCATAGTTAAAGCTGTCAGTCAACGCAAAAGAGAAAAGGAAATGTAAACATTGGTCTTTGAGAAACTGAAGGGGTGAGAATGATATAGCCCTAAGTCACACGGACAAAATTTTACAGGAGAGCGTATTAAAGGTTTGAAGTCCAATGCTATTAGATGCGGTATCGTAATTTCTTCAGCATATAGTTACGTTATTTGTTGAGTAATTTTTATTATGAAGAAGGATCGGTGGAGCGGAGGATTCCTGCATGGAAATATCATATGTACTTCGGTACATCGCTATAATATGATATGCGTATATAATCATTAATCACTTAGGGTGCTATGCATAAATATTTCGCTAGCCCGCGCTACGAGCGTGCTAAACTAGACCCGGCTATCGACTGATTACTTGTACAGGATTCATATCATATATCGCTAATACTGGTTTATGAATACGAAAATGTTAATTCGCTGATCATCCACCGGAAGCTCGTGCTAAGAATGTCTATGAATATGGCCCCTTGTGATTTAAGACGGCGCTAATTCCGTCGGATCCCGGCCACTTAGTCACTCGTAATGAGTGCACCTCTGCACATAGTATGTTGAACATTGTGCCACTGTCATATATTCTAAGCCCTCTTGTATGAAAACTTCCATCTTTTAATCATAATTTATAACCTAAAAGAAATTTTTCCTACTATCATAATAGCTTTATAATAATAAATTAATATTATCCATACCCCGATATGTAATAGAAGTTAAGTGACGTAATTACAATTTTAAGTAGAAATCGAGAAAAAGACGGTTACGAAAGAAGAGAAAAATGATCTATATAAAAAAGTTACACGAGTGCTTGGTGACCAAATCATGTTCTTTGTGCAAGAGCAATCTTCGCTGCACATGAGCAGTATGCGAGAGCAGATCGTCCAATGTTTGCAATGCCAACGTACTCATTCACGTGAATGTAGACAGCGCTTCGTAAGAGCAGTTGAGTTGCTAACCACTCAGTTAAATAATGGATAATTTCAAATTAAAGAAAGATTGTATAATATTTAACTTTCTCACTGAAAAGTTGTTGTTAAGATTACTTAATCCTGGATTTATTTTAATAAATTGATTACATAACCTTGGTCCATAATATAAAGAATGAATTTGCCTACATTATTCTATTTCGGTTCCAGTAAATGAGGTAACATATGTATTATTTCACCTAGTATTATGAAATGTTTCCTTGTGAATGATTTGTATTTTTAAAAAGTACAACAGAGTTTCATTGTAAATGCGTTCAATATTACGAACATAAAACTCTGAAAAAAATAAAATATGTTGGTTAATCAACAAGTTTTGACCAATAAATTTTAAAGAAACAAATATCAAAAGTCCTTCAATAACTGTCTATTCAAAAAAACTAAATATTACATAGGTTACATGAACATATTCTGACTAGCGCTTTCGCTATTATAATAGCATCTTCAGGTCAGACTTGCGTGATATTAAGCTTTTCATATAAAGACATAGATGGACAAGTAACGTCGAAATGTGTTAAGGTACATGACGTGAAGATATAAAAATACAATGGTAAGAAAAGTAAAATTTGACTTATGAACAGTCTAATATATATATATATATATATATATATATATATATATATATATATATATATATATATGACAGTAAAACCTTCATGAGGTCTAAAAAATTAATACATAAAAGTATTTGACATGTGAGCAGCTTATAGATCAAAATTTGTTTAAAAAATTGAGGTCTGCAAGATATATATGCAGCTTAAAATAGAGACACAGACAGTTAAAAGAATAACAAATTAAAATATTGTTTTGCATCACTCATCACGACGTGGCAGCACATTGTAATTATTATTTTTGAAGCAACGACAACGGAATAAGATATGATTCAGTATTTATTTATTTCCTTATATTGTATTGTATTTATTAACATTCCATGGTATTCATACATTGCTTATAGCTAGAATATGGAACAAGTCAAACTTAATACTATTATAAAGTCTTAATTTATAGTCACAGACTAGATGAAATATATACAGACGAGATTTACAATAAAGTCTACTAGTACAACACAAAGTTTTAATATCAATTTCATGAAGTGTTATTGAATGTCATGAATTCACTTACAGAATAGAAGGCGTGAGAAATTAGGTACTTCTTCAATTTGGCCCCAAATAATATTATGTTTTGAGTTTCATTTTTTATATCGATAGGGAGGCTATTAAAAATGTTTACTGCCATATAACGTACTCCTTTTTGATAGCACGATAGACTTGCCCATGGAGTATGAAAGTCATTTTTTGACATGTATTTATGCTATGAACTGTTGAATTAGTTACAAAGTTTTCACGATTACATACGAGGAAGATTATTAATGAAAATATATACTGACAAGCCATGGGCACTATTTGTAATTTTTTGAAAATAGTCCTACACGATTCCCTAGATTTGGCACCTACTATTATTCTAATTACTCTTTTTTTGTAATAGAAATATACTGTTACTATCTGTGGAATTTCCCCAGAATATTATTCCAAAACTCATTACCGAGTGGAAGTATGCAAAGTATATTGTTTTTAAGATATTGATATTTACTATCTTTTGCATAGATCTAATAGCAAAACAAGCTGAATTTAGTTTGGGGGTAATTTCTTTAATACGATTTTTCCAATTTAACATATTAATCGATTTTAAGCCAAGAAATTTGGTTGTTGTTTCTAATAGGGATCTATTATTAATTATTGCGCTAGAAATTTGCGAAGTTGAATTTGGACAGGATTTAAATTGAATTATATTAGTTTTGTTACAATTTAATACCAATTTATTGACTGAGAACCAGTCACATATTTTGAAGAGAATTTCCTCTGTTGAAGATTGGAATGTGTTGGAGTTATTGGCTGTAATTACTATACTTGTGTCATCCTGCAAATAATATGGGATGACCTACATCTTTTATTAGGGAGGGGGGCAAGATCATTTTTATAAACACTAGAAAAAGTAGGGGACCTAATATTGATCCTTGAGGAATTCCGTCATTAATAGTTCCCCATGTCGATGCAGATTTCATAGTTGTATTGATTTCAACTTTCTGTTTCCTAGCTATGAGGTATGAGTGAAACCATTGGTGTGCAACACCTTTAATTCCATAATAATCTAATTTATCTAGCAGCATTTTATGATTTATACAGTCAAATGCTTTGGATAAATCACAGAAAATCCCTCAACTTGTAATTTTTTATTAACTGCCTCCAGAATTTTGTCAGTTAAACTAAATGTTGCATTGGCATCATACCATATTCCGAAATACAAGAAATAACTTTCGAAAAATGAAATTAAAATCGATGCATGTTCTTTAATTTGCGCTATTTTCACGGACACCTGCAGACTTTAAATTAATTTTAAATAAGGACTTCATACTTCCTGTGCCAGCGTTGTGAGGTCAGATATCTGCTCTGCACTTAAAGACTTGTAAAAACAGAAGGTCAAGCATTGCGTTACGGCTCAGTTTCTTATTACCCGTACAAACGCGACGTGACTATGGTCTCGTAACTCAAGTTTAGCTTCAGTTCTGATATTTTCGCGTATAACACTCTGCTTAAGCAGTAAATAAAAATACTTCAACACAGAGTCGGTTGCGATTAAAATTTAATCGTTTTATTTTTATCTTGAATATTATCTTTACAATGAGTCAGGAAGAACTCAGAAGAAATTTGTATTTCTTCCATTGCTGTAGAATTAAGCGTTTCTCAAAGTGTGTTCCGCGGAACCGCAGGGTTCCACAAACAATCCTAGAGGTTCCTCGAGTTTTAAATGGTTCACAATGTTTTTTTTATATACTTAACGACGTCTATAAAACGTACACAAAAAATCACGAAAATGTGGAAGAATAATAACATAAAACGTAGTCAATAATAAATTATAAACATATTATTATTATTATTATTATTATTATTACTATTATTATTATTATTAAACATCTAAAACTGAAAACTAAAATTATCATTTACCACTGTTATCACTCAATTTTCTGCGATGTGTCCACCGAAACAGACTAAATGCAGAAGCGGAAATAAGGCTACAACTTTCCGCTATAAAACCATACACAATGTTATTTTATTAAACTTTCCAGATGTTTATCTGTGAAAGAACGCGTCTATGAGAATACAATTTTGAATAAACATTCTCATATCTTTTGTCTTTATAATAACGCAAAACATTTTCATGTTTTTTATTTTTATAATATTGCAAAAACATTTATATAGTTTTCATTTTCATAATATCAAAAACTTTCCAACATTACCATGGTTTTTACGAGTATTTTTATAATATCGCAAACATTTGCATGGTTTTTACTTTCATAATACAGCAAAACATTTCCATGCTTTTTACTTTTACAGTGCCTATCGTAAAACATTCTCATGTCTTTTGTCTTCATAATAACGCAAAACATTTCCATGGTTTTTATTTTTATAATACCGCAAAATATTTCCAACAACCATGGTTTTTATTTTTATAATATCTCAAACATTTGTATGGTTTTTACTTTCATAATATCGCAAAACATTTCCATGGTTTTTATTTTTACAATACTGCAAAAACATTTCCATAGTTTTTATTTTCATAATACCGCAAAACATTTCCAACAAACATGGTTTTTATTTTTATAATATCTCAAACATTTGTATGGTTTTTACTTTCATAATATCTCAAAACATTTCCATGGTTTTTATTCCTACAGTATCATAAAACATTTCCATATGTTTTGTCTTTATAATAACGCAAAACATTTCCATGGCTTTTATTTTTACAGTATGAGAAATGTACATTGTACAGTACGTCTCTGTGGTTTTTAATATTAGAAAATATTTCCATGGCTTTTATTTTTACATTAAGACAAATGTACATTGTACAGTACGTCTCTGGCTTTTGAGTATTAGAAAACATTTCCATGGTTTTTATTTTTACAGTATGACAATATGTATATTGTGCAGTACGTCTCCGTGGTTTTTAGTATCAGAAAACATTTCCATGGTTTTTATTTTTACAGTATGACAATATGTATATTGTGCAGTACGTCTCCGTGGTTTTTAGTATCAGAAAACATTTCCATGGTTTTTATTTTTACAGTATGACAATATGTATATTGTGCAGTACGTCTCCGTGGTTTTTAGTATCAGAAAACATTTCCACGGCTTTTATTTTTACAGTATGACAATATGTATATTGTGCAGTACGTCTCCGTGGTTTTTAGTATCAGAAAACATTTCCATGGTTTTTATTTTTACAGTATGACAATATGTATATTGTGCAGTACGTCTCCGTGGTTTTTAGTATCAGAAAACATTTCCATGGTTTTTATTTTTACAGTATGACAATATGTATATTGTGCAGTACGTCTCCGTGGTTTTTAGTATCAGAAAACATTTCCATGGTTTTTATTTTTACAGTATGACAATATGTATATTGTGCAGTACGTCTCCGTGGTTTTTAGTATCAGAAAACATTTCCATGGCTTTTATTTTTACAGTATGACAATATGTATATTGTGCAGTACGTCTCCGTGGTTTTTAGTATCAGAAAACATTTCCATGGTTTTTATTTTTACAGTATGACAATATGTATATTGTGCAGTACGTCTCCGTGGTTTTTAGTATCAGAAAACATTTCCATGGTTTTTATTTTTACAGTATGACAATATGTATATTGTGCAGTACGTCTCCGTGGTTTTTAGTATCAGAAAACATTTCCATGGTTTTTATTTTTACAGTATGACAATATGTATATTGTGCAGTACGTCTCCGTGGTTTTTAGTATCAGAAAACATTTCCATGGTTTTTATTTTTACAGTATGACAATATGTATATTGTGCAGTACGTCTCCGTGGTTTTTAGTATCAGAAAACATTTCCATGGCTTTTATTTTTACAGTATGACAATATGTATATTGTGCAGTACGTCTCCGTGGTTTTTAGTATCAGAAAACATTTCCATGGTTTTTATTTTTACAGTATGACAATATGTATATTGTGCAGTACGTCTCCGTGGTTTTTAGTATCAGAAAACATTTCCATGGTTTTTATTTTTACAGTATGACAATATGTATATTGTGCAGTACGTCTCCGTGGTTTTTAGTATCAGAAAACATTTCCATGGTTTTTATTTTTACAGTATGACAATATGTATATTGTGCAGTACGTCTCCGTGGTTTTTAGTATCAGAAAACATTTCCATGGTTTTTATTTTTACAGTATGACAATATGTATATTGTGCAGTACGTCTCCGTGGTTTTTAGTATCAGAAAACTTTTCCATGGTTTTTATTTTTACAGTATGACAATATGTATATTGTGCAGTACGTCTCCGTGGTTTTTAGTATCAGAAAACATTTCCATGGCTTTTATTTTTACAGTATGACAATATGTATATTGTGCAGTACGTCTCCGTGGTTTTTAGTATCAGAAAACATTTCCATGGTTTTTATTTTTACAGTATGACAATATGTATATTGTGCAGTACGTCTCCGTGGTTTTTAGTATCAGAAAACATTTCCATGGTTTTTATTTTTACAGTATGACAATATGTATATTGTGCAGTACGTCTCCGTGGTTTTTAGTATCAGAAAACATTTCCATGGTTTTTATTTTTACAGTATGACAATATGTATATTGTGCAGTACGTCTCCGTGGTTTTTAGTATCAGAAAACATTTCCATGGTTTTTATTTTTACAGTATGACAATATGTATATTGTGCAGTACGTCTCCGTGGTTTTTAGTATCAGAAAACATTTCCATGGTTTTTATTTTTACAGTATGACAATATGTACAGTTTCCCTAGAAAAGGATGAGACGATTGAATATTCCTAAGTCTCAGATGTAAGACACTGCGCATGATCGGAGACCAGAGCACTGATACACAAGATAACGAATATTGAGTTACTTAAATTCAGGATATTTGGTTTGTTACTAGCATCGTTCCGAAATTCACTTCAAAAACTGCAAAAAATATGATAATATTACGTAAATAAAAGATAAATATATACATAAATCGTGTAGTTAAATCGACAATGGACCTTCATGACTAGATCGACACTCTGCACAGAAAGGAAAGCTTTCGTGTCGTTTCAATAGCTCAGACGCTAAGACTTCTGCGTCTAGTGTAGAAGAGTGCGAGTTCGATTCCTAGTCTGCACAACGATTTTTTTTTTGTCTATATAACTTTGAAATAGCTAAATAACGTTGAAATAGAGTTTCACAAAGTCCTCAGATTAAGTGTTAATGATCACAGACAATACAAAATTACAATTTATAATATTGTAAACGTTAATCTAATGAATGCATTTATACATACACACATACAATGTAAATGCATATGTATTAAAAACTAACAATGAAAATGAAATTAAAAAATATTCCTAAGCCACACAGACAAACTTTTACAAAGGTTTAGAGTCCTTAGGCTATGTCATTTGTTGAGTAGTTATTACAATATTTTATTAGTAGCTTTCCCATATGTGTAAGAAATGCACTCGCACAAAACAATTTTTGTTAAAAGTGTGGCTTTGGATTATTTCATTCTCATCCCTTCAGTTGATTTTAACTATTTTATCTACGTGTTTGCAATAGTGTTTAATTTAATGTGCATTCAATTTTATTCATGTTATGATTGAATGAAAAGGCACTGTTGCAGTTATTGACTAATTACATATATTAATACTAATTATTAAATGCATCTGTTAAGTAACCAATTGCAGTATCTTTTGCAATATCCTGAATGTTTAAGTTGTCAATAATATTTCTGTACTATATACTATAAGACATTAAAAGAATTTGCAGTAGATTTGGGATCCTCTAGTTTATAATCACTGGTTTTAATGAAAAAATATTTTCTTTCTTAGAATATCTACAAGTTTAATTTTAATAATATTCCGAATAGCTTTAATTGTATTATCTGAATGTTGTACTTTTCTATTCAAATGTATTCTACGAGTATTTCCCTCTTTCATAATTTTTGATAAATTACACCGTACTTCTTGTAGTATTTAAGAACATGAGGATCATTACATTGCAACTCAATACATATAGATTCTTCTTTTTAATACATGAGATTTTTAAGTCCCTGCGTTATCTACATGTTTTTACTTTTGGATTTTTTCACAACATTGAGTGGAGAACATCCACTAACGTGATTCTGAAATTAAAGTGAAAAATACAATACATTTACTCTTAATATCAGTAGTACCAGTACCATATACGTTGTTCCAAGATTCATTTTGTAGACATAAATGTAAATAGTCACTAGATACAGCATTTACGACCCTTTTTTAGTTTTAAATTAATATTTTGAAATTGTTCAGTGACATTGGAAACACTTAGGATTTGTTTATCATGTTCAGACAAGCCATTGATTATAGGTTCTGTCGAATAGGAATTCAGTCTAATTCTGTGTACAAAACTTTTATCAATGGCTATGCTACTTCAGCTTGTATGTAGGCGGGAAAATGACTCTACGACTAAAGTTTCCAGTTTCAAGGAGTGAATTTAATTTACTTTTACGGAAAAGTTTCGAGAGATAATCTATGTTTATGTCACTACAGATCACAAATTCCATATGAGATTTCTAAAGTCTTTTCTTTACAAATTCAATGTTGGCTATAAATATTAATAAATAATGTAAGAAATATGAATGATTGTAGTTAGAAGTCTGATTTACATTATAAAAAGCCAGAAGTTACATTCCGCTGCAAGATTCGAACTTTCGATGTTTGGTTTTGTCGTCCAACGCATAAGCACGGACCTATTCAATGCTTATGTTAATAACCTAGAATTTAGCTGTAGCAATGTGGTGTCATAACTTGGGATTTGTTTACTTAATGTAATTAGATTTAATTTGATTAGCTTCGCAACAATTGGACTTCCTGTTATATCCTGTTATTTAAATATTTAAGTTAGAGTTGATTAATTAACTCTTACTGTGCAAGATGACCCTTATTTCAGTAATTCTATATCACGTTAAATAGTCATTGTCTGCACTAAAGTATTATCGTCATCCCTCATTTCTCATCTTAATGGCGAATCGCCATGGCATGAGACAGCGAGTTATAGCTCTAGTTGAGGCTGGATATGGGGCTAGATCTGCTGGCCGTTTGGTCGGTATTCCTGGAAGTACAGCCGAGAGGTGAGTTCATCGTTACCAAAATTCAGGGGAGGTCGAAAACCGCCCTATTCCTGGGCGTCCGCGGATTTCTTCATTGGAAGAGGATGCTCTCTTATTCGAGACAGTTCGACGGACCCCTTTCGGACTGCTAACGAAATAAGAGCAGCATCTAACTTTCCCGGTTCTTCATAGACTGTGATCAGCAGGTTGAGGAACCGCGGTATTAGGAGCCGGAGGGCTGCGAAAATGGAAATATTGGGGGAAGCACAAGCTGTCAACCATCTTGCCTTCGCTACCAATCGAGTGGATTTCGATTGGAGAAATGTATGATGGTATGTGGACAAGATTTTAAGTTAACGGGTCTTTTTCTGTTTTTTTTTTATGATTTTTGTTTCAGGAAGAATACTTTTAACTTCCAAGTAAGATTTATTTATTTTTTGACGAGGTTCAGCCCACTTGTAGACCAAAAAATTGGGCATAAATTATTCCATATTTTTCGACAAGTTATACAGTCGAGGAACTCTGAACAAATTAATTACACCTGAATAAAAAAAAAAAGAGTTCTACCTGGGATCGAACACGAAACGCTTCGGTTATACGGTGGAACCGACACGCTACTATATGAGCTACCGAGACAAGACAATGACAGCCGCAGTCCAGAATGTAGATCCGATAGCAGGCATTTGCCATTCGGTACAGAGAAGCAATGATATTTTGTTACCCGAGCTATGTTGTGAAATCGTGGCCTTAAATGGCTGTCTTCTTCGTGATCCTTATTCTGGTCCTTGTCCTTGTGGTCCTTGTAACAAATTCTTGTTCTATTTGTCATGGTACTTATCGCTATACGTCGATATCGAGTGAACCGCGCTGTAGAACTTTAACTTCCGACAACCAAGAATCGTCTCATTCTTTTTAAGGGTAACTGTACATTGTGGAGTACGTCTCCGTGGTTTTTAGTATCAGAAAACATTTCCATGGTTTTTATTTTTACAGTACGACAATATGTATATTGTGCAGTACGTCTCCGTGGTTTTTAGTATCAGAAAACATTTCCATGGTTTTTATTTTTACAGTATGACAATATGTACATTGTACAGTACCTCTCCGTGGTTTTTAGTATCAGAAAACATTTCCATGGTTTTTATTTTTACAGTATGACAATATGTACATTGTACAGTACGTCTCCGTGGTTTTTAGTATCAGAAAACATTTCCATGGTTTTTTATTTTTACAGTATGACAATATGTACATTGTACAGTACGTCTCCGTGGTTTTTAGTATCAGAAAACATTTCCATGGTTTTTTTATTTTTACAGTATGACAATATGTACATTGTACAGTACGTCTCCGTGGTTTTTAGTATCAGAAAACATTTCCATGGTTTTTTATTTTTACAGTATGACAATATGTATATTGTGCAGTACGTCTCCGTGGTTTTTAGTATCAGAAAACATTTCCATGGTTTTTTATTTTTACAGTATGACAATATGTATATTGTACAGTACGTCTCCGTGGTTTTTAGTATCAGAAAACATTTCCATGGTTTTTTATTTTTACAGTATGACAATATGTATATTGTGCAGTACGTCTCCGTGGTTTTTAGTATCAGAAAACATTTCCATGGTTTTTATTTTTACAGTATGACAATATGTATATTGTACAGTACGTTTCCGTGGTTTTTAGTATCAGAAAACATTTACATGGTTTTTTATTTTTACAGTATGACAATATGTATATTGTACAGTACGTCTCCGTGGTTTTTAGTATCAGAAAACATTTCCATGGTTTTTTATTTTTACAGTATGACAATATGTATATTGTACAGATTGTACAGTACGTCTCCGTGGTTTTTAGTATCAGAAAACATTTCCATGGTTTTTTATTTTTACAGCATGACAATATGTATATTGTACAGATTGTACAGTACGTCTCCGTGGTTTTTAGTATCTGAAAACATTTCCATGGTTTTTATTTTGATAGCATCGCATTTTCATTAAATTCAAGTTCCACGACCTGGTACGATTCCCTTGTCAGATATTTTGCAATACTATAAAAATAAAAACCACGAAGATTTTTGCGTTGCTATAAAAATAAAATACTTCGTGATATTATAAAAATATAACACATAGAAATGTTTTGCGATGTTATAGAATTAAAACTCATTTTTGTGTAGTTTCGTATTATACTCTCCGTTAACTCAATAAAACATCAAATGTAGTTTTGCTCATTCTAAAGTAATTAAAAATTTATCATCGTACATTCTCAACTAATGATACAGTAAGTGAAACTGGCTCTCATTTTTGTTTTCTATAATAGGATGAACCCAAAAAATCTGTTCCGACAACGCCTCCGCCTTCTACGACGTAATGAAACCACAACAGTGGTTCCTCTTCGAAATCCATTTTGGTACTAGGCTTGCGATGTGGTGTGGTTGTCTGTGGTCGATATGGACTTCAAAGTTGTGGTCCATATGAGTTCAGCCGACCACAAAAAAGAAGTCCGCGTGTGGTCGGTCCGCCGACAGCACAACCACACAACTGCAAAATAATCGCAAAGTTGTGGTCCGTGTGAGTTAAGCCACAGTCTAGTATATACAGTCACGAAGCTTGAGTTGTGAGGGTGCTAGGAACAATAGACTGTGCAGGTACTATTTCTCATTGTCTGTAACGAGGCGATAGTTGCGATCCTAGTGGTTAGCAACTATCTATGGATGCATATTTACTACATATTCAGCTTCGTGACTGTATTTACCAGCGCCGGGCATGAGAGCGGCTCCATATAGCCGGCCAGAGCTGCTCTCTCTCCGAAAGGCACTGCAATTCCAAGCCGGAGCAGAACGCTCACGCAGTGGCGGACTCACATTACAGCTACCTTCCCTGCATTGATATACAGTGCGATCGAGAAGTCTCTCCGCAGTGCTTATGTAGCCGAGAATCCACTAGGCAGAGAATTCAAGTGGAAGCACTGGCCGCTAAGCATGTGATTGACTTGGGGTGTGAAGTTGTCAAACCGGAATGAATCGGGGAGTGCCAACTTTCTACAGGATTGTATTCTGGAGTTAGTAGAACTAATAGAGCTGCGGAGGGACTTTTCGATGGGAAAAACGTAATACGGCGAACGCAAAGCTCCGCCCACGTCCCCTTTCCACTTTTCCCCTACAAGCTCACCACACACCCTAGCGGGAAAGAGTGGAAATAGGGGTTTAGGGTGGGGTAACATCTAGTGTAGGAAAGTGGAACAAAAAGAGTAACGACATCTACGAAGCAAAAGAGGAACTTCGTCCTGTCACTCTCCTCTCTCTCTCTCTCTCTCTCTCTCTCTCTCCAGCCTCTCCTTCTCTGTTCCTTGCTTAATGTCTCTCTCTCTCTTTTTTTTTCTTACGACTTCGCAGGAGGGGAAATTCGACCCGAGAAAGTTCGTAACTAAACCTAAACGCACGCTTTTTGTCCACGCTTTAGACCTCTCGGCTACCGAGGCGAGTTGGGGGTAGAAGGGAAAATGAATCTATTTATGTTTAAGGGAACTGCCACAACGTATTGTAGAAGGGGACAATGACCGAATAGCGTGGGTAGAAACTGGTGGGCTTGTGAATGTCGCTTGGTAGGGGTTGACTACGGGGTGGCTTCATTGTGTCCGTGTCCAACTTCGTGTACAGACGTAACAACGTGTAATAATGATCCGTACCGAAGACGTGTACTTATTACGAGTGTCCAACCTGTGGGAAAAAGAAATACTATTGTGTTACTTCGAGGACGTGCAAAGTTAACAGGTGAGTGTTGTTTAATGAAAACCACATTACATTGTGTTGTGTTGTGTCAGTACATGTTGTGGACAGTTGTCTAATGCGTATTACATAGTGGTAGGCAGTGATCCATCGAAGCGGGACAGATAGTAGAGAGAGACAGTAGAGAGAGAGAGCATGCCATCGAGGTGCCGAGCGGCCCGGGTGGGGATAACTTCCCCTACTGGCGTTCGCCGTAATACGTTTTTGCCAGATATTACATCAATCCATTGTACACAGGGGCGGATGCAAGGCGGGGGGATTAAGGGGATATATCCCCTCCCGAAATTTTAAGAAAAATACGAAACAAAAAACAAAAATAATATTAATTTTAATTCGTGAATGTATATAGGAATTAGAGAGTTTTCCACGTAAATTCTTTTCGCTAAAATGTTAAATTCCAAGAACTGCAGGGAGACAAACACAGCGTTCTTACTTCAAGACAGAGAGTCATGAAGAGTATTTCAGGCTTTTAATTTTCCTTCTCTTCTTGGACTATTTCATTAGTCAGCTCAAGGACAGATTTTTAAGTCATAAGGGAATCCTAAAGTCCATACAAACTTTTCTGCCTAAAAACATAGTGCGAGCACAGATGAAGATTTAGAAACTGCTGTTGAGGCTGTAGTGGTCAGTGGGCCAATGATGTTGATGCATCACCAGAGTCTTCCTTCAATGAATTGAAGATGTGGAGAAGAAATTTCCTTGATCAGAAAAATCTTCACCTAATAACTACTGATTTTATACCATCTTAGAACAGGTGCAATGAAATTGTTTTTCCCTGCACTCACAAGGCGCTGAAACTTTTCTGCACATTGCCTGTAACTACAGCAACACCAGAACGGTCGTTCTCAACATTGCGGTATTTGAAGACTTACTTGAGGAGCACGATGGGAGCAGACAGATTAAATGGACTGGCCTTGATGTATATACATAAAAATGTAGAAGTAAAAGCTCATGAAGTACTGGATGAAATGTCTAAGAAGATTCGTCGCCTTCTTCTGTAAATGTCATTCTTTTTGTATTGCAGTCATTGTAAATGTTAAAATAAAAAAAAATATGGTTTATTTAACAACGCTCGCAATTACCGAGGTTATATCAGCGTCGCCGGTGTGCCGGAATTTTTTCCCTCAGACTTCTTTTACATGCCAGTAAATCGACTGATATGAGGCCTGTCACATTTAAACACACTTAAATGCCATCGAGTTGGTTTGGGTTAGAACCCGCAACTTCGAGCACAGAAGTCAGGCCAACTTCTAAATGTTTGTGACTCGGAAACAAATTGTGAGTATATAAACTTATTTCTCATTACTCCATTTTTACTATCTCCTCAAATCCCTCCCCGAAAAAAAATCCTGCATCCGCCCCTGATTGTACAGTACAGACTTTATAACACTCTTATTAATTTAAGTAAATAAACTTCGCTCTATGCACACACACAAATTATTAAACTTATTTACACAATCTCTATGCACAGTACTTTAACAATTACATAATGGTATTACTAATATAATCATATGTAATAAAGGATTTCAATCAGAAACACAAGAAGAAATTTAATAATAAATATTCTCTTACACTTTTCTTTTGCAAGAATAAACTACTGCAACAAAATCATACTGACTTATGAGGTCGTTTCACTTACAGAAGTCGTTCAATGTTTAAAACATATGAATTAGCCATGTTCAATCTCAAAATATAATTTAGGTTTTCGCCAGGCGAGTGCACCTTCAAAGTTCGTCATCCTACTGCATACCGTAGTCATCCACTGCAATGACAGTGAGTGACGTACAGTATGCTTGCGTCACACCACTCGGGAGAAATGCTCTTCAAAGTAAACAGCGCTCATTTCTCAGAATCACGTAATGTGCCCAGCCCTGTACTAGACTGTGGTTAAGCCTAAGAAAAGGGAGGTAAAATGTCCACCATCCTGCCGGTAATCGAACCAAAGTCCGACGTAATTCCGCTTGTGTCATGACTGACTGATGTACAGTGCGATACGTTAATGAAAGCAATGGCATTGGCTTTGATAGGCGGGAAAGAGGCCGGTTGCAAAGTGCGTGCTGTGCACAGTTTTAGCCGCACTCGCGGAAGCCCAAGGGCCGTCAAGGGCCGTGCGAGGTGTCACGCATGCAGGTGGTATAAATAACAATGGCCTACTATCGCATCACGTGGCCGGCGCCGCTGGGTCGACCGCAGCATGACAGTCGCGTGTGCCCAGACGCACTGGAGTACGTGCGGGGTGCCACAAGCTGCCCTTGCAACCTCTGGGTCCTAGGGCGGTGATTACTAGGCCGGAGGTTTGCAATATGTGGGGCACAACTCCTTGATAAGAGTGTGTCACGAAGAACAAATTGTTAAATAAATATGCCTGAGTGAAGTTGTCAAAACCCGAAAAAATCGGTGCCTTGATGCGAGTCTCGGCATCACTTCATTTCACCCTTTTGATTTGATTACATGGTTGGGTTTTTCCGAGGTTTTCCCCAGCCAAAAAGCAAATGCCGGGTAATCTTTTGGCGAATCCTTGGACCTCACCTCATCATTGTAGAAAATTACTGAATTGTAAAACTGTAAAAATGGTAAAATATTGTAAAAATTGTAATTGTAATGTTGTAAAATTTTGACTTGCTCCACATCTTAAAGCTTCATTGCTCATGTAAGATCTGTGGAATATAATGAATGAATGAATGATAAACACTGTATGTCAAGAGAATGAAAGTGAAAAGACAGATAAGGGAGAAAATGAAGAGTAAGAAACTAGGAAAGGATGAAAGACGGAAAAAACATAAGGAAGCAAATAAGAAATAAAAATAGAAAGTAATGTAATGCGATAATGAAAGAAACGGAATAAAAAATGAATAAAAGAAAATAAATAGTAATAGTTTCACAAGCACAGCTCTGAGCCATGGTACCTACTTCGGTCCAAGGTTATACAATAAAATAATTCATAAATATCCAGATTTGCAAAATTTTAGTATCAGGAATTTCAAAAATAGCGTTAGGAATTTAATTTTTAAAGAATATATATTGATTTAATATGTATATGTGTTTGTATGACTTAAATTGTTAAAATTGAAATTGTATTTTTAAATTTAATTTAATCCTGTAATTTTTTTTTCTTGACCCAGTTTGTGTCAAAAAATTATCTTTGTGTTTAGATATCTCCCTGAGCACGAGTTTTTTACTCCTTCAGGGAAGAACTAAGATTGTATTTCTGTCAATGTTATTTTATTAACAATAAACAACAATAAACAACAATTAATTACACAGAAACAAAATGAGGTAGGGAAGAAGGATGAAAGAAAAGTAAAGAAAGCGAAAATAGAAAGAAAAGAAAAATGAATAAAAAGGAAACAAAAAAATTAGGAATAAATAAGATGAAGTAATAATGACGAAGAGAAGTCTAAGAAATTTATAAAAACAGCAAGGAGAAATGAGAAATAAAATGAAAAAAGAATGAAAAAGGAAAACAATTACAACAGAGAAATAAAGAACCGAAGGGATGGGATAAAAGATTTATACATGCGGAAGGAAATAAAAGAAGAATATGTGGTAGTAGTGGTACTGGTGCAGTAGTAGTAGCAGTGGTGGTGGTGGTGGTGGTAGTAGTAGTAGTAGTAGTAGTAGTAGTAGTAATAGTAGTAGTAGTAGTAGTAATAGTAGTAGTAGTAGTAATAGTAGCAGTAGTATTAGTAGTAGCAGTATTAGTAGCAGTAGTAGCAGTAGTAGCAGTATTAGTAGCAGTAGCAGTAGTAGTAGCAGCAGCAGTGGTGGTAGTAGTAGCAGTGGAGGTGGTAGTGGTGGTAGTAGTAGCAGTAGTAGCAGTAGCAGTAGTAGTAGCAGCAGCAGTGGTGGTGGTGGTAGTAGTAGCAGTGGAGGTGGTAGTGGTGGTAGTAGTAGTAATAGTAGCAGTAGCATTAGTAGCAGTAGTAGTAGTAATAGTGGTGGTTGGGTAATAGTAGCAGTGATGGTAGTAGTAGTAATAGTAGTAGCAGTAGTATTAGTAGCAGTAGTAGTAGAGCAGTAGTAGTAGCAGTAGTAGTAGTAGTAGCAGCAGTAATAGTAGTAGTAGCAGCAGCAGTGGTGGTAGTAGTAGCAGTAGTAGTAGTAATAGTAGCAGCAGTAGTAGTAGTAGTAGCAGCAGCAGCGGTGGTGGTAGTAGTAGCAGTGGAAGTGGTGGTGGTGGTGGTAGTAGTAGCAGTAGTAGTAGTAGTAGTAGTAGTAGTAGTAGTAGTAGTAGTAGTAGCAGTGGTGGTAGTAGTAGCAGTGGAGGTGGTGGTGGTAGTAGTAGCAGTAGTAATAGTAATAGTAGCAGCAGCAGTAGTAGTAGTAGTAGTAGTAGTAGTAGCAGCAGCAGCAGCGGTGGTGGTAGTAGTAGCAGTGGAGGTGGTGGTGGTGGTAGTAGTAGCAGTAGTAGTAGTAGTAGTAGCAGTAGTAGTAGTAGCAGTAGTAGTAGTAGCAGTAGTAGTAGCAGTAGTAGTAGCAGTAGTAGTAGCAGTAGTAGTAGTAGTAGCAGCAGTAGTAGTAGTAGTAGCAATAGTAGTAGCAGTAGTAGTAGTAGTAGTAGTAGTAGTAGCAGCAGCAGTACTCTCACTGTACGCGTATTTATTTATTTATTTATTCATTTATTTATTTATTTATTTACTTTTTCTATAGTTCTACATATTATTTCGGTATTTCGGCTTTTCTGATTAGCCACTTTTGTACTACATCACTGAGAGACGGTCGATAGATAAGGGAACAATGGAGAAATGGTTGAAGAGTATTTGAAAATATTGTGCCACAAGCGCTTGTTTTCATCAAAATATCAGGGGATAAACTCCATTGCGTTTAATCAACATCTAACTAACTGCACTGAGAGAGAAGAAAAAAGAAAATAACTTACAGTGCCCGGATTTACGTAACTTTATGTAATTCCTTTTTTTTTCAGCTTAATGCCTCTTATAAACTCATTTAAACACTGTCGGACATAAAACAGACGAATCATCTACTTTATCCTGTGTTCTCTTAACCTTCACTCTTCTCGGACAGAGTGAGAAAGAGGGACTAGGCGATAAAAACATCCCAGCTGGATGGCAACACGCATTTCCGGAGTTTATTATGCGCTTAAATTCAGCCCGCATACCGGTTGTCTTTCTTATCGCTTCTCACAAATATTTTAACTTAAGCACACTTACGAAGAACAAAACTGCAAATTTAATGCCTGATCGTCCATTGTTTCCTGTTCACGAGAAACAAAAGACGGGTTAATGGTTAATATCAGTTTGTACCGTGCATGCAGATTGGAATGAAATAAAAGTTAAGCCACAAAGATTTTGCGTGAAAACAAGATCGACAAACCACTGTTGTGTAAATTAAAATTTTACATAAAGAATACAAAGTAAGTAATTTAACTATTACTTTTAGTACTTTATTAATGAGGCTGTATCAACTACTAAGCTATTGAAAGTGGATGAAATTGTTGATAGTGAGATGGTATTTGGCAAGATGAAGCCAAAGGATATTCATCTTAGTTACGAAAACCTTTATTTAATTAAAGAACAGTACCCTACTACATGATTAGACTGCTGAAGTTGAAGTTGTAAAATTGTAGGCATAGTTTATGAATTTTCGCCCTCTGTAACAAAAGAGCCCAAGCAGGACTTAAATCCACTCCGATCGCAGCTCCGTATCGGTAGGTAAACCTGCTACTGTCTGAGCCACGCCGGTGGCCTAACTACTATTTTAGGCAACCTTGTGTCAACTGAATTATGTGCAATCACCGATACACTTTTCCCTTTGAAAAGCCTCAAACCTCCCATAATCTTTACGCGCCTATGTCAAAACGATGACCTTAGTTATAAGTAGGGACCGGATTTTTATGTAATATCAAGGCGTGAAATATGTACATATTTATGTAAGAAAAATAAGCTGAATATGTACCAAAATATGTAAAATCATGAAATATTTAATATCAATATCTGCGCTGGTTTGTATTGTTAAGCCTAGATATTTGTAGTCTGGTACAATTTTTAATTTTCTGTTCTTCATGACGATTTCTACTGTTTGTGCTGCTCTTCCGCCGTTTCTGAGTGTATCATCATTTCTGTCTTGTTCACATTTATATCAAATTTGTTTTCATTGCACAATTTTACCGTGATGTTTATTGTTTCTTGCAACTTTGTAAGGTCCGCTTATGCGTATGAGATTATTCCCTTCTTGATTTTTACAATTCAGAGTAGTTGCATGAGAAAGGTTGCCTTTTGTTCATTCATATTTACGGTGGGCGGTAAGGGGTGAGTGCCTCTTTTACTTCCTGGAACTTAGATGTTATGTTTCTTCCTGAAATATATCCTTTCTCGGGTAGGTTAAAAGGCTTATTTCAAATTGCGAACTTCCCCAGCAGCAGTATTCTTTTTCCTTTTAAAGAAGTAAAAATGAATAAAACCTCCAAATATGTAAATTTATGTAATACCAAGCCATAATATGTAATGTGGGGTAAATAATGTAAAAATATGTAGTATTAAATTTTAATATATTAATGATAATTACAAGACTCACAAAGATTTGTTATTTATATACGGTTATGTAATTACATAAAAATCCGGTCCCTAGTTATGAGAAATAGAACTACATGTTTCATACGTTTCTAAACAATTTACTCGTACGAGTAGTTTAGTTACCATGTTAGGTAAGATATTACTGTTTACCCACCGCACGTACGTAAATGATTCATACACTTTTAATTTTTCATGCCAAGATAAGTTGTATGCCTACAGCTCCTGCATTTGTAATTAGTGTCATTTGAAAGGCAAACACCGAAAGTTTTACATACTCTAAAAATGCCCAATGCTACCTCCATTTGTCACTCATGTTACTTCCAAATGTCCAGTCTGTAAAGCCTGGTTCAGACGGGGATAGTTTATAGAAGTCAAGTGCTTTCCTTCAACTTTTCCTGTCTGACATGTCAAGTTGTGACTTGACGGTCAAGCAGAATTTCAGTTGCCGACTCGACAACTGTTGTGCCCACTTTCTCGTCACATCATATTATTTTTCCTTGGAATAACACAAATTTTTCCTTGTTTCGGGCCTACAATTTATTATCGATTTATTAAATTTCTGACTTTTTGTCAATACTGATTCATTACAGCCTACATCTCTCTTTTATGTTTTCATTTCTTTCATTTCTATTGCCAATGAGTTGCGTATTCCTATTTTATAACTGTCGCTCACGTGAATCATTACCAATAATTACAGTATAAGTTAAACTGTTCATGTATATTTATGTGAAGAAAATGTTTTGATGGGAATCTAGCCTGTGTACTTTCCTATAGCTCATAATAAATAAATAAATAAAAATGAATACAGGGTGATTCACGAGGATTTACCGCCACTTACGGAGCTTATTTCCGAAAACATTCTGAGCAAAAAATGTCATATAAATTCGTGTACTAATTTCAAATTTTCAGTGTTACACTAATTTGAAGTTGTTAGAAAAATACCTTTTTTTTAGTTTTAATGCAAAACGAGTATTACCGATAAAGAATGAACTATTCAGGAGTATCATTTCTTTAATTGCTCGAGATGGATTAGATACCTTCAAACAATATAGGCTTTGGTTTAGGACGGGATTCGTCTGTATAGCCACAGGGAACATTTTGCAATATTTTGCAAAATGCCTGTTACTATTTATGTGTATACACATTACTTACTTACAAATGGCTTTTAAGGAACCCGAAGGTTCATTGCCGCCCTCACATAAGCCCGCCATCGGTCCCTATCCTGTGCAAGATTAATCCAGTCTCTATCATCATATCCCACCTCCCTCAAATCCATTTTAATATTATCCCCCCATCTACGTCTCGGCCTCCCTAAAGTCTTTTTCCCTCCGGTCTCCCAACTAACACTCTATATGCATTTCTGGATACGTCCATACGTGCTACATGCCCTGCCCATCTCAAACGTCTGGATTTAATGTTCCTAATTATGTCAGGTGAAGAATACAATGCGTGCAGTTTTGCGTTGTGTAACTTTCTCCATTCTCCTGTAACTTCATCCCGCTTAGCCCCAAATATTTGCCTAAGCACATTATTCTCAAACACCCTTAACCTATGTTCCTCTCTCAGAGTGAGAGTCCAAGTTTCACAACCATACAGAACAACCGGTAATATAACTGTTTTATACATTCTAACTTTCAGATTTTTGGACAGCAGACTGGATGATAAGAGCTTCTCAACCGAATAATAACACGCATTTCCCATATTTATTCTGCGTTTAATTTCCTCCCGAGTGTCATTTATATTGGTTACTGTTGCTCCAAGATATTTGAATTTTTCCACCTCTTCGAAGGATAAATCTCCAATTTTTATATTTCCATTTCGTACAATATTCTGGTCACGAGACATAATCATATACTTTGTCTTTTCGGGATTTACTTCCAAACCGGTCGCTTTACTTGCTTCAAGTAAAATTTCCGTGTTTTCCCTAATCGTTTGTGGATTTTCTCCTAACATATTCACGTCATCCGCATAGACAAGAAGCTGATGTAACCCGTTCAATTCCAAACCCTGCCTGTTATCCTGAACTTTCCTAATGGTATATTCTAAAGCGAAGTTAAAAAGTAAAGGTGATAGTGCATCTCCCTGCTTTAGCCCGCAGTGAATTGGAAAAGCATCAGATAGAAACTGACCTATACGCACTCTGCTGTATGTTTCACTGAGACACATTTTAATTAATCGAACTAGTTTCTTGGGAATACCAAATTCAATAAGAATATCATATAATACTTCCCTCTTAACCGAGTCATATGCCTTTTTGAAATCTATGAACTAAAAAAATGAAAAAGCTCTGATAGATAGAATTATATAGGCTATTTTTACTATTATTTTGCATGCGATAAGGAGCAACTTCCCTTAAACCAAATAACTTCAAGTTTGGAGAAAACGTCGGAAAGAACCCAACCAGGCAATCAGCCACGAGTCAAACGAACACACACTCAAGTAATTTGCATTTTTTTTTCCAGAATCTTAATATGCCAAGCCGTTGACTACAACTTGGTAACCAATTGACTGTGTTAACAATCTTAAAAAAAACCTAGACAGCGATGCGGGAGACAAATGAACTCTGTTTCTTCCGTCTCCAGGACAAGCTTTTTCTGACACCGATAAAAAATGAGATACTATTTGTAACATGGGGTGACGCATGGAGAACTGCAATGCCTCCTGAAACGAATACGGAAATAACTGGCGACACAGAGCCAGGAAGGGGGGACAATCCGATGATGCACCCAAAATCTTGACCCTGAGGTTAGTCTGTGTCATTTCCCTTAACACATCAATACATCGTGCTACGAGAACAACCATTCAACAGTACAGATATGCATACGATATCATAAAATATAATTTATATTTTAAGAGAGGTATAAATATAGCATAGAAGGAAAAATCGTTTAATATGTTATTTAATTAAAATTATATTTAAATAATTAAAATACGATCATTTTGGTCCAGAGAACACTCATTTGGTGCAAGGATAATTCCTTTAACATGTTTCTTAATTGTTGTTATTTACTTACTTACTTACAAATGGCTTTTAAGGAACCCGAAGGTTCATTGCCGCCCTCACATTTAAGTCCGCCAGCGGTCCCTATCCTGTGCAAGATTAATCCAGTCTCTATCATCATACCCCACCTCCCTCAAATCCATTTTAATATTATCCTCCCATCTACGTCTCGGCCTCCCTAAAGGTCTTTTTCCCTCCGGTCTCCCAACTAACACTCTATATGCATTTCTGGATTCGTCCATACGTGCTACATGCCCTGCCCATCTCAAACGTCTGGATTTTATGTTCCTAATTATGTCAGGTGAAGAATACAATGCGTGCAGTTCTGTGTTGTGTAACTTTCTCCATTCTCCTGTAACTTCATCCCGCTTAGCCCCAAATATTTTCCTAAGCACCTTATTCTCAAACACCCTTAACCTATGTTCCTCTCTCAGAGTGAGAGTCCAAGTTTCACAACCATACAGAACAACCGGTAATATAACTGTTTTATTAAATTCTAACTTTCAGATTTTTGGACAGCAGACTGGATGATAAGAGCTTCTCAACCGAATAATAACACGCATTTCCCATATTTATTCTGCGTTTAATTTCCTCCCGAGTGTCATTTATATTTGTTACTGTTGCTCCAAGACATATGAAATTTTCCACCTCTTCGAAGGATAAATCTCCAATTTTTATATTTCCATTTCGTACAATATTCTGGTCACGAGACATAATCATATACTTTGTCTTTTCGGGATTTACTTCCAAACCGATCGCTTTACTTGCTTCGAGTAAAATTTTCGTGTTTTCCCTAATCGTTTGTGGATTTTCTCCTAACATATTCACGTCATCCGCATAGACAAGAAGCTGATGTAACCCGTTCAATTCCAAACCCTGCCTGTTATCCTGAACTTTCCTAATGGCATATTCTAGAGCGAAGTTAAAAAGTAAAGGTGATAGTGCATCTCCCTGCTTTAGTCCGCAGTGAATTGGAAAAGCATCAGATAGAAACTGATCTATACGGACTCTGCTGTATGTTTCACTGAGACACATTTTAATTCATCGTTGTTATTATTTGCAAATAATTAAAATAGGATCATTTGATTCAGGAAACATCCGTTTATGGTGCAAGGATAATTCGTTTAACATTAACATTTTTCTAAATTAGTCTTGAATGCATAATTTAATAAATCTCTCCAAATTAATGTCAATATAGAGTGGATTGTGTACGAAGATAATTTTTTATGTTGGCCTCACTGTGCATCCTTTCTTACTTTGTTAAGTTTATTTATACACGCTTTAACATTTGTGTTTATGTCGCGTGTTTAAAATGTGTGGCCGTTTTTACTTTTGTTGAGTTCCTGTTTCTATAGTGTGTGTTTAAATTTGCGCGCGCACCATGTAGAAGTTTCGCTAGCGCTATTTCCGAGATTTAGCGGCAAAAAAAACAAGTCTCAGCTCTGAAGTAAAAAGAAAAAACTTTGGACTTCTTTTCCTAAACTATAGGCCTACTTTAATGGCCGTTTTGAACTTGTCAAACTAGGCTAGTCAGTTTTCGGTGTTATTTGTAAGACGTGTGGTACAAAATATATAGTCTACTGTATGTATAGTTTTGTGTTTAATATCAGAGTTTCTCTGTTTCATCCTGCTCCTATGACACCGGTACAATTTGTTTTCGTAAATGATCGGTTATCCGAAAAATCAATTATCCGCCCTTTCCCAATTGTTTCGGATAGTCGATGCTCTACTGCATTCCTGTTACAGACTGAGAGAATGTAACATTACGATGTCTAGCAACTGTTGATTCAATTCAATTCAATTTATTTGGCCATTAGACACACAGTTTTAGGCTTCGTCAGAATACATTGAAAAACATATAAATACATTTTTAAAAACACTAATAAAAGACACAGTAAAATTTAAATAATACAATGAAAACCTGAAATAATTTGAAACTTTTAAATTAAAGAAAACTAACTAAATTGCAATTAAACTTATTTATTAAAATACAATTTCATACAAATTTGTGTTGAAAAACTCAGCAACAGAATAAAAAGGATTATTTAATAACCAATTGTAAAATCTAGTTTTGAAGCTATTGATTGGTAATTTATAATATTGACTGGGGAGCTTATTATATAATTTCATCCCCATAATTGAAAAGTTTATGTTGCTCTTATGTAATCTACAATATGGAATATTAATTTGTTCACTATTTCTAATTTCATGACCATGTATATTGGCCAATAATGAGTAATTGTCGATATTTTGTCGAGTGTAAAGTACTAGATCATATATATACAAATTTGTGATTATTAAAATCCGTGATTGTCTGAAAAGTGGCCGACAATATTCCAGATAGTTTGATTTACATAAAATTCTATTGGGTTTCTTTTGTAAAATCAAGACGCTTCTAATTTTGGTTCTATTTCCCCAGAAAATTAGGGCATATCGGATTATCGACTGAAAGAAAGAAAAGTAGGCACATCTTAAATAATTTTGAGAAACGCAAGTCGTTAATTTCTTTAACAAATATAAAACTCTTGATAGCATGCTTCTCTTTGGATTTTTGTTTCAACATCTTTTGTCTTACATTTACCTAAATTCTCGAAAAAAAAAAAAAATTTAAATATCTCTTTTGGAGTTGCTGTTCTTTTATTTAGTTAAACGCATGAACCCAGGAAAGAGGACAGTTCTGTTTTTATAGGGTATCAAAAACTGGATCATTTTCTGGTTACCATACTCACGTTATATAACAATATCAAACAACTTTCGTTACCGGTCAACTAGCGCACACTTTAAATAGCACGACGAAACCGGACTGGACTAGATAACAATAGCCAACGATGATGCACACGCGCAGTTGTGAAAGTTGATGAACATCCCAAAGTTAATTAGAAGTTACATTCACACATAGCAACGAAAATTATTTTGTCAACAAACGCTTTTAATTTGTTAATAAACACCTAAAAATGTACACGAATCTAATAAAACTAGTTGCTTACGTTCATTAAACATGGAAACGTCAGCATATGTTAGTATTACGCTATGTCCGTAACGAAATTAAGTATTTAGGTTACTGGAACTAACAATAGTTACACGACTGCGCACAGTGGAGCTTCGATTAACGTAGTTTTCGACTACCGTTATTTCTATTAACCATCGTTTGGTATTTAATAATATCACATTCGATTATCAACAGTAATCTCACTAGACGTTTTGATTTATCCAGAGAAAATCAAAACTCGGGTGGGATTTAATTGACTATTAGACGATTAGAAGAAAGTATGTAAAGATTAGAAGAAATAAAGTACTCTAATACAATAAAATATTAATTGACTTACTAAAATACTAAACTGTCTTGAAAATATATTATTGTACCATCTCATCATTACAAATATTCAGCTAGATGGCAGTAGTGTATTATGATGAGCTGTTCTCTTGTTACCAGTTATGCCAACTATACAATGTTTATTGAACTCTAACGATGATTACTAGTCAAGAAAGCTTTGTTCATTCAGTTTCATTTTTATTAAAACAGTTGCATTCCACTTCAATTATCGACATATTAAACAATCTCTGATATTAAATCATCTTTGACTATCCATAGTGTCATACAGCAGAGGCTATAATCCTAGATCATATATACCCAGATCGCTCTGCGTTATAGGCTTTGACGGTAACAACTTTTGTCAGGTTTACTATGCTGCCATCTAGTTATTACATAAGGAGTCACGTCATAACTCCCATTTGAATTGCATATGCGACTGTACTGCCATCTCGTGTTCGTTTACGGCGAACGGCTGGCGATTCTGGCGGTTGTTCTCTTCAAAGTGCAAAAGATTTTAACATAGGAATGAGCAATCTATATTATGTGATCTGGGTTATAATATAACCTTAAAGAGGAACACAACACAATATATATTCAAATGAACATACTCGTCCTTCAAAGCAACAATGCAATAGTTTTTACTTCCAGCTCGCCACCGTTTTCACAGGAGAGCGTTTCATTTGAAATAGTATGACGTCACTTTGCGAAGAGGTCGCGTAGCTGTAGCAGTAAGGCATGTGTCACAGTGAGTTTCTTCCTCATCTGTGCAGTCGTTAAAATGCCTCAATGTGGGGTTTATGGATGTTACACTATTTCTGGAAATAAAGGCAAAAACAGAAAGGAGAGAAAATTCTTCTACTCATTTCCTAAAAGAGATCGCTCTCCAATGCGGCACTCGGCCTGGATGCAGTTTTGCAAGAGAAATCACTTCATCCCAGCATCTAATCCAGTTATTTGCTCTGATCATTTTACACAGTCTGATTACGAAGAATCTGAGGTTATACGGATATTTTTTCGGTGTGGATACACAGAACGGCGCACGGCATAGGAGCACAGTCTAGTATACTCGTATACAGCAGCGAAGCTCAATACGTAGTAAATATGCAAACATTAAATAGTTGCTCACCACTAGGATCGCTAATATCGCCTCATTACAGGCAATGCAAAATAATACCGTCACAGTCTATTGCTTCTAGCACCCTCAAAACTCAAGCTTCGTGACTGTATATAGTAGACTGTGATAGGAGTCTGAATCCCGCGTATGGCATGTTGTCGCTGTGTTCTTTAGTGAAGAGCCGGTACAGTGCTGACTCCAAGTTCCATAAGTCCTGTAATGTATCTCATGTAGTATCAGGTAGAAAAATCCCAGAAAATGCGCTAAGGACAAACCTCGAGACAGGCATGGAGACCGTTATTATAAAATAAGCAAAGCAATTTCTGTAATCATCTTTATACAATACCATTCACTCTACGTCCTCAGTTTTTGTCTGCGAAAATTAGCAATCTGTAATTTTCTTCTAAGATCGAACATTAATCAACCTTCACTTTCTTACGTAACCGATACTCTTCATCCTGCACAGGCGCTATCACTTTGGGGTGTGGGAATTACGTCTAGAACATAAATTTTGTAAGCCCTTGAAACCAGCGATCGTGACATCACAACTCGACTTGACCGGATACGAGATAGTGGAAACAAGAAGCAAGAAATAAATGTTGATGTGGAAAACAACAGTTCGTGACGTCAATTCAGATTTGTAGAATATGAAATATACCGCCGACGTGCATTTTGTTTGTGCATATCAAGGCTAGGACGAGTTGTTCTTTTATTGTAATTGTCGCCTCGCTAACGACGAAGCGGACAAGTGAAGCTATAAAATGACACGTAGATCTACAGTACATATGCACTTGTTGCAACTAACATAGTACAACATGTATAATCTATACGTACTTAGTAACACATGACGACGAATGATATTGGAAACAAACGTGACAACGATGATGGGAGCATCTGCTACAAATAATGATGAAAGATAGATAAAGATAAAGATAGCCTATTGTGTACCATGAAGGGCAAAGGCCTCCTTAAATAAGGGAAAGCTCTATTTGTCTAACGTGATGAGCTAGTTCACGTTAGACGTGATATTTAAGTCTAAGAACTTGAATTCCTTTAACAATGATTCTCGCACTGCCTTTCACAACTTCCTGTCTATGCACAAATGTCCCTCCAGTAGTTTCCACTTTCTTCTGTCTCTTGCCTCTCTGGACCACTGTTGACCTGCCTGTTCTCTGAAGAAGTCTGCCCATCTGCGCCGAGGTCTGCCCTGAAGTCTCCTTCCTATGCGGGGGTCCCACATGGTAGCTCCATCTGTCGCCTGGTAGCCTGGCCACGTGTCCACCCCATTTCCATTTGGATGTAATGGCTGCATGTGTGATGTCCTGTGTATCTGCTAGTTGGTACAGTGTCGCATTTGGGATTTTCTCCTTCAGTGATACGCCCATAATTTTGCGCATCATTTTCCTTTGACACGTTTGTAGTTTGGTCCTGTGTTTCCCTGTTAGCGACCATGTTTGGCACCCATAAAGTAGTACAGGATAAACACAGGTCTCCAGTGCCTGTCTTTTAGTTTTTCTGCTTAAGGTTTTGTCAAGCAGAATGAATTTAAGGGCCCTAAATGCCTTCCAGGACAGGGAGATCCTTCTATTTATTTCCTTTTCTGTTCTGTTCTTGAAAGAGATTAGTTGTCCCAGATAAAAGAAAAGAAAAATAAACTGGACGAAACAACATAGAGAAAGATACATAGAAAGAGATGCTAAAAATACAAAAGAAAAATAAAAGATTAGGAATGAACGAAAAAGCAAGCTGAAATAAGAATAAAGGAAGAGCAAACGAAACAGTGGTAAGGACAGAATAAAGTAAAAATAAAAGAAAAAAAGATAATAAAACCAGTAAACATTAAATATAAATTAACAGAAAAGAATGGTTGATAAGAAGAAGTGGACAAGAAATTAAACACAGAAAACGATTAACCCTTTCTAACCCAAATTAAATTTACAAGCAATCCATGTTGAAACAAATAGCTGTATTAGGACCAATTCAGTGACCAAGTTGCGGGAGTGGCAACATTTGAAACAAAACTATATTGATGAAAATGTATTGAAATAGAAGTTATCCAGCAAAATTTACCTTCATATGTAACACAAAAGTATATAAATGCTATAAAGTTAATTATTGCCATATGGTATCTATAGGTAAGAAAGGGTTAAGAAATAAAGCAAGGAATGGCAAAAAATAAATAATAATAATAATAATAATAATAATAATAATAATAATAATAATAAAGACTGAATGCATGAATTAAAAAAGTAAATGGCACGGATAGGTACCCATTTCGTAACACTTTTGAAATCACTTGGATAACCTAGAAAATTAAAAAGCACACTTGAATACACGATGAGAACACTGTGAAATCTATAATCACACCCTTCTGTCCCAAGTAAAATTCTTTTCTCATTACACTGAAATTTTTGGAAATGAGACAGATTTCAACGCCATTTTCAGTGCCGTAACTTTAATTTTTCGGCGCTACCAATATCTTCAATTATTTTGTCCAGGGTAAACGCTCCTTTTCGATTCTTTCCTTCGCTGTTTTTGTCTTTCAGATGCTGTCACCACTATTAGGCCTACTCCGATGACAAGGAATCCTATCGGGAGAATTTACAAGTCGAGTGAAGATTGTAGACTGCGAACCGTTTGAAACAACGAGCTAGGACAGACTATATATTTTTTTAGTTGGTTATTTAACAACGCTGTATCAACTACTCGGTTATTTAGCGTCGATGGGATTAGTGATAGCGAGATGGTATTTGGCGACATGACGCCGAGGATTCGCCATACATTACCTGCTATTTGCCTTACAGTTAGGGAAACAAAACGGAACAGATGAACAAGCAGAAAGTCATAAACAGAGGGACACATGCACAGATAACGAGAGAGATGAAATACATATGGATTATGGATGGATGGATGGATGGATGGATGGATGGATGGATGGATGGATGGATGGATGGATGGATGGATGGATAAGCAGGCAGGCGAGAAGACAGACAGGCAGGCAGACATGAAATAAAGATAAGATAGAAAAAGATATAAAGACAAATAAAGAAAAAATACTATAAGTCCTTTTATGAATTAACGCAATACCACAGTCTAGTATATACAGTAACGAAGCTTGAGTTTTGAGGGTACTAGGAACAATAGACTGTGCAGGTACTATTTCGCATTGTCTGTAATGAGGCGACAGTAGCGATCCTAGTGGTTAGCAACTATCTATGGATGCATATTTACTACGTAGTGAGCTTCTTGTCTATATACTAAACCAAGCATGTCAATTGATCCCCACAGGAGCAAGCGCGCGCTTTAGAGCCCAGGAGAGCCTGAGCGCTTTACAGCGGAAAGGAAAGAGACAGACGAAAGAGGTGGTATATGCCGCTTGGTGGAGCTATATTCAGGGATGGCCAGCACTGATTCAATAGATAAAGGGAAGAGAACTTATTAAAACTGTATCCATGTTAATTTTTAGATTTGCCTGAGAAGTATAAGTGCATTATAAGAACGTAAGTTTTAATTTTTATGCTTATTTTTCACAAGTTTGATTTTTTATTCAAAAGAAATATTTTCTCAACTTTTCGTATAGAAAAGTTAAATTTTCAGGTATAGGCCTATTTATTTAGTAGCCTTACAGAATGTTTTCGTAAATCTAATTGTGTTGATAGTTGTAACTGTCGTAAAATTAAGTTTACATTTCTCTTATTCATAACATCGACAGAAAAAAAAAAGTTAAAATGTATTTATATTATATTATCTCAAGTAAATAGAAAACTTTAACCCTAATATGCTCATGTAAAATAGGGTTTTATGTGGAAAAAAAAATATATATATTATACCGTATATACGTATTACTGAAGATAATGTATTGAAAATTTTGAACATATTCGCATGGAAACTGTTTGTAAGGAAATGAATTAACAAAGCAACTACTGTTACATCATAAGCAAAAGATACGTGCCCATGTGTTGTAAAAATGTCAGCTCTATAGCTTCAGCAGATTTCGAGAAAATAATTCAATATTCTGATGATGGAAGTTGCTCACAAATATCACCTTAAAAGCATAATACTGTGACAGCTGCACCGGGGTTCGAACCCGTGTCCGACAGGGCGCGCGGCATACGAAACACTGGTACGGGGAGCATCTGCATGCTGAGAGGGCAGAGGGGGTGTATTACGGCAACGCGGCGAGGGGAGGTTGCGCGCGCATCTGCTACTGCCGAGTGAGGAAGGACGCAAACTGCTACGTGTGGAGTGAAGGGGGGGGGACGGACCCTCCCGAATCGTCCAGGAGACCGTCGAAGTGGAGATATCCAGATAATTCGAGAGGACACCCGTAGAAATTTCTCGTAACTATGGTTTAGTTATAAAAGAAGAAACGCGAGTGAACTTGAGCAGTTAGTCATTCATTCAGCCCGTCAGTAAGCCAGTGTTGTTAAAGTCAGTGGAGAGCAAGTCAGTCTTGTGTAGCAGTGAAGCCAGCTTCGAGACCAGAGCGCGACTTGAGTTGTGTCCGTAACTGTGGAGTCTGAAGCCCGGAGTTCGAGTGCAGTGGACCGTAGTTGGGGGACCTGAGTTCGAAGTGCAGCGGATCGTCTCTGAAGGTCTGGAGTTCGAGATTCTGTGAACGCGTGTGACTGAGCTAGAAGAACTAGCCAAGACAAACGAGCTGTGAACTCAGAACTGACAGTTCTGTGTTGTAAATAGTGCTTTGTGAATATTAGTTAAGATTAACAGTTCATTGTTATTCGTAATAGTCCAAGTAAATTGTCATTGTTGTTTGTGGAGTGCAATAACGAACCTGTGTTGCTGTGCGGAGAGCAAATCCCATTGTTGACGGGAGTGAAATTAAATTGTAGAGAGTGAAGAGTTATTGTTGAGATAATAAAATTACATTGTTGTTTAGTTTAAAAGTTACAATACGATAAGAGTTTTGTTATGTAATATTAGTTACACTTAAAACAGATACAGTACCTAGGTAACTTTGCTTTGTACTGTAATATTGTTTTGATTAGTTTATTGATTACTTTTGTAAGGCTAAAGATACCATCAATATTAATTCAAACTTATCATGTCATACTCAATCTCTTTCTTTGGAATACCACTCTTTATGAATGATGTGTTTCATCCAATATTATACTACTATGGAATTTAAGTGAATATTCCTTCTTAACTCTCCATTATGTTATTAAGATTTAAAACACAAGTGCAATATTGTGTTAGTACTTCTGTTTTACAGACAATATAGATAATATTAAACAGAAAGAAGCCATATAAAAATAACGACATAAAATTTCACGTTCCGTTTGAAGTTTGTGCACCACTGTTTTCATAATCCAACAGGCTGCTTATTCATATACACAACCCTTCCTCTTTCCATACTTAGCGCTTGCTGCCCGCGCACGACGTCAAGGTCAGAAACAATGCGTTTGCTTTGACATCACTGTACTAGACTATGGCAGTACACTGTAAGATCGTGAACTGTTCCGCTGATACATTCAGAGCACCAATACGTGTGCCTCGAGCTGATATCTTAACAGCCCGAGTCGTAATCGTAATGTTGCACATCCTCCTGGAAACGTCTATGGCGCAGAGACTAATTTTCAATGCTTCGACGAGCACGCATGTCACGATACACCTGTCCAATTACGTCGCGATCTGTTCTATGCAGCTCAACAAGATTTGTTCCACAGCCCATGTGCGTACAACATTTAAATATGGTTCCTAAAACAGTGGACAAGCACAACGAACAGAATCGGCAACGCTATATTTGCTAATCTTTATTTAATGTCTCTTTTGAAGCATAGAAGCTAATCAGAGACGTCAAGATGATGAATTATAATTTTTTATAATTCAACGCCACTTTTTAAAGTAGCCTAAGACAGCAGTTCCCAACCTGTGTGTCGCGACACACTATGGAGTGTGTCGCGAAATTATGGAATTGAAAAATAAATTTTATGCCATCCAGAAAGTCTCTTTGCGAAGCATTTTTTATTTACAACAAAGTCTTTGATATTGTACAATTTATTTGAGACAGATTTTACCAATGAAACGTGAACACAACACTACTGAGTTTAATTTTTCTGTATGGCAATAATTCGAATGAAAGTGAACACCTGCAACAATGCTTAGTAGGCTGATTCGTTGACTCTACCTCTTAGTAATAAACAAGAGTTTATAATCGTCAGAACATATTGGTCAGTTTCAGTATATATGTATGGGCAGGTGATTGTGCGACTATTTTATCAAAAGAGGTTTATTTAGATTTTATCATATACAAACTTTTAATTCCACAAAGATAATCTGAATCAAGTTCTGGGTTAGATGACATCAGTGCTAGGTCAAATAACGTGAGCGAAAATTATCTTCAGGGTTCACAAAAACTTACTGCGTTTCGTAAATGAAGAGTCCACTGCAAGAATGATGGATGTCACTTTCTTGTCGAAAATGAACCAAGACATATAGAATTTAAATAGGGAGTTACATGGCATTAACACTGATAGTCATTGTCCAGTAATGATCGGAAAATCGCAGTTAAGTTTTGAGCGCTAAGCATTTCAAACTTTCAATCGCTTCTCCTGCAAAATGTATTCCAAATGACATCCATCATTCTTGCAGTGGACTCTTCAAATATAGTGATGAATACTTGCAATATGGTTTTATGTGGCGTAGAGATGAATATAATCAAAATCCCAAGAGTCTTATATGCGGAAATGTTTTGTCAAATTCGTCGATGTTGCGAAATAAATTAAAAAGACAATTAGAACTGCCGTTTTCAACGTCATACTTGTGTGAATCAGCATTTCTACCATGAAAATAGTGAAGTCTAAATAAAGGGATATACTGCCGCATCTTGAAGATTATTTACATGTTGGCCTGTCAACCATAAGGCCACGCCACGTATAGAGAAACTTTATGTAACCCACCAGACTCAGACTTCACATTAATTTTAATATGCGAGTTTTCAAAAACGATTATAAAAATATTTTATCGGATATCTAGTACAGATAGGTTGGGATTTTTGACACAAACCTTTGTTTTTTTCTATGCCACTCAAGTTGCTGCTTTTTCTTAGATTTTTCGATTGCATATTAATATCAACTATCTACAACACTGGATGTCTGACTCTACATAGAAGTTATATTATTATATAATTATTAATAAAAACAAATAAGTGTGTCGCGATATCGTGGGCGTTCAGTAAAGTGTGTCGTCAGTCAAAAAAGGTTGGGCACCACTGGCCTAAGAGATGGAAAGGCTATAACGCCTATAATTGTATTTCTTTAATGTTAAAAAACAATTTAAAGCCATAAATAAGATGACCATAATAATTTATTATAATTCTTTATTTAACGTTTTATTAACGGCAGGTGCTATTCAGAGATGATAAAATAATGATAATTGTTAATTATAATTCTTTATTTAACATTAATTTGAACTACAGTTACTATCAGATACGGAAAGGTGATGTACGTACGTACGTTAGCTTCGTCTGTAAAACAGAGTGCGCATGCGCGAGCATATAATTATCATAGTACTGCTTCTACCCACCGCGTGACGTCACTTATCCTTGCAGATCCCAGGCGGGAAATGTACATGCATGCATACATACATACATACATACATACATACATACATACATACATACATACATACATACATACACAAGCAGGGTGATTCACGACTAATGACCCAGAGGCCATTTTGAACATAAAATGTCATACGAACATATGTCCGATTTATCATTAGTTCGAAAGTTATTTGTAAAAATGTATACATCATACTGTGAATCAGGCTTTGGAGTTGTTTGCATTGTGATACAACCATTGTAACGTAAACTAAACGGAGGGTTGCGCTGTAACGTGGAGTACGAGGGAGAAGGGGAAGATAGGTCTGGTGATTATCAGCTCCTCTCATCAGAGACGGAGGTACGGAACGCTACGCGCGCCATTCACATCTGTGCACCAAGTACACTGAAGTGGAAGGAGAGATATTTGAAAATATGCTTCCAAACTGAGATATGTTTATTTTATGATTAATACTGTATTTTTAATTAATATTTCTGTGTATTTTAAGTGAATAATTCTTAGTTCTGCTCAAAACCACTGCTACTTTCGTAGGATTCAATCAGCTGCAACTCCTTAACGGTTGCTCACATGACATTTTATGTTCAAAATAGCCTACAGAACTGATTCCTGAAGTGCAGGTCATTATCCTGTGTATATAGGCCTGCTGTATTGTATGTTGAGAACGTTGAGTTGACAGTAAAAAAGCGGAAGTAGAAAGGTTATTGGAATGACTGCTAAATTTCCGAAATTTCTAAAATAGTTTTCTCACTCTCTTTTATTTTCTAAAAATGATACGTTTATTAGTCTACATGCTATAAACTTTTTCACAAGGCACGAGACGGAACCCCCCAAAAAAAAGTCTAGGGAGGGAGACGAATTATTCTCCGATACGCCAGTGATAACCTTCCTACTTTGAGTCCAAAAAAATGCTTTCGAAGTACGGTAAATATCATATATTAGTAAGCCTATTGATTAGCATCAGTTGCTTTTTCTTTCATGCATTACTCAGATGCGAAACAAAATAAAAATACAAAGATCTGACAAATTAAAACATGAACATTAGCGGTTTATGAACAGCAATAAGAGAAACTGGAGTAATTGCTACGGAAATCCTGTGAGCTGTGTATAGGTAGTTTAATAATTATGTAATTATCACGAGATTTGACTGGAAGTATTCTGAAACAAGTTTTACCCGCACTTCCTATACTTGTGTGAAGTGGAAATGGGCTGAAGGATGGGCACTAGACCATTGAAGCATCCTTCCGTACTGGAAGGTAGTCCTGAGTTAAGATAGGTAGGCTAAATAATCTCGGATTCAAAGTTATCAAAAAATATTAATACTACCGGTATTTGTATTAATCCAATTACAAAAAGATGATTAATTAATTTAATGTCGAAAACAAAGATAGTATTAATGGAGTTATAATTATTTGGGAAAAACTGAAAAATAGGTACGTATAGTCCCGTCGCTCTAATTTCCGGCAGCCAATCACGTTGCAGGTCGGCCACATTTAAACGTGTGCGTCTTGTGATTCGCTGATGAAGATGTTAAGCATTTCCTAAGGCTGGATAAATACTTAATATAATGGCCCGCCATTTTGGCTCTTTCGTTGGCGTTCGCAGAAAGCACACGAAGACATTATTTGCCGCTCAATTATTTGCTGAATTACAGTCCGTTTGATTTATTATCATAGGAGCTACGACATGATAATGATTAACGGTGTGGCAAATAGATCCCTAGTCTGGTAGCTCAGCAACGAAAGAACAAAAATGGCGAACGATACTACCTACCTAGACTTTATAGAGCCTTGACTTCCTAAGACGTAAGCAAAGATGAGGAGTCACGCCGGGAATAACAGCGTCGCGACTATAGACTATAACTTTGTATCTGACAGACAACTGAGCTCGAAACAGATTTAGACAGATAGAAAGAAGAAGAAATTTCCAGTCATTATTTACTTGCCACGACATAAATTCAAAAACTTTAAAGTATTTGATAAAATTCCAAAACAAAAGTATCGTAAATTTTTACTGTAAGTCATTATTCTTTGTCAAGACGTAAACCTAAAAAGTTTGAAGTATTGTACGCCAGCTGAAAAACAAAAAAAAAAATATGTTTCGCAGTTTACATTTGCATGCAATTACACATATCTGCAAAATAAACTTAAACACTGATTACTAGTCAAATTTCTTAACCTCGTTATAACCAGTTACAGTAGAACATCACATTAAAGTAGTCTACAAACCCAAAACATATCTTTATTTTAAATGTAACATTTTTAGAGTAGATATACCAAGTACTTGCGTTCTAAGTTCTATGTTTCAAAAATCGTTGGTACTGTACTACCGGTACCTTAATATAAATGGGTATTATAGATCAAACAAATTATTGTAACTTGTTCTTTGAACACAGTAAATATTATAATTATTTAGGTTATTATGGGCTAGTAGTGTGATTGCGAACATGTAACACTGTAATTATTAATATGGAAATAGTGAATTGAATTGAACTATTTATGAGCCTATGCAAAACAAACGTTACGACATAACCTTCCTACGTATTTTAAATACTGTTGCGCGGTAAACATTTATAAATACGATTAAACAAAAATGTATTTAATTACTTACTGTACCGCACTAGTTTCCATTGCTCCTCTTTCGTAAACCTCTTTCGCACAATGGTTCGAAGAAATGTGAACTTTCCACCATATCAGGAACTCGCGGGTCGTATCTTTCACTTGGTCCACCATTATACACATACCATACTGGTATTACTCGACCAAGGCCAGTGGAGTCCTGCAGCAGGAGCGCCACTTGTACTTCTCCTGCGTTCGTATAGCGTCATCGCGATAGTTCGCATTAGACTCGCGTTTGGTAAAGTTATACTTATTATCTTTGTCTATCATAATGATTACACTATTTTGTATACGGTATTCATTATCTTGCAGAGAAAGTGCTGCGTGTTAAAACATTCTAATGCCACCAGAACTTCTTTTATATTTATACAATACATCAAAAACTGTTAATTCAATAGTAAACTAAACTTCTCAAAGTTCTTTTCGTTAGCAAATTGATGTTTACAAACGGCAATCCCTTTACAATGTGCCAACATCGTTTCGCCAGTCTACTATACACAGTCACGAAGCTTGAGTTTTGAGGGTGCTAGAAACAATAGACTGTGACGGTACTATTTTGCATTGCCTATAATGAGGCGATATTAGCGATCCTAGTGGTGAGCAACTATCTAATGTTTGCATATTTACTAGGTATTGAGCTTCGCGACTGTATGTACTAGACTGGTTTCGCTGCACCAATCACGTGACAGTAATTCAGATTGCGGCAAACGTATATTAGGAAGGGCTCGCAGCAGGAACAATTTGGCCGTGACACATAGCCGCACATCAAATATTTCCGGGGGGGGGGGGGGAAGCGCGCGCGATCCACGCAAACAAACAAATAAAATAGTGATTAATGTATACAGATATATGAAAAGCATGCATCATGTAGGATATATGTATATAGAGTGTTAGTTGGGTGGCCGGAGGGAAAAGGACCTTTGGGGAAGCCGAGACGTAGATGGGAGAATATTAAAATGGATTTGAGGGAGGTGGGATATGATGATAGAGACTGGATTATTCTTGCACAGAATAGGGACCAATGGTGGGCTTATGTGAGGGCGGCAATGAACCTCCGGTTCACGTTTACTATAAGGAACATCACGAAATAGGTAGCAGAGACAATGTGTGTGTTGTTAAGTTTTCAGGGCAATAAAGATGGGGAGGGGGAAAACAATGACTGTAGCTTTCAGCTTCTTTCCAATGTTATACAAAGGCAGGCATCGACAACACAAAAATGTATTTTTAGTACATGTTCTCTAAAATAGTTGCTTTTCAGACTGTAATCCGTCCGAAAAATTTAACTTTAGCGGAAAGTCGTCATGGAAACCTTTAATACGGTTTTAATACGCCACCATTGTTTCATTATGTTTAGCAGACGGCTGTCAGAATATGACAACTGACTGATTATGCCATTTATACTTATATTTACTTTATTTTATTTCATATAATTTAGAGAGCTTTTACTAAAAACTATTGTACATCCACAAAACCTCCAGCGGACTCATTCTGTATTTTGGACTCCGTTTATTTATTTTTTTATTTTACTTGGTTATTTAATGACGCTGTATCAACTACGAGGTTATGTATTTAGCATCGGAGGCATTGATGATAGCAAGATGATATCTGGCGAGATGAGGCCGAGGATTCGCCATAGATTACCTGACATTTGCCTTATAGTTGGGGAAACCCTCGGAAAAAACCAAAGCAGATAATCAGCCCAAGCGGGAATCGAATCCGCGCCCGAGCACAACTCTAGATTGGCTGGCAAGCTCTTTAGCCGCCTAAGCTATGCCGGTGGCTCGACTTGGTTTATGCCTTGTCCAAAAACACTGAATTCGTCCATTAAAGCCTTATTTTGCGTACTTTATACATAAATAGCTATTAGGGTACTTTTAACAATCATGCTGTCAGTACAAGAGTTCAGAAGTGTTCTGATTCATCAGATAACGAGGCAGAAAATGAGGACAAAGCAAGTAATCAAACACAGAATGATATTCTCAGTGTCATACTTTTAATTTAGGGTGTACATTATAAATTCGTGTGTAGTGTATCAGAGCACCAGTGGCGAAGCTCTTAAGAGGCTTTTGAGGCTTAGACTATCCAAAAAATTTGAGTTATATCTAGCCACAGTAGGCCTATACATTCGTAATAATGGTGTATTGTAAAACTTGGTTGCACTTCACTGTTGGCAGTCATTCCAGTATGGAGAGAGCAGTGCGAGGAGCGAGGCTTAAGGCAAAAACCCTCTAAAGGCATGGCTATGACCTTTGACTCATAAGCACGAGGGGGGACCGGGAAGGGGGTAACGATTCGCTACATCTCGGAATGAAATGAGGTTAGTCTTCTGTCACAATATTATGTCGCGCTATACTGGTATTCTCTGAAAGTGCTGCGTTGTTCAGTTTAGTTTAATCACAATGTGTACACATGTGTGTGTTACATATTAATTTTGTGTAAAATGACTCGTACTGAGAGAACAGAATTAAAAGAGAAACCCTTTTTCACGTTGGACGTATGAAAAAAAATGTGCTTACAAGAAAAGGAGATCTACACCACATTTACTTATTAAAATAGCAGATGAAGGAAGACAAAACAGAAATTTTCAATTTTCATGGTGTAAGATATATCATTGGCTAACAGGGTCCTCTGACACAAATAAGTTATTTTATTTTACCTGTATTCTGTTTGGGATGAAAATGAGTGGTCATAATCTTCTTGTAGAGATTGTCACAAAAAATTTTTATAGAAAAGCCGATAAACTTACTTACTCACTTACTTATAACTTTTAAGGAACCTGGAGGTTCACTGCCGTCCTCACATAAACCCGCCATCGGTCTCTATCCTGAACAAGATTAATCCAGTCTCTATCATCATATCCCACCTCCCTCAAATCCATTTTAATATTATCATCATTCATCTACATCTCGGATTCACCAAAGATCTTATTCCCTCCGGTCTCTCAACTAACACTCTATATGCGTTTCTGGATTTGCCCATACGTGTTACATGCCCTGCCCATCTCAAACGTCTGGATTTAATGCAGGGGCGTATTTTGCGGGCTACCGGGGCTACCGGCGGTAGCCCAAGGAAATTACAAAAGAAAAAGTTTATAATATAACATAATGTAATAATTTTGTATTATTAGTTTTACCATAGTAATTAAAATTAAAGTAATTGTTAGATATATTTTGTGTAATAATAGGGTCAGCAGTAGCCCAAACCCTTTAACCAGTATACGCCACTGATTTAATGTTCCTAATTATGTCAGGTGAAGAATACAATGCGTCCAGTTCTGCGTTGTGTAACTTTCTCCACTCTCCTGTAACTTCATCCCTCTTAGCCCCAAATATTTTCCTAAGCACCTTATTCTCAAACAACCTTAACCTGTGCTCCTCTTTCAAAGTGAGAGTTCAAGTTTCACAACCATATAGAATAACTGGTAATATAATTGTTTCATAAATTCTAACTTTCAGATTTTTTGACAGCAAACTAGATGACAAAAGCTTCTCAACCGAATAATAACACGAATTTCCCATATTTATTTTGCGTTTAATTTCCTCCCGAGTCCAATTACCTTACAAAATTGTTTGAATGTATTTCAAGTAAAATAAAAATTTATTGAAAGATGCAAGCCATAATGAAAGAAGTATTAATGGTTTAGAGTATGTTTAATATTAACGATTCTTCAACGACGTTATACAGAAGGTGAAAATCCTACACCTTGCAATGAGACAGCACAACACTGAAAATAACTAATAATTAAGAGTCCAGATTTATATGTAGTTATACCGGGTGGACGAGACGAAATGCCACAGAAGCTGCAGAAAACTAGTCGCCGGAGTGCCACTACTTGCTCCAGGGTTTATGGCCCTGTTATTCTCGAACTAGATTCCGTGCAAAGCACATATGTATTAGTTCGCAAGGTCTAATTGAATGATTAACAGAACTCTTGCAATAATTCATAATTTTTTTTAATAATGAGTCCGCCAATTTACTCAGATGTGTGCAACAATTGAGAGAATATTCTCTGACTACCAGATACCACGCAACAAAATATTGCAGAAAGCAGTTTGCAGCTTTGTGCTGAGAGTCGAGTGTGTAAGTTGTCATGAGACACAGAACAGAACAATGCACGTTTATTTGTAATACTTTCGCAAAAAAGTCTTCATGGAGAAGGTGTCGCCGTAAGTTCCGTTGTCAATTTTCCGATTCCCCTGTGCCAGATAAAACAACAATATATTGATTAGTAAAGAAGTTCAAAGAGACAAGATCTGTACAAAATAAGAAACCTCGTGTGAATAAACGTGTATTAACAGACGAGAAATTTACAGAGCATTTACAAGAATGAGGTAAGCTTTTATGTTTTTATTGTACAGCATATTACTATCGTGCTTTGACGGTAGGAAGTCCACTCCTATAGCAAGCAGGGGCCGCCAGACTTTCGGTTAAGCGGTGGCGTTTCGTCTCGTCCACATGGTAGATTCTACTCCTTTTCGTCTCCCGTGTAGAAAACAAATCTTTCCGAATTAGAATTTTACCTTTGCTATTTGACCCAAGTTGGCCAAGTTAAACATTTCCATACTAGTCTATATAAAACTGCATATTATGTATGTTATTATTTGCCTGTGTTATTATTTTATTAATTTTTATAGATATAACATTAGTCACTTTCAGAAAATCCATGATTCATAGAGAGATATTCCAGCCGAACATGCCCGATAAGCAAGAATCGACAAACACAATATTGAGGTTTCCTTCTTATTGTTTAAGATTATCCCTGTAACTATAAATATTGTTTTAATGCCACTTTAATAAATGTGCAGAATTAAGCTACAGTTAAAGAACAGTAAATTCCTAATACTCGCGGAATTGGGATTCATCCATTTGGCTTCAAAGTAGCAATTTACAAGCTGTGTTGGTGTATCAGCTTGTATCTCTGGAATGGCCTAGGTCTGGAGGTGATTCCTATTCATCCCAGATTCTGGCCTCTTGCACTGTACACAATCTGGAGGGTTGTAGATGTTGATTCTGTGATAGTGGAAAGTCATGACCAGAGAAAGGAAGTTCATGCCTAAAAACGTGAATATGTATGCATTTATGCCGTAAAAATAGATAAATATGCTACAAAATATGCATTATCAGTCTGAGATTATTTTAACAGAATAATAAGGTATAGGTAACTTACGTTTAATCAATGGATTTTGAAGTGCTTGCCTCATTGCTGAATGCTCCATTTATGCTGTTACAGTTCACTACTAAGCAGTGACGTATATTTCCTGTTGTAATTCTTCGCCTCTTATCTCTCAGCATAGCTTTGTAGTGCGAAAAACTTCGTTCTACGTCACAAGAAGTAAGAAGGGCTTGCACAAAAGCTGTGAGCTGTTCTATAGAAAATGTTGTTGGTTTTTGGAGTGTTTTTCCTTCGAGAATATCTTGAATATCTTTAAGTTGATAATAGCCCGGTTTTTGGAAAGAATATTTGCTGTTTTCTCGTTCACTTTATCTCCTACATTTCCTGGAACTGATGTTAAACTGGATATTGTTCTATCGAAATCTGCTAAAGACTGCAGTAAAGGAATACCAATTGCTAACTTGAGAGGCTCCCTATGAGGGCATCATCGTTATGTTCAAAATTCATAAACATAAATTAGTCATGTTTATAAGGTTACACATTTTTAAAAATGAGGGAAAAACAAATAAACATACATAATATGAAGTTTCCCTGCATAAACGTTAAAATATGATGCTTTCATAAATAAAGGCAAAATATGCACTCTTATGCACAATAAAAGTAATATCATTGTAATCAGAAATTTGTGATTCATGTAGATCTTTGAGCATATTCACACGATAGAGAACAAATATGCAAAGAACTTCCTTTCCCTAGTCATGACCAGTAGCTAATCCAAATGAGGCAATGGCACTGTGCTTGGAAAATCTGTAACACAGTTCTTATCTCCTAGCAATGCCTTCCAGGATTTATTACAGATTTTCGTTCACATTCTTGTGTCTATTTTGCTTGCAGAATTAAAATAAATTAAGCATAGAATTTTTATTGTTCACATATAGTTATGGGGAAAATTATGTGCAAGTGAAGAAAATGAAGGGCATATTGCGAAGAAAATTTTTATTTGTTACCTGCACTGGAAAGATGCGGGAGTTCTTGAATTCTGGTGTTAAAATAACTTTGCAATTGATTTTAAGTGTCATATTTAAAACTTACATTTCAGTTTTGGCAAAAATACTGATTTCTGAATTAATATCGGGTATTAAATATAAAGTCAACAATTTATGGCCATTGGAGTGGTCTACAGGTAACGAATGGGATTCAAGGTTCGAGAGTGCATTTGTGCGTGGGTTTGAACCTGCTCTGAGCTAATTACTTGGTTGAGTTTCTTCTGAAGTTTTCCTTGGCTGTAAGACAAATGTCAGATAACCCTATAACAAATTCTCTGACATATCTTCTCATCACTAATTCCATCAGCACTACGTAACACTGCAGGCAATGCAGCACAATTCAGTAACTGATTAAAAATTGTACATTTTCCATTTTCGTGAAAATTTAAAGTCATTAAGTACTGGTATGTGACTGCAAAAATTCCAAGAGTTCTGGGTTATTTTTTTCTTTTATCACTCTGCAACAGACGCCATCTCAAGAATAGTACCTTCAGAGTAAATGCCATAAAGTCGACTTTAATTATAAAAGTGCAATTATAATTTTTTTTTTTCATTATTACATACTTATAGCTGGCGCCAGCGTTTTTGGCGTGTGTTCTAGATATATAGTACCCAGTCTGTAAGCATGTTGCTAGTGCAGCTGAGAATGGTGCCACTTCATATACACGTCACATCAGCCATTTGCCAAACACAGTTGTCAGACTGACTGTGGCAAATATAAAACACTCTCAATTAACGTTCCCATTAATTATTTCACATGCCAAAAATGGTGACGCAGACTGTAGTTACATATATCCAATATTTTTAATAATTATTCCTCAGTATTATACCACATGAAAATGAACACTAGTGATAAGTCACATATTGTAGACTGTAAAATAAACTTTCTATAGTCCACAAAACATGCAATTCAAGTAAAACAACTGAGCGCCTATATCATCCAAGCAAAATAAAAACAAACATATTGGACAATGGTGTAGTATGTTTCGGTAACAAGTATTATTAGGAACAGTGTGTGTTCATATAGACTAAGGAAATGAAAATCAAGAACGGAGTGATAAAAGTGTCAATTTTGAATGAATTAGAGGAGTGTAACAGGAAGTTAAGTAAAACGATAGAGATAATGAAAATAGGTGAGCAGTATGGCTAGCTAGGATAGTGAAGTATAATATGTAGAAAATTAGTGAGATCTGAAAATGGAATGTACACCAGAAACAGACATAATAACGAACTTATTGGACAATGGTGTAGTATGTTTTAGTAACAAATATTATTAGAAACAGTGTGTGTTCGATATAAGCGAACTAAAAATCAAGAACACAGTTGTAAAAGTGTCAATTTTGAAGGATCTAAATTAAGTTATTAGGTTTTAAAGGTGGGAATACTGATCAACTTAAATGGGGTCGAAAGTTCAATTATAAGAGCGTTTACCTGTAATGAATGTAATTGTGGCACCGGATACAAAATTGTGAGGTCCACATTACATGGATGTAAATGTTGACACCAAATATACAGTATATCATATCACCCAAGCAGAGGTAATTTATTTTAAAAATGAAATGTGCTATACCTACTTTATAACTCCAATAAGGTCTTGTTACAACTTCAAATATCTACAAGTCCTTGTTGAATATATGAAGGACGAATATACAATTATCTGCTTAATAAATAGGTGTATATACAATAAAACTAACAGTCTTAAATTTAACCATCTTTCAGTTCAATGGAACATCAAATGTCCAATGCAATACAAAATATAACAGTAATGGTATAATATTAATCCTTTAATAGCAATATCTCAACAAAGAAAGATTGAGAGAGCAAATAATGCGAGATTTAATAAGACAAAGATCTGATAATTGAAATGATAATAGGTATCTACAAAAATAGGCCTTTAGTGAAGACGAAAATGTTCACTTGCAAAACAAGGAACTGTGCTGCTTAAATGGGACATACACAGTAATTATTCCACTTGCACTGGTTCATATTCCATGGAACTGTATGTAACTGACAGCTGACAGGTTTCTACGTCTGTTTTTCTTCCTTTCCTTTTTCGGCCAGCATTTTCTTCTCAAACTGTTCAAATTCCAACTTCGTCATTATCTGTATTTCATCTTCTATTTGTTCAACACCGAGCACCTGTAGGGAGAAGAAGGTACAAGAAAACTTAAAACAAATTTTAGAATTGCATAAAAATAATTGTGTTGTCAATTTTATTACTATAATACAATATGACTTTTAATCAATCACGAGTTGTCTACTGATTCCCTCCAAAATCAACTGCATGTACTGAGTCCAAATAACAGATCCAGCTGAATAAAGTAGTGATAAATGCGTCAGTGTATGTAGCACATTAGTTATAACTGCCTTTCCATAATGGAATCAATAAAAAATAAATATACACATAACTAAAATTTTACAAGACTACATTTAAGTTATGTCACCTTTCACTTTTGAGTTTTGGTACTTAAAAAAGAAGAAGAAGAAGAAGAAGAAGAAGAAGAAGAAGAAGAAATTAGGACGAAAAGGAAGAGGAGACAAAGAAGAATGATTCTTGGATTTATGACACCACATATGAGATGTGATGAATTACATTCATAGATTATAGTAGCCACAGTTTCAGTATAACAGACTGGTACAACTTTGATACCGTTATTGTTTTATATATGGGGTATCCGAGCTAAAAAATTGAGATGTCGACACTACAGCACAAAGTGCAGTGCGTGATCTGGTTTGTAGAATTTAAATTAGTTACAAAGAAAATGGAATGTGGATTCTTCTACATGCAAAACCATACACAGTGGAGTCCCTTCGTTATTCATAAATTGGGGTAAAAACTATTAGCCAATCAAAGGTCATTTAATACATTTGTACATACTGTGTACTACGTTATTGGTCTTATGTGCCCACTCCTACCTAGGCGATGCAATCATTGCCGAGCAATGAAAGGCTGTAAGCAATAGGGTGAGTACAAACACTATTTATTGTTTTAATACTATGTACTACTGAGGATGATGTACTTAAGCGTTGGAGCAGATTTCCTACAAGTTTCAACTTAATTTTTTGTCTGAATAAATGTATTATGAAATGATATCAGTCTATATGATTTTAAAATATTTTTGTCGTTAATATTAAAACAATTATTTTAGAGGAGTTACCACTGTAATTATTTATGCTTATATTTGTATGTTTTATTTTTTTAACAATGCTGTATCAACTAAGAGGTTATTTAGCATCGATGGGATTGGTGATAGCGAGATGGTATTTGGCGAGATGAGGCCGAGGATTCACCATAGATTACCTGAAATTTGCCTTAAGGTTGGGGAAAACCTCGGAAAAAAACCCAACCAGGTAATCAACCCAAGTGGGAGTCGATCCTGTGCCCGAACGCAACTCCAGATCAGCAGGCAAGCGCCTTAGCTGACAGAGCTACGCTGGTGGCTGTGTATGTGTTCTTAAAAATCTTCTCATATTTGTATGTAGGCCTATATATATTTATCTGCTAAAATAATTCTTATTTAAGTTTGTATTTTTATGTATAAACGAAAATAAATTTCTTTTTTCTTCTTTACTGTATCCTTTGATGTCAATGTCGAGCATGAGCAAAGTGATTGCCTTATCAGTAACATATTGAGTCAGTGGGAGGAGTCAGCTAGCTTTCCAAATTAAAAGTTTCCATAACAGAAGAGTCCAACAGAGGGACTCCACTGTACTATCTATGACAGACTGGGAGTGACATTTCAAAAACAGTGAAACATCCTAAAAAGCATGTGACTGAAGAGACTGTGGATCAGGTGTATCAGTCATTCGCTATACGCCCACATACTATGCGCCCAAGTTAAATCTGTGTCCTGAAAGAATGTGAATCACCATTCTCTCTCCCTCTGGCCTTTGTGACCTATGAGTAAATATTAAGCTGATGAAGAGGTGTTTACTGTTCGTGCCAGCGAGTTGTATGAGATATTGGTGAATACACGTGTATAGAAGGTGCTGAAAGTTTTGTATCTGTATAAATACTGTTAAAGTGTTAATATTATGCACCATATTTCTTACACACATTATTATATTACCTCACTCACTGCATTATCTCTTGTAACATGAACTCACTCACTCAGTAAGTTGCATACTAACAACAATAGCAATTAAAGCTACTAGCACTAGTCTCTTGCATTCACGAAACGCAAATTTAACTTGGGGACATAATACGTCAATTAGACAGGTTAGTAGGAAATTACGAGTTCCTCACTCAACAGTTCACGACATTCTTCGCAAGCATGTCTGTTTGCATGCTTATGAATGCCAACTCTATCACCTTAAATCAGGCAACTGGCACAAATCAGCTAATTTTGGTGCTGAGATGATTCACCATATGAATGAAAATCCCAGATTATTCAGTACGCACTGCACTTTATGCTGTGGTGTCTAGACTTCCATTCTGTGTATCAATTTCTAAGTGTGCAATGTCACTTCGATATGTTCACTGCAATAATCTATCTTCGTAGTGTATCCAGCTATTTGCTGACAACACGTGTTCCACTATGTTTCACTATGAATTTCCTCTTGTTACAAATGATCGGTAAAAAGCACAATGCTTGTTGTATATTTCAGCAGCCACATTCCAAAGATGAGGTGTATTCAATATGTATTGGAGAGAATTGTCCAAGGTTGTAGGGATTGCAGATTTTAGATTAGTTCTATGGATGTTTGTGACAGGACAGTTTAAGAGGATATGTTCCAAATCTTCTAATGAAATTAATATTTTTTTATGATATGAACCAAAGACTCAGAAAAAACAATATATAAGACGATTATTATTTTCTTTTTATATATAAGATAATTTTATTGTACTTATTATAGTACATATAAGACGACTACTAGCATTTTTATATAATAGTAAATATGAAACTAAGCAAATATTTCTACCTCAAAAAATGGAGAGGGGGAGAGAAAATGTATGCACTCACCTCTGGTATATAAAACTGCAACATATTTTGAATTCCATTCTTCAGCGTTACTACTGAGCTAGGACAGCCTGTGCATGAACCCTGCATCTTTAGTTTCACAATTCCATCCTCAAACCCCTTTAAAGAAAAGAACATAAATTGCACATATTTGTGGTGGGGGGGGGAGGAGAAAAACAAACAAACACACACACACACACCTTATTTACATCTATATTTCTATGTATAATTTTCTACAATTATGTCGGCCTGTGTGGCACAATCGGTATAGTGCTGGCCTTTTGTGCCCGAGTTTGCAGGTTTGATCTAGTTGATGGTATTTAATTGTTCTTAAATGTGATAGGCTCATGTCAGTAGATTTAATACAAGATTGTAATAAGTTTTAATCCTAAAGAGCGCTGTGAGTTCATAGATGTAAGTAGTGGTGGTAGTATGGGGGCCTGTGCTGCTCAGCCCAAAGAAATACCAGGAATATTCCCTGGAACTCACTGTATAATTAATGAAGGAAATCAAACCTCTATAACTGCTATGGAATTATAATACACAATTTTTTTGTTCATTCTTCAGTCAGTTGTTTATGTATCATTGCAACAACAAATTAGAACTATGCGAGATCGCAAATGCTTACGTACCATAAAAACAACATCCCCACCATCTTCTTGCACTGTAGGTCTAATTCTCGAGTCCAATAACTCTTTTATCATCTGAACTGTTTCACTATCTTCTTCTGTTATTTCTGCAATTAAAATTCGCATGAGTATCATTACAACTACAGTAAAAACTGAAGAGTCATTTATGGATGAAGTAACAACTGATGTTTACGTGTATCTGATGCAGGCTCAGCTTCTGTTACAATTGGCAGGCCACTAGCAAAGAAGTCCATTATTGTTGCAAAGATTTCAGGTTTCAGAATTTTCCATTCAACATCTTCATCCAGCTGAAATGAAAAATATAAATAATTAAATTGCTATGATTAGACTCCTAAGCCCATGCACGAACACATGGATATTCCAAACAAAGAACTGAAGCAGCTATTTGGATTCTTTCCATTGCTCTCATGATCAGAAGGGAAATGTTTTATTGAAATGAGTAAATTAGAATGAAAACCATGCTCAAATGAATGTTGATACTTTACTGATATGTGGTTCATGTAGAATAAGCAATTAAAGGCACAACACGATTTTAAGTTTGCGCCAGATCCAGTTTAAATATTTATCGGTAATTACAGATACTTACTTTGGCTGATGGCGCATTTTCTTGACGAAATTTATTTCGAACTCCATGATTTGACTTGGAGGATAAGTGGAATCTACTAAAATTGAATGGAAAGCAAGAGCGTATCATGCATCGCACTTGTGTGTTTGTTTTATTGCCCTCACCATCACGAATTGCATCTCTCTGTCCCGCAGACATCATTTTTACATCATCTTGATACTTGACTCACGTTACACTCTACAATTCTACATATACCGTGACTCGCGTTACAATTTTTGATTACTTATAACAGAATATTACAATAGGGAAATAGAGTTTAATTACTTTTATCTTGTGAAGACATCGCTATGGAAAGAAATAAACAAAGTACTTTTAGAAGGAAGTGCCGTTTAGAACAAATAATATAAAATATTCATGTTTTCGTGACCAATGTTACAAACGTGAATATGTTTTAAAAACGAATCTTAAAATGTAACAATGAATAAACATTAACGTTTTTATATAATAAAGATAGTCACCAGTAATAGTCCTTTTATATAAAGTTTATTAATTTATCCTAAATTTATTCACTTTAGTTGTATACTTACTTACAAATGGCTTTTAAGGAACCCGAAGGTTCATTGCCGCCCTCACATAAGCCCGCCAGCGGTCCCTATCCTGTGCAAGATTAATCCAGTCTCTATCATCATACCCCACCTCCCTCAAATCCATTTTAATATTATCCTCCCATCTACGTCTCTGCCTCCCTAAAGGTCTTTTTCCCTCCGGTCTCCCAACTAACACTCTATATGCATTTCTGGATTCGCCCATATGTGCTACAAGCCCTGCCCATCTCAAACATCTGGATTTAATGTTCCTAATTATGTCAGGTGAAGAATACAATGCGTGCAGTTCTGTGTTGTGTAACTTTCTCCATTCTCCTGCAACTTCATCCCGCTTAGCCCCAAATATTTTCCTTAGCACCTTATTCTCAAACACCCTGAACCTATGTTCCTCTCTCAGAGTGAGAGTCCAAGTTTCACAACCATACAGAAGAACCGGTAATATAACTGTTTTATAAATTCTAACTTTCAGATTTTTGGACAGCAGACTGGATGATAAGAGCTTCTCAACAGAATAATAACACGCATTTCCCATATTTATTCTGCGTTTAATTTCCTCCCGAGTGTCATTTATATTTGTTACCTCCAGATATGGAGGGTAGCTGCGAATATATTGAATAAGCAGTCGTGGACAGCCGATAAGGGGTGGTCCTCCAGCTTGGGGGTTGGACGAAGGGCTAACAACCCATCACCGTAAAAAACAGCTTGTTACGTATCCCTATAATAAGTCCTTTTATATAAAGTTTATTAATTTGTCCTAAATTTATTCACTTTAGTTGTATAAACCCGGGAAAATCACGAATTTTCACTTATCCATGCTTATTTTCAATCAACATCATGACCTTATAAAATCGAGATTCGCAATATATATTGACATTTATATATTATTTGAGATATTTTGAAGTTTCGCCAACCTTATGATAGCAAAATTATGTACAAATTAACAAATTTTAATTTTTAGTGTCATGTCACAATTTTCATGGAATGACCCAATAATAAATACCTCTAACTTTGTCACAGAGTCCTTGGTCTCCTGTCATTTATCCCCTTATCTAATTCACTCTAACTTTGTCATAGTTCTCTGTCTCCTATCGTTGGCCTCACATTACTTATTCATTTATGTTACATTAATTTCAATACACATTTTTATTTTAACTTACGGTACCACATAATGCAATCGCCGGGATTCTGTCCGATATCCTTTCAGTTTGTAGTCAGACACTTTACCACTACACTATAAAGTGGTTTGGTAGAACCAGCTGTCGTTTTTGAACTTACTGTATGCTTCCGTTATCTTGCATAAATTTAAAAAGTGAAACAAAAGAGGGTACTAATATCACTAATTGTGCAGCTCGCAACAGAATCACCTTGGGCATGTGCGGAATTGGTTAATAAAAACCTAAACTAACCTTCGTATTTGCAAGATGTGTAACCGGAGCACAAAGACAACTTTTTGATTTGATCTTGGTTTGATCTGGAATGTACACGCGTAAATAAATCCAAGTAAGGAGCAAGCTGACACTGCATCAACGTAATAAATGTTGTAAATGCCAAACAGTTCATCCTGTTCATAAAAAGCATTGTAAGCATATAACAAGGTGGAGAGCAGTACATGCAAAAACGACATAAGGAACATCGACAGCTTATATAAAATTACCTTTAATTGTATTGTTTTAATGTTCAAAAGACAACATGGATAAGCGCGATGGAAAATATACACGAAAAGCTCAATTTTTTAAATCAGTGCTAAGTGTCCCATGTTTTTCTCATATTTTTGGGAATCCTAAGCATGGGCTGTAATTTGGTAAACAGCTATCATGTTTCCAAGAGAAAAAAATGCCGGTACATACAAACCGCAGACCTATCTGACTACCCCTTCATACAAGAAGAAATTATGCCTTTTTAATGTTAAAGAATGCACAGTAGCTTAAGTACTATATTATTATATTACCTTTGTAACTGTAATGAAGTCAGGTCCAAAGAAAACAGACTTGACTCCCTCAATTCTAAACAGCAGCTTGCACAATGGTGACCGATATGCAGCTTGTCCGTTTGGAAAATCCATTGTCTCTCCTGTCTCCAGTACCTACAAATCAATACAGAAACTAGATATGACACTGCAAACAATTAACAAATTTACAAAATATTATTATTGTTATTTAAATTAAGCGTTTGTGGTATTAAAAAATTAAATCAATAACATCAAGTTTTAATTTATGATCAATTCAGTATCATTAATAATAAGAATGTCATTATCTGTTCGTTTACCGGAACTCCTGGAAGAAACTTCAAGCAGTTCGGATTCGGAGTTTCTTGAGTTTGAATGAACATCGATCTTCTTGGTATAAAGGTGGTTGAAGCGGCTGGTGGTACAATCGTAAGGTGCGAACTCCATGCATTGTTGCGATGATAAGGCCTCGCACCTCCTAGTGACTGGATACTGTATAAGATTAAATGTCAATAGCTCCAATTATTCAACTATTTGCTTATATTATGTCATCGAATAAGATAAGTATAATTATCCGAATAAAAAATACACCTAAATTAACTTAAGATTAAATATTTTAACATTTACTGTACAAACTCTTCTCTTTTCATTTACACAATATGCAGACGTGAACACCTTTACGGTTAAAATGATTTTAAGTACGGTGTAGATTCACCAAGTTTTATAAGTATTTATTATTATTTTGGAAAAATGCAAACTTTAATGGTTAAACATTTACCGGTATATTCAGCAGCCACAACACAACAGCGCTGACAGGAGACCAAGGACTGTGACAAGGTCAGAGTGGGTTAGATCAAGACATAGCTAAGTATCAACTTCGTCACCATCTTCTGTCACTTATCTATTCCCTCATCCAACACACCCTAACCTAGTCACAGTCCTTGGCCGCCTGTCAAATACCTATCCCGTCATCTAATCTTGTCACAGTCCTGGGCCTCCTGTAACTTACACTGTTGTGTTGAAAATAGAGAAGAGTGGAGAATAAAAGTTTAGACACAGGAAGATGCTTGAGCATTGCAAATATCGTTTATAATAAAATTAAATGATTAAGTATAATGGAAATTAATTTTATAAAGAGATTTATATCAAATGTTACATTAACTGTAGGCCTATAGCAATGAAACTAAAATTAAGCTGAAATTGTGAATCTTAACTACGTCAGCCGATTTTGCAGCAGTCATAAGTAATCAGTTTGTGTGAGATTACCTATTACATCACATAGTTTTAGGTGTATTGAATGTTGAAAAAGTAAATTCCATTAAACGTCAAAGCACAAAATGTTCCTAACCTAGGTTATTTGCCTAGGTATACAAAATAATTAACCAAATTATAACACACTCCAAATGAACGAGAAATTATTACAATACATGCAGAATGAGGTATTCATTAAAATAAGTAACTCACTTTACAGTTTGCAACGCACTAAACTGAGATAAGTATTTCCGACATACGCAAACAGCATTTCTAAACCTGACAGCCATATTAGTTTTTATGGTATACACAGTGTTGCCACTGACCAATAATAAAATGTACCAGATCGCACAGAAAATTGTACTAAACTGTACTTATTTCTTTTTTTTTTTATGTCCGCCGAGTTATATAGCTCTGTAGTAACGTATTTGCCTCCAGACTAACCGGCCCGGGTTCGATTCCCGGCGGGGTCAGAAATTTTCTTGTAAAATTTCTACCTCGGGACTAATAGAGATAGCGGTGCACAACTTCTAATCACTAAATTATGCGCTGCGGAGAGATTTGGGATTTACCCAAATCTCTCCGCAGCGCATATGAAGTGAAGGCACAGTCTACTATATACAGTCGCGAAGGTCAATATGTAGTAAAAATGCAAACATGGGTAGTTGCCCACCACTAGGATCGCTACTACCGCCTCATCATCGCAGATCTCTCTCCTAGCAGCCGACAAAATATGTTACACTTTCGTTGTGTTCTTTTGGAAAAATTAACACCTTCCTTCCATTATTGAAATATTAAATGCATAAAGTTAATTTATTATTTTAATGAAGTATATTAAATTCCACCATAAACTCGAAGATACCTGCAAGAAATAAGTAATATAATTTTTGTTTGTGCAAAACGAACTGAAACTTACTATAATAGCTTCACTCATTCAAGATTATAGCGATAATTAACTAGGAAACCAATACATATTAATTTGCATTTCCCTTTACAACAATAATAATGAAAATATGAATTAATGGAGTAACTTACGCGTACCGGTACTTGTAGTGTAGGCTTACGTAGTTAACAAAGTGGGATGAGGTTAAGCAATAATAATCACACCAGAATTGGAAATAAAACTTGATCAATAAATATTATTGTAACAGACTTTTTCTACGCCTCTAATAGAGCAACAAATAGAAATAACAACAAAATTAACAGCTATAATTAAAAACACATCCTTTGAAAAAAAAATAGGCCTAAGCAATAATAATCCCAAAGACGTTTTATAGAATAATCCCACCTGAATTGAAAATAAAACGTGATCAATAAATTTCATTAAAACAAACTTATTTTTTCTACGTCTTTAGTAAAATAACACATAAAAATAATAACAAAATTAATAGCTACAATTAAAAATATATCCTCTGAAAAAAAAAATAGACCTAATCTTTATTTCTCTGGAAATTTAGTAGTGACAGAACTTTAACCGGTATCTAATGTCCTTTCGGTTAGACTGAAACATTTCATTGTGAAATTTAAGGATATAATGTATTCTAACAGTCACAAAGAACTTCAAAATTAAGACTTTTGTTTCTGCACAGCATTCTTGTGGAAACCCAGGAACCTTTCTGAATCTTTCGGAAATCGGACAAAGGATAACTCTGGCTTCTTTCTCTTACTGTTGCTACAATTTATAGCACTACAAACGTCTCCTCCTTGTCCCATATTATTATTCCAATTATTATATTTTAGCCATTAACATTTTCATTACAACCAATAACGAACATTTCACAAGCATCAATGTGAAATACGCAACGAGCTAGCACTCGATAGAAATACGACACAGTCCAGTCGACCATGGACAGTCTATTGTTTCTAGTTGCTAACCGCTTGGAGCGCTTTATCACGAGATTTGCAAAAAAAAACACCTCAAGCTTTGCCACTGTATATAATAGACTGTGGTGAAGGCATGTCAGTGTTGACAGCAATTCATCCGTCGGATGGGGATGTTAAGCACGGCGGCTCCCTTGGTGCTGTTCGACAGGAGTAGGCTAAATGCCGGCACCGGGTTTCCCCTTCTCCCTTCCTCACCTTCACCATCATCCTCACCCATTTCCTACAATACACTTACACGAACACTTAACATACACTCACCCTAGTACACGACATAACTCTTCACAGATAGGTACACATCATGCATAATGTGGCCTGCCAAAGTGATGTGCAACTTGAAAATGGGTCACGCACGCAAACACACACACACACACACACACACACACACACACACACACACGTTATCTTATGGGGTTTAATGTACAAAAATTAGTACAATACTCTCTTGCACCTACCCAACAAATTACAAATTCTGGGAAAAGGCATTATTGTTGTTGTCCCTTTACAGAACTACCAGTTACACATTTTTTACATGATACCCCAGGTCACACATATAAGTGATCAAGGATGGTATGGTACCCATTGTTGTACCATGGTGACTGAAACCTATTTCCAGGATAACAGTAAAGGAGAGCATTGAAGGAAAAATATCATGCTGTTGCTACCAGTAATTTAACATGGTAACTCATAAAAAATTAGTAACATTCTCAGTTTTCATATTTATTATAAAATAAAAAAGTACAGATCGTACCAAATTATATACATATATCAATCGACTGTATGTAACAGTGTACAGACAATTTAAAATTGTACGGTACCGGTACTAATTCCTTTAAATTGTACTGAAAGTGGAACTGCTGTATACATTACTTCGCAGTGTCAACACAATGCCTGAAAATCTGTTACAAAACGGTCACTCAATTTAATTATTATCAATAAAAAGGGGGGATTATTTTCCCTTCTGTCTTAGTTAAAAATAACTAAATATGTTTATAAATACATAATTTTATAAAAAAAAACTCGCTAACTTAACAAGGACATACACCAGATCTACCGATACAACAATGGCGACGTCACTTCGTCACAATTCCAGTTGAGGAATAATTACGTAGCAGAGGAAACTAGCCAAAGTTTTTCGTGCATGCCATCCTCTACAATAATGTCAGTTTTTTCTTCGGGGAAAATCTGAAACACTGGTGCATCTTAAGCTCTTTACAAGGTGTCAAATGCGCATATTACAGGGAGTGGACGACAGGAACCAGCAGCTGCATTGTTCTTTAAGATTATGGAATTTTTCGTTTACGGCCATCTATAATAAGTTGTTTTGAATTAAATTATTAATAATAATTCATTATAAACATCTATGATAACGTTCTACGATTGGTTCAAACAGACGGAATGACATTGTTGATGGCGGATGGTTGAAATTGCAGTTCTAGTATCTAGCTATAGTTTTGTATTTGTGCGTACATAAAAGTATTATATTATTCAATTTTAAAATATAGTTAATGACTGAGAGCCCGTCTTGACTATGAACTTCTTTGGCACACACATCAGGCGTGGCTCGTGTATGTGTTCAATGCTTCATGGAATCCCCTATATACAGGGTATGTTAAAAGTCGCTTTCCCCAAACATTTCCTTACATTTGACTACACATTCCTTTACAGATTTTGTTAAAAAATCGAGACCCTGTTTCTCGATACACAATTTACAATGTTTAGACAATGATTTACAAATTGCAACAATCCTTGATCACTTATTATGTGATCTGGGGCATCACTTAAAAAATATATAACTGGTAGTACTGTATAGGGACAACAACAATAATGCCTTTTCCTGGAATTTGTAATTTGTTGGGTGGATGCAAGAGAGTGCTAAATTTTGTGATCCTTAACTTCAGAGGAATTGTAAAATAATATTGGGAGTCCAATTTTTCTGTTGTTGATACATTTAAAAATCAAGATAACTCACGTTGCTTAAATATGACATTACAGCCTATTTAAATAACATTTAATATAATGTGTTCAGTATTCCATGAAGGTCTTCCAAAACACAGACTATTTTTTTGCATTTTGTCACAGATTATTTTATTATTATTATTTGTAATTCTATGGTGCGTGGTAAAAAGGCGTAAATCATAAATTGCAAGTTTCAGTAGAGCAGAATTAAAGTTTGAAATGAAGACCAATATTATTACGATGGGCTGGAAATCTAAAGCTCTACATAATTATGAAAGAGGATAGATATATGCCATTTAACTATCTGAAGACGTATACGTTTTGTACTCACATTGTGGTCATAACTCAAAACCAACGATTTCTGACTTACGCCCTTTTTACCGTGCACCAGTGGTGATATTTAAGAAGTTTAACAACCAGTTCTCTCATATGTATCTATGTTCATGCAAATATTATCTAGAAATAATTTAATAACCGGTTTGTGTGAACCTGCCGAATATCACAACTGCCATGCACCATAGAATTTAGGTGTTAAGACTAATTACACATCTTCTTTGTTGTTTTCGGATTTCTTTCGTCATGATTAAGATGCTGTGATATTTAGAAATTATTGTGGCAATGGAATTTAATTAGAATGCTACTTTTAAAGTACATAGGTACTCTGTAAAACTGTGCATAATCATTTGAGAAAAAAACATTAAGTACAAACTATCGGTATTTCCGAATTTCGTTGTCATGTATTATGAATGAAATAATCACAAGCTACTGACGAGTACCCATTAATAGATTATCATAATGGACAACCAAGAGGGCAGTCTGTGAATGCAAATGCCACTGAAATGAAGTTTCTAAGGTCAGTCAAGGGGTGTATTATATCGAATAAAATTAGAAATGATAAAATAAGAGAAGAATTGATGATCTTTTCCCTAGAAGAAAAAGTTAAGAATTATAGAGATCAGTGGGCAGAACATGTCAATAGAATGACACCAGAAAGAATCCCAAGAATAATGATGAATTATAGACCTGGAGGGAGAAGACATCCGGGAAGACCTAGGAAGCGTTGGATGGATACACTATGAAGCCGGAACAGGCATATGCCTATCCCTTGAATTGAAGAAGAAGAAGATTAATTTTCAATGAAATTTAAGAAAATGTTTTTAAATTACGATGTTTTAAACTTCAAAAATGCACCACTGAAAAATTGATGAAAACATTCTTCCCCTTTCTCTGACACTATTCAAGTGTGTTCAAGATTTACTGAATGTCTTCATTTTCTTCCATTTAAAATGTATTTAAGAAAAATATATATCAAGATTAATAAAAAAATGTTCTAACATTAAAATGGGAACGAGAAAGTAAATTAGACTTCGTTCCCACTCTTGATACAGATGCTGGACTAATTTGGCGTAGTGAAGGTCTACAACTCCCACATCAGACTGGGTTTTTAAGTCACGAACTCCTTATGAAGAAGTCACAAAGACAACGGTTATTTCCACGTGCGTATTTCTAATACATTTAATTATTCTCTGTGATGATGAGTCTTCTTTGATGAAACAGATCTCACATGACACATTAGCATATCAGCCGTGAAAACATATTATGGAAATTATTAATCCTATAATCCAAGTGCATTAAATCATTTACTTCAGTAATGTCAGAAGAGCAAGATGGCTTTCTTTGCGCGCATATTCATCTTCAGTGCGGCAATTATTGGCCTATACTTCATTTCTGAAATTTCGGTAAGAATAATTAACATTATTTTACAGAATTATTATAAAGATACGCTATTTGCATCTTTGTTAACGCAACAACGAAAGAATTTCCGATTAATGATTGTTATTCATGTATTTTAAGCTGCCTAATATTTCTTGGGAGAAAATATAATACAACTGCTTCAATCCAGTTCATATTGGTTCATATGAAAGTCTTTTTGGGTTTGTTAAGCTTACTTAACTCCTATTTCTGGTATTTATATTCGCGTTCTATTGTCTTCAATTACAATCGACTTCAGATACGTGGAATAAACACTGCAACACCGAGCCTCAAGTATCCTAGGTCTAACTGGGAACTGAACTCAGATCGCTTGTGTGACAGGTTGAAGGTCAAATCACTCAGCCACCACAGAGTTAGATTTAAATAACATACCTCTTTTACAAAAAATATGTAATATTAATTTCTAATATAGGTAATCATTATTTTACTTGATGTAAAAAATACGAAACGCCATTAAATCCAGAAGGCGGAAGAGTAAAGCAAAGTAGGACGAAATACAGAGGCCTTGAAATATATGAAGGAATTGAGAACCCTATCTGTATACATGCTACCACCAACTTATTGTAACACGAGGTTTATAATATGACGTGTCACTAAGATCCTTCCAAACTCTAAACTGGCTATGGCTTAATGAACGTAGAAATTTTCATTCTCTTGTTCTCCTTTTCCAAGTCCTTCACACCTCTACACCTACCTACCTTGCCTCCCGTTTCAGTTACCTGTCATCATATCATAATCTCTTCACACGCACGCAAAATAGCCTCATACTAGCCATACCAACACATAAGACATCCTCGTATTCATCATCATACACAATCTCGCTTTCGAGCTTGTGGAATACCCTACCCAGTGACATCAGAGACTGTCGGAATTTAGTAGCGTTCGAAAGCAAACTTATTAAGCATTTTCTTACTGCGTAGAGTAGGTTTAATTTTTACTTAGTCAATAAAAAAAAAATTTTTTTCTCTCTTCTTAATTTTTACAATGAACTGTCTAGCTTTTATTAGTCTGTTAATCTTTTAGTACTTTGATTTTTATTGTATTTGTAAATTCAATATTAATTGTAATTATAATTGTAATTGTATTCTTAATATTGTAGTTGTAATCCCCTGGTAGAGGGGAAGAGAAGGCCTGATGGCCTTATCTCTACCAGGTTAAATAAATAAATAAATAAGATAACTTTTTTTAGAGGTCTCTTGTTGAAATTGATGAGAAAATGTCTATTAAAAATCTCTTTGGTACACAGTCTTCCATCTGTATTGATATCCATGGATGTACACATAAAAGGTGCAGTTCAAAATAGCTATAGATTAAAGTGAAATCAGTTGTTACGTACTAGACATTGGAAACTAACCAACCATCCTATCTTCATCACATCACATTTCTTTTAACCTTTGAAACATAAGATGAAAGAGACAATATGGAAAATGACATATGACTATTTGCTGGAATGTATAGCTTCGTTCTGTTAGTTTTGGATATGGTAACCCTTTTCATCACTTGAAGCCACTGAAATAAAACGAGGCTCCGACTATCATTATTAATTAATTAATTCCACAAAACTTCCAACAGTTATCACAACAGTGATTTTTTAGTAATAAATAATTAGGTAGTTCCAAAATAAAACCTAGCTGTGTTATAGGCATACGTTACTTCTTTCAAGTTATAATTTCGAACAAAATTATGTATTATAAGAAATATCAACCCTTAACACTATCAAATACATTTAATTTTACAAAAAAATTAAATCCATTACATTTCTTATAATCTGAAGTCTGATTAGTGTAATATGTTACTAGTCAGCTATGTATGCAATGGAGAGGGAAAGGAACTGGCCATCCTACCTCATTATCTCCTGGCTTAGTTGCCTCGTAAGTGGTTCATGAACATTTCTTATAGGACTTCAACAGAAAAAAGCTTCATAAATGTTATAAATTTCAATAAACAATGAATCACTTATTTTGATGGGATGCCATATTTGGTAGCTACCGAATATGACATAAATTTAACAGCTGACACATTCTTGGATGCCTACTTAACGAAGACAAAACAAAATACTGTACTGTACTCGAATGCATAACTTAATGCTCGAGACTGTGCGAATATTTGCTACTCGGGAGAAATGTACTGGACATGATCCGCAAAAATAAATTAGTAGAATTTTAATGATAATCGAATTTAATGATATTGGTATGAAATATCAAATGATAGTACAAACAACCATGTTTGATAATGAAGATAAAGTTCTACTGTAGGTGTACATATTTTATTACCTAACTCATTTTATTTTCATCTAGGCAGATGATGACATCACATCATGTTGCAAAACAGAAGATGGATGCTGTGGTCCTGATTGGGGCTTGCACTGTTGTAACTTTGTGGCCAAGATCTGTTGCTATGGAGACGAACGAGTACATTCCTTGCATCACCACAATCACCGTAACAGACACTGGCACTGGCATATCCATTGTAAGTGTTTAACATTGACAAATTTGCATCCTTTATGAGAGGAATATATTTTGTCTTATTCCGTATTTACCCGAAGTTGGTCAGAGATAAAGCCCCGTACTATGAGCCATCATCAACACCTGATACCAGTAACTTTAAACCCTCAATAACATTGCTACAGAAAAAGCCATACTGGAAAATCAGTATAGTGCAGACCAAGTTATTTATTAATATTTTATTCATAGGGTTCCAAATTGCGTTCTATGCCTTGCTGCTGATGCTAATTGTGTCAGGGCTGCTACTGTGTTGTAAGACCCCTAGACCAACTTCAAGAGTTCTGGGGGAGTACACCATCCTGCCAGGCTATGATTATAGCTCGTCACAAACAGTGCTACCAACAGGTACACAACAGAACAGCAAAGGTCAGAAGATGGTATCCATACTCGTACTTAGAGTTTAATTATATGTATAAAAAAAATATCGTGTCACATAAATCACTCTTACCCACAGCTCCAGCACACACACCACAAGCTACTGACGAGTACCCATTAATAGATTATCATAATGGACAACCAAGAGGACACTCTGTAAATGCAAATCAAGCGGTAAGTAGTCCTATAATATGGCTATACCATCCCTACTGTCTTCGCACTACGAGTTGGCGCGTGGAGTGGATAGGCGGGACGGGGGAACTTTACACTACACTCTGACCTGAAAACATCAGTCCACTTACGTGCTACAGGGGAACAAAGTCAGACATGAAAATTCCATATGTCAACAATACACTTTTTTCTTTGCAGTCTTCATTTCTTTCCTTACACGCTGTATCGTTCTTGTCGATGCATTACAATACTTTTCTACCCTTGCTGTAGATTTCGTAAGAAAAAGGCTAAGACATTGTTCTTTTTCTTCATCACAGCATTTTATCACATTTGCAATAATTCTTTCTCCGCTACGGATTGTCAATTCTGTTTCCTCTTTGTCGACATATTTACAATTAATAAACAAAAACTGCTATGTAAGCATAAACTACAACTATACAATAATAAAAACTCCACTGACTATATAATATCATCAACTATACTAACACCAGAAAAACGAAAATTAAAGCTCTACTACTATATTACAAAGACTTGTGGATGCTGGGTAACTTTCAGTGTTGGACCCCGGACTCATTTTACTGGCATTATCAACTTCATCTCATTCAGACACTAAATAACCTAAGCTGTTGATAAAGCGCCGTAAAATAACCTACTAAAAAAAAAAAAGACTTGTGGTATAGGCTATTGAAGCCATTCGTCCTGTTGAAACTAATAAAAACACGAGAGCGACAGGCCCGCAGACTCTCAAAGATATGTGCAGTAGATGTTTGTGAAAAGGAATACTGCTGTGAACAGCAGGGTGTGCATGCGCGACTCTTTCCCCTCCGCCCCGTCTAGACACTTTCGGCGACTTCTCCTGGCATGACAACAGTAGTCGTGTTGTGTGTGATGCCTAAAACAATGTTGAATGACTTGAGTCAGACATAAGATGATGTTGACACTAGGGATTAGATGATTAACATAAATTTTTCTCTCTTGCTTTCCAATAGAAGCCCGTCAGGCTTTTGTTGCAGAGTCCTTTTCATTTTTCTAGGTAGCTTCTATATAGTTCCGATTTTTGCCATCATCAATCTTAATGGCACTTCAATAGTGTGTCGAAATTACACATTAAGTTGGAGGTTTTCCTATTTATATGTCTATGGTTTCTATTGAGAACTGCTTTATTTTCTTTGCGTATATTACAGTGATTAGTTGGAAGGCAATGCATCTTAACACTTAAATTGGCAAAACTTCATTTCTCACACTAGTTTATTAAACCGTGTTGGATTGTCAAGATGTTAACAATGAGAAGAATCAAATTTATGGCCCAACTGTTCCTTATTATTTACAAATGTGTAAGTTACAAAGCACTGAAATTATTGGGTTATTAGTGGGTGCTAGAGGCACTATTACAAAAAATTTATTAACTTCTGTAAAGAGTTCAATCTTGAATCCTCTTTGGCCAAGACTGTTTCTTTGACAGGTCTAAAATATTCAATCTATCTTCTGAGAAATCAAGTATATAAAGTAAATTAATAACACATTAATAATATTTCTCACGAAAACATTTTCATAAAATTATACGTATTTACTAATACTTGCATATTTGGTATCCTTTGTCCTTCAGGGCAAGCATTTTATAAAATAAAACAACTATTGCAATGTCCATATTTTATATGTCATATAATATTATAGTATTGTGAAATTTTAATTTTCCTACTAATTTTTTTTTCTATTGTTCTTTAAAATTGTACCATATAGCCTATTAACCTGTTGTATCCTATAGGATAATTTGTGAATTTAAGGCTTAAACAGATGGCCAACTAGACAGTCATGCCTTGTTTCCATTCTGAAAGTAGGTACTGCTGTTTTCTTTGGCATCTTAAATATCTCTCTTCTGTCCTTGATGTATTTGTAGTTAGTTAACTGAGTTTCATCAGTGATGTTTTTTTTATGCTGAGATTTGTTTTAGTAGTTCTGTTTTAATGGCTGGTGGTTTCTTCCTCTTCTTGTTAGCTTATGTAAATTCGAAATATGAAACTCAAGGGCAAACGAAAAAAAAATTTAATTTTGAACAGAATCTATTCTTATTAATACAGATATAAATATTGCAACTTAAATTTGGTGATAGGCTGATTTAAATTAAGATATCATTTAAAATTAACTTGTACAATCTTATTTTTTCAGGTGCCTCCACCCCCTTACTACGAAGCTGCTTGAACACATATCAATTAATAACCATTATCCATTTTAAAATGTAATAATCTGTATTTTAATAAGTTATATAGAACAAAAGCTAAAAGGAAGCAAATTCCTGCACTAAGATGCAATGTTCAGACATACTAAATTGCGATATCATGAGCGTTAAGCAAAAAATGTAAATTACGAGAATTTGTGCAATAGAAGATGACTTGTTTCCTTTAAGCTACAATATTTATAAAAGGGAGATGAATTCTTTCTGTAAGGAGAAACTGAAGATGTAACATCCAGAAGTACACAAAAGGACAGGCATTAGTAATGCTGCCTTGATATAATATTATCCTTGCGACAAATGAAGTGAAGAGCTGTTACATGGTAAGACATTAAGAGTTTGTAAATACACGAAAAAAAAATTCAAGAAAGTTACTTGGAATAGATTCTTATTGTAAATCATAAAATGTTTTATTTATTCAAATGTCTACTTCAATCAAATCTGTCAATTCCGTGAAAGAGAAATTCTACAATAGGCACAGATTGAAAGATTATTTAACTTTGTAGCAATGTTCTCTAAACAGTGGAACTTGGTTATAGCAACAATCGTTAGTGCGACACCTCGGCTACAGCGATACTCAAGAAATCTGGTTTTTCTGTATTAAACAAATGTGCCTCATTGTGTAACGATAAATTTTTAATGAACAACTCGTTTATAGGAAGTGTAAATTTTCTAAGAATCAGTCAAGGGCATATGCAGGGGGATTACCGGGTTTGAATCCTCCCTTGAACTCTAAAAAAAATTTAGATTTATTTTTTAACCATAATCGTTTTCCCTTCTCTAATTTTTCACTGTCAAGAGAAACATCTATATCCTCCTTCAATATAATCCCAATGCTTGGTGCTGCAGCACATTCGAATTATAACAATGCTATCTTTATTATAGAGAAACCTACCACCTATCTATCATATACAAATAACTGTTGACTAAATATATACACTATTATTATGTAAGTGTAATGACATAAGCATTTTTTATTATACAAAATTAAACAGAAGTTAACATTTGTTGATGGCTGTGAAAAAAATTACGTTATATTCATGAATATATTCTATTAGAACATAGTATAATATTAATAAATATGCCGTAACATAGTAATAATAATAATAAAGACAATTTAAAATACCGATAATTTAAATAATTTTAATGACTACCTCTTCCTCTTGACAAAATTCTGTGTATGCCACTGGAATCTGTGTTCTACATACAACTGAGAATGTCGAGAGTAATTTGCAGGTAGACGCTGATGTCATTACCCAATACTGACAAACAGTTTTCAGTTATTGTGACATAAGCATTTTATGGGCCAAGAACTGGAATTGTAAGAAAAGGCAGTAGAGAGTGGAATACACTAAACTCTTTCTTCTGCTGTAGCAACACTTTAAAAACTATAGCAGGCCCACTTTTGTACCATACTATACGTACTTTTAGTTTACTTAGTTGTTTCTGAAGTGGAATAATTCTATTTGCATATAGGTTGGTACATATTTAATTACATTAAATATAGCCCCCTTGGAATCGGTAAGTATGCAAATAAATTTTTCAGAAATTTGAGTAACATTCTGAAGAGCAGCATCAATAGCTAGCAATTCAGTGTCAAGACTAGAAGAGGATGAACATGGTATGAAATAACTACAAACCTTAAGTAGAAAAACATTACAAATTTCAACCTACATTTTTAATTATTGTCCTGTATTGTAACTGGTAGGTATTTGACTATTTTCTGAAATCCAGTATTTAAATAATATATATAAATAAGCAGCACTGTAGGCCTATATAAAAACTACAAATTAAATTATAGTGGGGCACAAAATACGTAATATAGTATGCATTTCTTTGATCTTTTGTATTTATTTTTTATAGTGACGCAATTTCTTCAGTCTCTTCAATGATGCCATAATCGAATTCAACTATATATTATTCTGCTTTAAAATTTAGTAGTAGTAGTACAGTACTTGTAATATATCATTCAAGAGCAAGGAACTAACTCTCCATGGGGCTAAGAGAAAGGGCAGTATTGAAAACCATTGTAGAATGCGAGATTTTGTTCCTTTCAAGCTGAGGACTTGTATATCAAACATTATAGTCCCTTTATGAGGAAGCTAAGGAATGAATAATCCCTTTATCTTCAGTTTGTATACATGTAATTGTAATTTGTATGGATTAAAGATTGTTTTCTGTTCGTGTAAACTTGTTCACTTACTGTAATTTTTATCATAATTATTGTGTGTACATTATTGTTTTTTGAGCAACCCAGAATGCCTAGACAATGACTTTTTTTAAATAAATTATATACCCACAACTTAAGCATTTCATCTACTATATTGAATACTAAAGGAATATATACACTGTATGTAACTGGTTTATTGACTGTTACTTATTGAAGTGTCATAACCAAATAAAGCAAACGTGAAATGACATTTTTTCTCACTACACCTTTTAGAAGGTAATATACTGTTATTTTACCGGATTTTGAATGAAATGGGACAATTCCATCTCGAACCATTTGATACTGATTATTTCAGTCTGCCTAAAACCATCTTGAACAGAAGTACTTATTTACGGCTTTTAAGGAATCCGGAAGTTCATTGCCGCCCTCACATAAGCCTGCCATTTGTCCCTATCCTGAGCAAAATTAATCCAATCTCTACAATCATATCCCACTTCATTCAAATCCATTTTAATATTATCCTCCTATCTACGTCTCGGCCTCCCCAAAAGTCTTTTTCAATCCAGTGTAACAACTATCACTCTATATGCATTTCTGGATTTGCCCATATGTGCTACATCCCCTGCCCATCTCAAAAGCCTGGATTTAATGTTCCTAATTATGTCAGGTGAAGAATACAATGTGCAAAGTTCTGTGTTGTGTAACTTTCTATATTCTCCTGTAACTTCATCCCTCTTAGTCCCAAATATTTTCCTAAGCACCTTATTCTCAAACCCTTAACCTCTGTTCCTCTCTCAAAGTGAGAGTCAAAGTTTACAACCATACATAACCAGTAATATAACTGTTTTATAAATTCTTTCAGGTTTTTTTTTTAGAGCAGACTGGATGACAAAAGCTTGTCAACCAAATAACAGACATTTCCCATATTTATTTTGAGTTTAATTTCCTCCCAAGTGTCATTTATATTTGTTACTGTTGCTCTAAGATACTTGAATTTTTCCACTTCAAAGGATGAATTTCCAATTTTTATATTTCCATTTCGTACAATATTCTGGTCACGAGATATAATCATTTGTCTTTTCGGGATTTATTTCTAAAGCTATTTCTTTATTTGTTTTAAGTAAAATTCCCATGTTTTCCCTAATAGTTATGGATTTTCTCCTAACATCTTGAACAGAAGTACTCCATGAAATATAGTACATACTGTACAATTGATTTTCTCATGCAATGCTACTCTCTAATGTGATTTGATTTGCCAAACTGCAATATACAATATGTAAAGAAAAATTCGCATAATGCATATACTTTCATACCATATTTTCAGTTCTGCAGAACACCACCATGCCCCAAAATCAGTCCAGTAGTTACAAAACAGGAATGCTGAAAATTTGTATTTTTAAGGCATCCCAGCATCACAATTCTCCGTTTCAAATGAGGAAGCAATAAAATGAAATGTTACAAAACACGACCATGTTAGTTCAGATGCTTATGTTAGAGACTTGTATTCAGAAGGTCCCAGGTTCAAACCCTGGGGCCAGCCAACTGATTGAAGTTTTTTCGTGGTTCCCTCAATCCATTATATTATACATTTCCAATAATAAATGCAACTATACCTAATGGGTTTGTACCCAGTGTCCACGAAAAACAGACCTATAAACCTCTGACATTAGTAGTATTTCAGTAATCCAGCCATCCTGATAGTTGCAACATTGTACACTAGATAGCGTGTCAAGTGAGAGTTTAAATGTTCGGTCTGGAGAGGGAGATGGTGCTTGGTCAAGGGCTATCACAATAGATGCAGTGTTTGTGAATGAGCACCTTGGCAGACCAGTCACGGTTTAAATGTCCAGCTAGTGTGGTGGGAGTCAAGATGGTGAGAGAACTCCAGGTTGGGGTGAGAATCAAAAGATGTAAGAGGGGAAGAAAGAAATGGAGGTGTAAGTCCACAACAGCCTGTAAATATGCAAAGAAATACTTGTTGGAATCATTACATCTTGCTATTTAGGTATCAAGTGAATTTCTGTTTAATGTATAATTGTTTAGTTAACTGTCTGAAGACAGGTTGGATCCCCACAAGTGGCGCCAACAAGGCATCACATGAGCCAACTAAGCCAGGAGATATTGGGAGTGTACAGTTCCTTTCCACCTCCATTGCATACATCGCTATAGCTTGCACAAGAAAAGATTACCGAAAAGCAATGGTGGCGTTGCTGTCTGTTTTGTCATGTGCATGTAGCCACGCCGAGGGGGGAGAGGTGCGAGCCGATGGAAGTACTCTCTTTTCCAAGAAGATGACCAAATGAGGACATCGCTGTGGAAATAGAGAATGTAGCAAGATAAAAATTCGAAGCTACTTAAATGTGTAACGTATGTTTACGAATGAAATAATACCGTGTGATACAAGACACGTATTCACATGCAATGGAACAAACCAAAGTCGTAATGTAACTATCACAATGCAAGGCTGAATCTATCGATGTCATTTCTCTTCTGAATGTACTCTTGATTATCATTCAAGTTATCTCGTGACCTTTCCTCTCGCCCGCTCTCCCTTATCGCAGTGTTTGATTCGCATGCCTTCCGTCGGTAATCCGTACTTGCGAGACCTATAACTAGTAACATATTACACTAATCAGATATATGTATACAAACAATTGTTCTTCCTCTGAAGTCCTATCTCAAGTGAGATGTACTACCTACCTGATATGTTATCAGCCAGAACTTCAATCAACGTATAGTAAAAATTCGAAGTAGTGCATTCTCAGGACATATACACAACTTGAAGAGATGTACCAAGAATCCAATTAACAATGCTTTCTTCTTAAAGGTCAACGTCTGTATTGTTCTAGAAGATTTACAACAAGGTCATTGGAAAAGTAAACAAACTCGTATTAAAAGAGGCCTTTTATTTCCATTTTTTCTTAAACACTGTAAAAACTTTTAAAAGCCAATGGCATAGAACTGCCTCTTCCAGTTTTGTTCTGTTATGGAAAGTTAACGGGCAGCAGATACAGAAACCTGCCAAACTCTGATGGTGTTGTCAGAGTATCCAGCAAACAACGTCTGACCATCCGTAGACCATGCCAGAGACAAGCACTGCGGGGGTTCTGCCTTCGCTGTCTGGGATACAACCTCAGGGCGCAGCTCCTCCACCATGTCCTTGCTCTCCAGATCCTGCAGAACACACGTTTTCATTAAACTCAAATCAATGTACTGGTATTTGCTGTTACATATTATAAAATGGCAAAATTAAACTCTATCAAGTTTAAAGGATAATCCTGAAAAACAGTGCTTCCGGGGGGGGGGGGGGGGGAACACTAATTTATACCATGTAGCTATTCTGATAATAATGCAAGTCTCAATGCCTGATGCTGCTTTTTAGAAAAATTCCTTCCAAAGTAGATTTTTTGGTATGTACACGAGATTAATTAATACAGTACATGGAATAGTAATATTGGAATTGCAATCTGATTCCGTTCGCATACATATTCAGGGTCTGTTTGAAGAGTCAATGAATTGTGTAGAATATGTGGACAATTGTTATATCGTGACTCCCTTATGATGAGTCATAACCTACCTCCGAGACATCCAGTATGATACAAAATGATGTACTTTGTAATCTGGACAGTATTTTTAAAATGGCTGTACTATTAAGAATATATAATCCAGCTTTTGTTAAAATGGATCATTGTGCATTATGCACTTTTTATCTGACTGTATATTTCAGACTATCTCACATCAGCAAACATATTTAATTCTACACTTTATGTGGCACTGCACAGTTTTCACCTCACACCACTAATGATTATGAATATCTTGCAAGACAATACCAGCATGTGGAATCAGTCCCATATCCGCTTACACTCACAGAATTCATGAGTATTTTCTTTATGCTCATCACTTTCCAGCAAGCTGGTTACTGCAGTTGTTGGGATTATGAATAAGAAACAGACAATTACCCAAATCTTAATGGAGGGCCCAAAAGCAGCACACAGCCAATATCTGTTGGGAGAGAAGCACAGCGCCGTGATGATGTCATTGTGGTCAAGGGTGTGCAGATGCTTGCCGTCATTCAGATCCCACAGCATGGCCTTGCAGTCCTGCAACGAAAAAAGGTACGAAGTTAGTAAACTCAACATTCCTCCATCAACACTGAATACAATAGTCAGCAAAAGAAAAATAATCGAAGCAGCGTATTTGGAAGGAAAAAGGAGCAAATGAAAATGTGTACATGAAGGTCAGTTTGCAGAGTTAGAAAACGTGTCACTAAAATGGTTCAAATAAGTCCGCGCTTCAAATACACCAATTGATGGCACCATGGTTTGTGCTAAAACAGCATTTAGCACTACAGATGGGACTTTCCGACTTCAAACGGTTGAATTGAAAGGTTCAAGAACTGTCACAGTCTAATGTGCAGATGTTTCCGAGGCGAGGCTGCAAGTGTGAATACTGACACTGTCGAATCATGGAAAAATACGACACTCCCATCCATTATACGAAAGTACAACTCCAGGTTTTTTAACGCAGATGAAAAAAAAAAAAGGTTTTTCAGTAGTACGTTTTTTCCATATATGATGTTCAATATTTTTGTCTCTAGAAAATCGTACTAATGAGATTCTACTGTATTCTTTTGTTGGTATCATAGTGTCTTTAGAATTTGTATTTGGAAAGGGGGAAACAAATATATATATATATAATTTGAACTGGTAATGGAAATTACGGGAAAACGGCTGAATGGATTTTAATAAATGGCCCCTCGTTTTGAAGCTTGGAACCCAAAGTTTTTCGGAAAAATAGTAGTTTTCAGTGAAATGTCAATTTTCCTACATAATTTTTCTATTTTCCAAAATCCATCTGTCGTCAGTTTTGAGAACTAGCTAATTGCATTCAGGAGAAGCAAAGCGAGCATCAAGTCGGCCGTGTTGCATTTCAGAATAAAACAAAACACACACTACATAAACAATATTATACGAAGGCCATGATCTGCAAGAATGCTGACATATTTAGAGCTCAAATTAAATTGGTTATTAAAAACTTAACTTACTAAAAATAATTTACAGGTTCGATTCTGTGATGTGTAATTTTCTGGGTACAGCTGTATATTAGATATTAAAAACTACAAAACTTGAGGTGGTTTGATGACATTATTACCGTTAAAAATGAAATATTATTGTAGTTAATGCCGTGATGTGACTGTTTTTCATTAATTATACATATTAATGCTATATTGATGATATGAAAGTGAAACGTTTAGGGGTTATATAAGTAGCTGTAGAGAATAACAAATTAGATTTTGATTTCTATATTTTACTGAGTGGCGGCTATATAGTATATGTTACCGAAAGCTATAAAACTTACGTAAGATGATAATATTATTAAAAATCAAATATTTTTATAGTTATTAATCAAATGGGGTTGGGTCTTTTTCATATATTTAATGGCGGTGTGGTGTAGATATTTATATGCGTGGTCCTCTTCAGTATTGGCTCGAGAGAGAGTATCTTTCATTATTATGGAAGCAAGTAACTTTCAGAATGTCTGGTATTCTTTATTGAAAATAAATCTGAAAAATGTTTATTTGAACGTCTAATGAACTTAGTTTGCAGCATTTGCTGCTCAAGCCACTAGTAATTCTATAAATACACTGATGCACTGTGTCTTTCCTGACAACTGGCAAACAAATAAGTAAAAAATCACTGTGATTTCTATGCATTCACTTACATGTTGCACATTATTAACTTTTATAATCGAAGTACAGATTTACGATTATACCACAGTCTAGTACATAGTCACGAAGCTTTAAGGCGATTTTTTTTTACATTTTTCGAAATACAGCGCTCCAAACAGTTAGCAACTGAGAATAGTAGGAACAATACAATGTGCGATAGTTGCGATCCTAGTGGCTAGCAACTAAAGTTCAACTGTCATTGGATGCATATTCCCTACATATTGAGCTTCGTAACTGTATGTACTAGAATGTGATTATATGTTATATCAACAGCATGTATAATTAACAACACAGTAGAACAGCTCTCAGAGTTGCCATGTTGGCTATAAGGCAAGTACTGGTAACACTAATACTGTTTCTAGGTGAAATGTCAACCACCTTCACACGACCAGATTCAATGCAACAGAATATCCAAATATTAAACTTTCAAATCCATGTTATATAGTTGTTACCTTGCCACCAGACGCACATAAGGAACCATCTGGAGAGACAGTTACAGTATTCAAATAGCCAGTATGGCCAATGTGATTAATCTTCAGACGGCAGTTTGTCAAGTTCCAAACCTGAAAACAACACAAACGTCAAATATAATTTCTCTTATACGTAAATGTCAAATAGTTCTTAGAACTACACATGAATCAGTCCCATATCCGCAACACTCACGGTGCATCATAAAAGTAACAGGGGATCATCACTTTAGTGTAGTAAGAATTTGCAGTAAAAGTCTCTAATTGGACAGTGCTATATACTAAAATTTCGACACTGTTTTCGAGCTAAAATGGATTCCTGGTTATTTCTTATCTGCCATTTTTAAAGTTCTCTCACTCTCTTTTGTTTTCTCTCCATTTTACTAACATGTTGAACCTGAGTCAAAGATTTGAACATCAGTATCATCTTCCTTTTCTTATTATTCTCGAATTTTATTCGCTAATCTATATATATAATTTGAACTGGTAATGGAAATTACGGGAAAACGACTGAACGGATTTTAATGAGTGACCCTTCATTTTCATGCCTGGCATCCAAAGTTTTTCGGAAAAATTGTAATTTTCAGTGAAATGTCAATTTTCCTATTTTCCAAAATCCATGTTGTCAGTTTTGAGAACTAATTTTCTAGAATCACGGCCGACTTGATTGAATTTCAGAACAAAACACACACTACAGAAAACAATAGGCTATTACACGAAGGCCATGACCTGCAGGATTGCCGACATATTTAGAGGTCAATTCAATTTGTTATTAAAAACTGATTCTGCAGTGTATAATTTTCTGAGTACAGCTGTGTATTGGATATTCAAATCTACGAAACCTGGGGTCGTTTGATGACATTATTACCATTAGAAATTAAATATTATTATAGTTAATATCATGATGCGTCTATTTTTCATTAATTGTACATATATTGCTATATTGATGACATAAATGTGAATTGTTTTGAGGTTATGTAAGTAAATGTAGAGAATATCTTAATTTAGATATTCATTTCTATAATTTACTGAGTGGCTGCTATATATAACTACAAAACTTAACTTAAATAAGATAATAATATTGTTATTGTCTTTTTCATATACTTAATGGCGGTGTAGTGTAGATATTGATATGTGTCATTGTCTTCAGTATTGGCTCGAGAGAGCGCAAAAATTACAGTTCCTAAGGAAAGATAAAAAGGTATTACTTACTGATAAAATAAGAGGCCTAGAAAATGTTGTAGTCTCCAGATCATTTCAGCAAGATCTCTTAGTAGGATAAAATGATTTTACACTCTACATTTCAAGTTCTATATGCAGCAGCTATACGAAAATGCTGTTGTTCGAAAGCTTAGCAAACCTGATTTTTTTTTTAACTTTTGCCTACAATCCACAATGACCTGAAATAGCTACTGCTATCGTCCTGACATTGATACTTGCGTTTTCGCGTTGAAACTCAAAAACTGAAGTTAGATAGGTTCAAGAAAAAGTATTTGGCCTAAAAAAATCCATCCAGAGGGAGTATGTTTCATTATTATGGAAGCAAATAACTATCAAAAAGACAAGTATTCTTCATTGAAAATAAATCTGAAAAATTTTTATTTGAATGTCTAACGAACATAGTTTGCAGCAACATTTGCTGCACAAGCCACTAGTATCACTATAATCAGCAAATATATCACACCTTCCGTGCCACTGCTACTTTCTAATATCAATTTTCTCTTCACAGTTCTCTTTTTTTTTTAGTTCCACTTTTAGACCTATCATCACTCACAGTTTTCTTTATTTTCAATGTTTGGAGTTTGCCTTTATCTCCCCAACCACATTTGATCAGCTCATCCCTACACAGACTCTATTAAACTAAAAATTTAATGTGGAGCTTAATGCCTAGTTTTTTGCAGAGTTTCCTTTTATTCTTTTTTTTTTTTTACAACCCAAGCAAGTAAAAGGCCAAAAAGACCTGTTGCAGTCTCAGTGAGTCATTCTCAGTCCACTTTTTTTTGGACGGCCTAAAGATCTCTTCCCTTAGGCACAGTATCGAAGCATGGCTTTCGGAAGTTATTCAGATTCATTCGTTGGAAATCGTTTTTCCACTTCAGCTGGTACTTGTTATAAACTGTGAGACTGGTTGTAATTGAAGTTCTTGCATGATATTCTAATTTCTTTTGTGGTCCAAGCGACTATATCCCAGTGTTTCATAAATTTCATTTCACAGGCAGTTATTCTGCTGATATCTGCACTTCTCATTGTCCATGCTTCACTTCCATGACATAGTACAGATCTGTTTTAAACTAATGAGGCTCTGGCGACCGAGTAGTAGTGGAATAACTGTAACATTTGATGTAGAGGAAATGCTACATAGGTGGAAACCCTACCAATTAAACCCTTCTGGGCTAGCAACCCATTAGGCGTCCATTTTATATTGTTTTCAAGTCTCATACGAAGCCCCCCTTTTTTTTTAAAACAGAATAGTTCATAATTGATATCAGAACAGAGTATTTTAGTGTTAATGTGTACTGTACTAACCAAGTACTTTAGCGTTAACATGTAACTGTACTGCAGCCAATGACTCTTACCTTGACCACTCTGTCCCAGCCAGCAGATACAATGATGGGGTTTGAGTGATTTGGAGAGAATCTTACGCAAGACACCCAGTCACTGTGTCCATCATCCTGCAAAAGGAAGAATACGGAAATCAACATTTGCTCTGTCCAGTACAATAATGTCATAAGATCAGAAAGGGATCTGTAACTCCACAACTTAGTACAATCAAGACTATCAACAAAGTATGGGATACAAAAGAGGCTTGCGATCCATCATATACAAACCCTCAATAACAAGAACATCTTACTTATCACAAGTTGGAGAGAACAAAACGAGAATGTGAAAAGTATGGATTATATTAATAATAATTATTATTATTATTATTTATTTTAGCTGGCAGAGTTAAGGCCGTAAGGCCTTCTCTTCCACTCAACCAGCAAAAAGTATATATACATATGCATGAACTTACGAAGAATTCAACAATTTGATTTAGATGAGAGTTATATGTATACAAGAGTTATTTACGAATTAAACAACAAAATACTATGAACTATTAATTAAACACTGAAATAAACTGTGTAGCAGAATTAAGCTAAAATATATAGAATGTTAATATATTTCAAATAATATTAGATAACAGAAAGAGATTATTATGAGACAATTTTGAAAATACAGCACTGTCAGGATGCATGTCTAAAGGAAGGAGTAACAATGTAGTCAGTGATAGTTTAAATCAGTATAATTGGAGTGAAACGCTAATAAGGTTATCTTTTAAGCTGTTTTTAAAGGTGTTTGTCTTGCAGCCCCTAATACTTTGTGACAAAGAATTCCATTGACGCGAGGTGGATACTGTAAAAGATGAATAACAAGATGTTCTATGAAGAGGTATACTTAGCGTGCCACAGATAAGTGATCTGGTGTAAAGTTCTGCGTTCTTTAAGTCGGAGCCACGAAAGACTTGCGAAGGACGGTGATATGTGATCATATCGTCGGATATTAGGAAGCAAGAGCAAATATAGGAGCTAACTAAATATTAACTGTGACAAACGACAATAATTACCATTACATTCGACAATTTATAAAACATGAATTTTATTCAATTGTTGGAAAGCGACAATTTTGATTTATAAACATTCGAGAAGGTTAGGATGCAATACTAGGGGAACAAACCAGTCTCCTAGTAATTCGTCCTGGACATCACGCATTTTTAAATAGGAACAAGTGCTAGATATGGACTGAAATATACAGGTACGTATGAAATCATTTTTATGTTGCAAGTATTTGTGACTTCAAACTTAAACCACGTGTTTATCACTATGTACATCTCACAAAAGCTAGTGAAGCAAAAGAACATTTTGTTTTCTTCAGTGTAGCTTTTCTGGAGAATTATCAATGCGTGTCCTGAAAACAGATAGGAAGAGCGTAAAGAGAAGCAACAACTTACTTGAATGGTGTACTTGCATTCTGCCAATGTATTCCACAACTTGATAGTCTTGTCACGGCTGCCAGACACAATTTGCCTGTTGTCCACTGAGAATGCAACACTCAGAACATCCTGAAAGATAATGGAAGCTCAGTACAAACTTGAACTGAAACAAATGAAATTCAATTAATCCAGACAATTGAATCACTGGGGAGCAGAAGGAGACTATCAATACTTACAACCGATGCTACTCCACCTCTTCTACTTTATATAAAAAAATTGTATAAAAAAAAAGCTTCCATCAATATCTTCAGTTAAAAAAAAATCAATCTTCCGCCTTAGCATTCAATAAAAAAATCAAACAAAAAAGCTTCCGTTATCTACAAGGAGCCTCTCAAGGAGAATGCTGAGCAGTCACACCTTGGTATGGTCTTCAAACCTCCTCGTGGTTCGCCCTGCTGCCAGGTCCCACAGTCGCAGGGTCTTGTCCCAGGATCCAGACAGGGCATAGTTGCCATCTGAGGAGAGGACCACGTCACTCACGAAGTGGGAATGTCCATATAGACGTTTCTGTGGAACTCCGTAATTGGTTTCGTCCCTGGTCAACTTCCAAACAATCAGGGTCTTGTCTGAAAGAATAAACTCCGGTTATAACATAAATATATATGGTAGTACCATAAAAAGAAGTCTTTTGGTAAATGACAACCACACTAAAGCCATTTCGTAGCACCTTAAGAGGTGCTCGAATAATCTGTAAACTGAAAAAGCACATTTAAATTAAAAATATGATGTGAATACTACGGTAGCTGTAATTCCAACTGCCTGCCCCAAACTGATGTCTTCCTGACTTACAGGCAAAATTTGCGAAATAGTTTCCAACGCAATTTTCAGCACTGTAATGTCAATTTCTCAATGCTACCAACGTATGCAGAGTATATACCACACACGAAATTGCATCGCAGAATGGTAGTAGCTATTAAATTACACATTAAATTGCTGACTTACAGCCATTGGATGAATTTCAAAACACGGATACCTTCCTTTCCCTCTTACTCCAAAATCCCAATACTGTGTCATTCACTTCAAGATTACTACTACAGGTAAATGACAGTTATATAATCTTATCATAGTCCTCAGTCTCCTGTCACATAGCTAGCTCTTTATCTAACCCACTGTAATCTAGTTACATATCTCGGGGAATTATGTCACAGACCTCAGCCTATCACGTAACTAATCCCTAATCAAATCCTCTCTAGCCTCGTCACAAACCTCTGTGTATCGCTGCCATTTCTACTAGTCTTTCTCTCTTTTCGTCTTACAGTTGTGGCTACTAATGCTACTAGCCTCGTCACAAACCTCTGTGTATCGCTACCATTTCTACTAGTCTTTCTCTCTTTTCGTCTTACAGTTGTGGCTATTAATGCTATCTCGATTAAGACTAATCCTAAAAGGAGATGTATTTTGTGTGCACAAGGTTAGAATGTTGCGGGAAGAGGGGGAAAAGGGTAACAGTGTTCTTAAATTTTCCCGTTTATCCATCATGCAGATTTTGAAAAGGGAAACCTGGAAGACTAGTTAGTACAGCTAAGCTCTTTACGAGGTGTCGAATGCGCATACTAGTGAGAGACGGGAACCGGCAGCTAGTTTTTTTTTTCACGGTTTTCCCTTTCACACTACTACTTAAAAGGGTATGCGCGTAGGATATTAGAAGTGATTAGTTTCCAAAACAAATTACGGTGACTTGCAATCAAATATACGAACACACATGAAGACTTTCCTGAAGTCACATCGAAATCCTGGCCATGTGTGCAACATCAGAGGGGGGGGAAAAAAAAAAAAAAAAAAAAAAAAAAAAAAAAAAAAAAAACCAGTCCTTGCGATTTATAAAACCCAATAAACATGATCATTACCACTTGCGAACGACTGGGTATGCATGACAGCATAATTTAACTCTTAACACTAGCTTACATTATACAAAAATATAACATTGAAATGCCGCATTCTTCACTTACCTCGAGAACACGAAAGTATCATATCTGGGTATTTCGGGTTTGTTGCTATTTGCGTAACCCACCCATTGTGACCACGAAGTGTGCCTCTTAGCTGCAATGTTTCAGACATTTTACATATAAATACTTAACACGTTCTACACGATGAAGCAAGATTTCTTCACAGCATGAAGATATAAGCCATACACGTCGCCAGTAATCTAAAGGAAAGATGGCAGCCGGAACTAGCCAGCAGTGGTACCAGTAACAAACGAACATCAAGATCCGGAAATCCTGCCAACTTTGGCAAAAAAAAAAAACTGACAAAGCGGCAGGGACATCATTTAATGACTTTTTAATGTCTTCGTGGTTCTATACTAGGATGAACCCGAGACATACTCATTTGTGAATTACTTTTAACGAGCAAAGCCGTTATTAATTTTATTAAGCGGTCTGCATACTCGAATAAACAGGAAAATTTGTGTCAGAAATGGCATGAGAATTATTTCATATTAACAGGATCGAGGAGAAAAAGAGTACCTAAATTAATGAAAAATTTAGGGGAAAGGAACTGGCCACCCTACCCCATTATGTGTATCTGTGTATATTAGCGAAGTGTCATAATATTATCTATAAGTGCAACATGCTATTCGTGTTATATTCTCTATGTTTTTCGACTGTAATTTCAAGGCATTAATCTAATTAATTTATATATGTTACACTCTTACAAGTGTATATTTATTGTATGGTAGTCTGTAAGTTTCAATTTGTTATGATTAGTTTAAAATATAACCCTAATATACTATATGTAAAATAGGGTTTATAAATATGGAATAAATACTACTACTACTACTACTACTGCCCCATTATCTTCTGGTCTAGTTGCCTCATGAGCGATGCCTTGTTGGTGTCACTTGTGGGATCCAGACCTGTCCTCAATTGACTAAACAACAATGAAAAATTCAAGTACCGGTAATAATTCATCTTACCTTCTCTTAAAGGCGCATTTTTCTTTAAATCCAGTTTCAATTTCCGACGAACCATTCCCAGTTTTTCTTCTTTTTGTGCAGTTTTCTCAATTAGTGTGGACAGTGGCAACTCGTGATATTTTTTGTATGTAGGATATGAAATTGTTGACTAATGACCAAGACATAATAATAATAATAATAATAATAATAATAATAATAATAATAATAATAATAATAATAATAATAATAGAGCATGCAAAATCAATACAAGTAGGCCTAATATTAGTCTGACTCACCATTCTGGAACTGGCAATTTATTTGTAGTGAAGTTCGATTCTCCTCCCCTTCTTAGTTGCGAAGATGTCGATAACTTTATCATGGAAGTTAGGGTTTCTTCTGAGCTCACTGAAGAATGTCTTTTCGATAGAAATTAAGGCTAGTCCATTGAGTCGATCCCAAGTCATTGAATTTTTACAGTAATTTTTAACGTGCTTTAACGCAGAAAAGCTCCTTTCGGCTGAGGTGCTTGTAGCAGAAATTGTCAATACAAGTTTAACGAGTTTTGATAACTAGGGGAAAGTATCACTGAAGTCATTAGTCGCTATATAACCCATACAAGTTTGACACAGACTCTAGTTTGAACGAGGGTGAACCGTGAATGTTCAGATTTAAGGTCCTCATGATCAAAGTGATGACCATAAGGAGATTCCATGAGAATGGTAAGAAGACTATTGGTGAAAACAAATTTGTTTAACTCTAAAAGACCAAAATATTAAAAGTGGTGAATATCAGAGAATCTCTTCTGAATATGGAACAAGAAATTATCAATTATTTCTATGTATAATCAACCGTAGTATGCAGTTTTATCATCAGGAACGCAAATTGCCTTTGCCATCTCTTTTTATTGCATTCATTAGACTCAAGTACTTGACTCCACAGGTTTCACAGTACACAATTAGCTATGTGCAGGTACAAACTACACTCGCGGATTGTATTGTCAAAGTTACAGTTAATGAAGGATTCAGAAGATGCAATTCAATAATCGACTGTGGGTAGATTCATTTGAGGTAGCTTATCTTCAGAAAAGTGAACAATTGCTTTGTGTCTGCTTATATTCGTGGCACCGGGACTGAAGGGGAAGCATCAGCATAGTCACTTCTGTACAAGAATGAGCTTACAACAACAACAACTTTTTTTTTTTCCATTTCCTTTGTGATTTTATAAATTATACTGATCGAAAAAATTATGCAGACTATCGAAACGTTCAAGTCAATCCCGAAAAAAATGGAATGTGCACTGTCAAGTGTAAAACTTGTCCAGACTAGAAGTAGCAAGAGCCACATGTTTTTGCACACTGGCACAGAGAAGATTTTTTCATGTGCAACTTTTCAAATGGAATCATTATCACTCAATTTCTGCAACTATTGAAAAAGCAACTAACAGAAATTTTTTTAATACAAAGCGCCAAAAAGATTCACCCAACCTGAATATCGTAAGTCATGTTGAAGTAATGTGTACTTTGATGTCAGGGCAATGGAATGAAGTTTGAACAAAGCAATGTCTTAAGATATTTCAACATATTTTCAATAAAAGAAAATCAACGCAAAAAAAAATCCACACATGCTCTCCATGGACAGAAAGAGATAATTCGAAATTTTCTCGGGCTTCCAGCCAGGTCATAAGTTGGCGATCCACCCACGTTTTCGAGGATGTTCATCTTCCTCATATCTTCAGGGTTAAATGATATCCGAGGTATCCAGCTCCTTAATTTATAGTGCCAGAGGGAGGAGTCAGCCGAGGAGCTGTGCGCCGATTGGCTGTTATTAATGGGGACCGCGGTGAGAACGCTGCCAACATGTTGTCTTGCTTTGTGCTTTCCGGCTGAATGACCTTGGGTCTCACAGTGGGCTCGGCGGACAAGTTCTCATGTGTCCTCCGCTGATGACGGCCCGTCGTCTGGGCGGTGAGAAATTTAATAGCCGGTGCCCATTCCGCACTTAGTTGGAGACCCGAGTCCCAATTCAGGTTACCGCGTTCCACTGCTATGGCCAGGGTTTCCTTTACTCTTCTATCCCAATAGCCCGAACACTTCGTCAGGACCTCGGTGTTATTGAAATTAGCCCTATGGCTTTTTTCAATACAATGTTCAGCCAATCCGGATTTTTCGGGCTGCATTAATCTGATGCTTCTTTGATGTTCCAAAAGACGCGTCGTTATTGTGCGTCCAGTCTGTCCAATGTAAGCCGCATCACATTCACACGGGACGCGGTAGATCCCTGGTACTCTGAGGCCTAAATCGTCTTTTACTGATCTGACCTTATTCCTAAATTTCGGCGGAGGTTTCTGGATTGTTAACTTTCTCAGTGTATATTGGTATAAAGGTTTTTTTCCTCAATGTGGTAAACAAAAAACTTGAAACGTTTTTGAGCCTTGAATTCTGTTTTATTGACAATATTTTTAATTTTAAAGTTAAGCATATGAAAATAAGGCAATTCTAGACAGCAATTCATTCTCAAATTGCAATACAAAAAACTATTACAGATAGTATCATCAGTTGTATATAATACATTATCACAGCAATGAAAAGGAAATTATAGACACTGTAACAAAAATATTTACACGAACTTAGTGTATAACAAAATAACATCTCAATATAAACAACAGTCTTGAAAATAATGGTTTTTAAGCTGCCTAGATGAACACTGGTAGCAATTTGGATGTCTTAAAGTCAAATATTTAACAGCATCATCCTTTGCTAAATGTGAAAATAAATACAATACTTTAGGCTTCTGTGGTGGTTAGATTGCGATAAATTTTTTTTGGTATTTATGCTGTGTCATGAAATTAATCGTCCCGAACGTTTTGGAACTACTTCTGTGACAAAGCATAGACGCCTACAAACTCTTACAACAAAATAAATACTACCAACATTTCTCAGTCATATCCAATACGTAAAAGAAGCACTTTAGTCTTATTGAACTTCTGCAGTTACCAGATGTATGAAATTATTAACAGGGACTAGATAACACGCGTCTGGTAACAGCAAATGAGCTTTCGCAGCTATACCTGAGTTACTAAAGGGTAATATCGCTTTTTAAATAAATGTTAGAAAGCAACCAAAGAGAGATCCAATTTACTGGGAGCATCCAGAATGCTTATGATGTAGCACTTGTCACAACTTGCCAGGCACGAATGTGGTTATCTGAATATCCAGCAAACAAAGTCTGTCCGTCACCTGACCACGCCAAGCACAGGCACTCTGGTGGGTTCGAATCCAGGCCAGAAAACTGGCTTACTACCTCGGGGCACAGCTCATCAACCAGCAACTTTCCTTCCAAGTCCTGCAAGGCAATTCATTCCTTATACTGTTTGGTAGAAGATAAGAGACTCTGGAAAACAGCATTCAGAAAGAAAGGAAGAAAGCAGTCTCAAAAGAGAGATTAAAACACAACATGATTCTTCATCAGCACATTTACACGTCATCAACATTAAAGATTCGATACAATGCACAGTTTATAATCGCTTCCTTCAATGTTCTATCCAAGCATAACTAATCAGCAATGGCCAACTTTTCACTGCTCTACTGCGATTAAATAATATACAGGTTTTTTCAAATGCAAAATTGCAATTAAAATTGATTGAGGAGATTTAGGAGAAAACATTCAAAAGACAAACCTTGTATTTAGAAAAAATTCTTTTTATGAAAACAAAATATTTTTCCACTATTGTGAGAGTTATGATGTCATCGAGAACATTTCTTGAATTGAAAACAGCACTATTTGCAGATGATATAGTTTTGTGGACTTCCGGATCTTACAGACAGAGACAAAATTCAAAATTCTGCTCTTAAAGCTCTAAATCAACTACATGAATGGAATACATCAAATTTGATGACACTCAATTTAAGCAAAAGTAACTACCAAATATTTTCACTCGGTAAAAAAGAAAGAGAATTCAATATCCAATACAATGGCCAACACCTTCCTAGGACTTATGAATCCAAATATCTTGGAGTTATTTTCGATAGTAAGTTAACATGGAGCA